>NC_056741.1:1704614846-1704984846 GCF_019279795.1 Protopterus annectens | reverse complement strand
CTACTGTGTGACTTTGAGCAATTACTTACAACATATTTACAGATGAAGAACATAGTACATCAATAGACAACTAGAGTCTTTATCTGTGAAGTACATAACAGACATTAACAAATGTTACAATGAGAAGTTCCTGCTGTACAATAAGTACTAGGCTTATGAGCATCTGAGCTTGCTATAATCAAGGTAGTTAGTGGAGTGGAAAGAAAGGTAGTGGTTGGATGGGGTGGTTGATATTAGAGTGGGAGTTGCAAGGGCATAGCCAGCATGTTTTTAGGTGCGCTTTTAGTAAAGTTTTGAAGTGGGTGCATGATGGTATGGAGATAATTGTGGGTGGGAGTGAGTTCCATAATTTGGCTATGGCGCAAGAGAATAGTGCTTCACCAGCAGAGTTATTGGCTTTAGTGATCTGCAAGTGATTTTGTTGCTGGATCTTAGTGGTCTGGTGGTGCGATAGGGTTGGAGTAGATTCTGGAGGGATGGGACATTTAGTGGATGGTTTACTAGTTTGTGGGCGAGTGAGAGTTGATACCACTGAAGGAGGTGAGGGAGTTCAAGCCAGCCCAGTTCAGCAAGTGAGAGACAGTGGTGACTACGGTAGGATGCCCCTGTGGTGAATTTGGCGATTTTGTTGTAGCAGGTCTCCAGCTTGTTTAGATCACATTGCCTTAGGTTGGTATATATTGGAGAGGCATAAAGTAGGGTGGAGATAAGGTGGGAATTTGCTATTGAAATCTTTGCTGCTTTGGTGAGAAATTGCTTATTTCTGTATAATGCTTCTAGTTTTTTGTGGACTTTTTATGGTCATGGATATGTGAATGTCAAATTTTAGTTTATTGTCTATTTCCACTCCTAGCAATTTGGTGTGTTCAGTTGGGTATATAGTGGTGTTGTCTTTTGCTGTGATGTTAAAGTGAGAGTTGTTTTGAGTATGTTTGGTGGGTTGGAAGATGAGTAGTTTAGTTTTGTTTGGGTTGAGTATTAATTGGGCATCGGATAACCATGTTTCAACAGAGGAAAAGGCTTCCTGTGTGACTTTTGCAGTTTGGGTAGGGACTGGGCTGAGCAGATGATGGTCGAGTCATCTGCGTATTCTATGAGTGTGCCATGTTTGGTGGCAGAGGCTAGATTATTGGTGTAAACAGAGAAGAGTAGGGGTCCAAGGATGGATCCTTGGGGAACCCCTATGGAGACAGGTAGTTGGGGAGATATGTCATTCTGCCATACAATGGATTGTTGGCGGTCAGACAGGTAACTCTGAAACCAGTTGGTGACTGATTGTGAGAAGGATAGGTTATTGAGGACAGAGATACGTTGTTTGCGTGGGACCATGTCAAATGCTTTAGATAGGTCTAGGAAAGTAGCAGAGGAGAGATAGCCATTGTTTTTATGCTGAAGGATAGTATTAGTAAAGGAGAGTAAGGCAGTGGTGGTGCTATGGTTTGGTCGGAAACCATGCTGAGTACTGGAAAGGAGGTTGTTAGTAAGGAGGTAGCCTGAGACCTGAGAGTGTATGCATCTCTCTAGTATTTTGGAGAGTGGAGAGAGAATAGCAATGGGGCGGTAATTGGTTAGTTCTGCGGAGGGTCCGCCTTTGTGGAGGGGAATTATATGTGATACTTTCCACAGTGTGGGAACGTAACTTTCTGACAGAGATCGGTTAATCAAGATGGATACTGGGTAGGCCAGAGCATCAGCTGAGATTTGTAGGTATTCACTTGGGAGGTTGTCTGCTGCTAATTTGGTGGGTTTAAGTTTAGTTAAGAGTTTATTTATGTTGGAGGTAGGTACAGGAGAAAAAGAGAAGGCAGTGGGGAGATTACTAGTTGAAGGTGTGGGTTGGAGGGGGGTTGTGTTGTTTAGCTAGTGATAGTATGGTTTGGGTGAAGTGTGTGTTGAATGAGGTAGCAATATTTTCTGAGGAGTGAGGGATGTTAGGAGGAGGGGTACTGACTTTACCTAGGTGGAGGATGGGGTTTATGGAGGACCAGAATTGTTTGGGGCTGTGTTGTGAGGAGTCTAGGGCAGACTGGTAGTATTGGAATTTGTCCTGTTTTATTAGCTTTTTGACTCTATTGCGTAGTTCTAGGAATTTCTGTCTAGCTGAGGGGGTTTTGGTTTTGCACCAGTGCTCCCAGGCTTTATCCCTGTTTTTCATTTCTGACTTAGTGGTTTTCTGTAGCCATGGGGAGGGTTGTGCTTTGGTTCTGGAAAATCTTATGGGGGCATGGTAATTAAGGATGTACAGGAAGGTAGTATTAAAAAATTCAACTGTGTCATCTAGACTGAGGTACTTTAGAGGATGCCATTTACATTCTTTGAGGGATGAGATGAATGTGAATGGGTTAAAGTTTAGTTTTTTACGTATTTGATGGTAGATGACAGGTTTAGCTTGGTATAGGTATTTCTGAGTAAGAATGTTGGGGAGTGATCACTGAGGCTATCTGATAAGCAGCCTGTTATATATGACTGGGGGCTCTTACTGACTAGTATCCAATCCAGGGTAGTGTGCTTGCTGGAGTTTTTATTTATCCTGGTTGGTGACTGGACTAGTTGGGTGAAGCCATGAAGGTGTACATGATGGGTTGGATTGTTGCCAGAACAGAATTGCCAGTCAATATCGAAATCACCTAAAATGATAGTTTCTTGGGGGAGATGGTGGGTAGACCAGCTGAGGAGGTTTTCTAGTGGAGGGATGTTTTGGCCAGGTGGGAAGTAGCATCCAATTATGTTGATGGTTTTGTTTTGGTCAATTCTGAGGTTGGTATATATTATTTCTTCATTGCCTATTTGTGGAGCTGATGATTTTAAGATCTGGATGTTTAAATGCTGTTTAAATATTATAGCTACACCACCTCCTTTTTTGTTTAGCCGGTCTACTCTTAGTGTGCCGTAACCTGTAGGGAGTATTTGCTCACTGGTAATGTGAGGTTTTAGCCAGGTTTCTGTCAGGATGACTATATCTGGGGAGTATAAGTCTATGGTGGCATGGAGTTCATGGACTTTGTTGGATATACTTCTAATATTTAGGCTTAGTAGAAGGAAGTCACTTGGCTTTCTACTGGCTGTAATATGGGAGACGTTGTGGTTTCTAGTCTGATTATGAGGATTGGGGTTTGGAGATGGTAGGGCCAGGGTTGGGGTGGATGTCTCCACTTAGGGCTAGTTTTGATATACATGAGATTATTAGTTTTCTCAGTTTTTGAATGTGTTTGTTTATAAGGGAAACTTTATGATTGTGCTCTGTGGGTAATAGGTATGGTGGGAGGGTTACTATGTTAAGTTGTAGGGATGCTTTATGTTTGAGTAATATAGTTGGTAGAATATGTGGTGGGTGCATAGGGATGGTTCTTGAGCTGGTGGGAGGGGAGCTGAGAGTGGGTGAGACATGAGTGGTGGTGTGAGTAGTAGTACAGTGGTAGTGGTTGAGTGGGGGAATGATGGAGCTTTGGAAGGATGTAAGATATGTCAAACAGACCAGGCAGGAAACCACTGTTTATAGAAAAATACTTTATAAAACAGCATTTCAGCGGAGGCCCGGGGAGAAAAGCTCACAGTAAAATAAACAGGCAGTAGTTACAATACTGCTGGTTTTATAAAGTGTTTTTCTATAAACAGTGGTTTCCTGCCTGGTCTGTTTGACTTGACTTATTTCTGGTGTTTTGTATCAGGATGTAAGATATGCAAGGAGAGTGCATGCAGTGAGCATAGGAAAGGTATGCTTGTACATGTTAGTTGAGGAGATGTGATAGTAGTGGGAAGATGGAGGAGGTAGTGTTGGGTTAGCGCTGTGGTCAGCTATTGGAAAGATGGGAGGGGTTTGAGTGCAATAAAGGTGGGACCACTGGGGGTGGGAGGGAATAGAGGTCAGGGTGGGGTGCGAAGCAGGTAGAGACCCTGTTAGTTGCTCATATGAGGGGGCTGGAAACAATCACAAAGCAAAGACAAGTATGTGTTAAGAAACAATCACAATTGACAAAGGACTGCTCTGAAACTGTAAGTCATTTCTTAATTTCTCAGGTGGAAATACAGGATAACCTTGTATCAGTAGGCTACTGTGGTCATAGTTTAAATTAACAAACGCACAGTATTAATCAGTTATGGATACTATTTGCTAACAGAAGGGAATAAGAGAAAGTGGAAGATGTGTGTGTGTGTGTGTGTGTGTGTGTGTGTGTGTGTGTGTGTGTGTGTGTGTGTGTGTGTGTGTGTGTGTGTGTGGTGGGGGGGGGCTGCTTACAAGCCAAAGCAGAGTGCCCCCCAGGAAAATGAATATTGGCTCAAACAGGTAGACACATACTCAAAGTTAACTGTAGCTGTTTGCAGACAGTTCAGACCTGGACTGCGCTTTTCTTACAAGAATGTTAAAGGTGGTACCGCAGTTGAATACTTAAGAGTGGTGTTAGGTTCAAAGTTGACTGTAGCTGTTTGCAGACAGTTCAGACCCAGACTGCGCTTTTCTTACAAGAATGTTAAAGGTGGTACCGCAGTTGAATACTTAAGAGTGGTGTTAGGTTCAAAGTTAACTGTAGCTGTTTGCAGACAGTTCAGACCCAGACTGCGCTTTTCTTACAAGAATGTTAAAGGTGGTACCGCAGTTGAATACTTAAGAGTGGTGTTAGGTTCAAAGTTAACTGTAGCTGTTTGCAGACAGTTCAGACCCGGACTGCGCTTGATAACAGCTTCCTCTATGTGCTCCTTTTATTTACAGTCCCTCAATGACAGTGAGGTTTCATCATTTTACTGTAAAGCTTACTGAACCAGTGGAACTGCACTGTATATTTCTGTTTGTTGTTTGTCTTTTGGTTTTTCCCGGGTACAATATATCACAACAATGGATTAATGAGATTGATTGTAGATTTTTATGGTGCCAAGTGCCCATGCCTGCCGCCCAACCTTCTCACGAGCATGCCCCATTTCATCATGTCTTTTGGAGGCCACTCGACCGTGGGGAGGACATGCAGACTCCACACAGAAGGCACTATGTGAATCAAACAGGAGAACCTCTTGCTGTGAGGCAACAATGCTACCGCTGTATCACTGCGGCTTATATATATATATATATATTTATATATATATATATATATATATATATATATATATACAGACACACAACAATGTGTGTGTGTGTGTGTGTGTGTGTGTGTGTGTGTGCGCGCGCGTGTGTGTGTGTGTGTGTGTGTGTGTGTGTGTGTGTGTGTGTGTGTGTGTGTGTGTGTGTGTATGTATATATATATATATATATATATATATATATATATATATATATATATATGTTTTTTCTCCGAAGAAGCTACTTTGTTTTTAGTGGTGAAAACGCTACAGTATTTTTATAAATAAACCAACATTAAGATATCTACTTGGTCTCCTTTACTTTCAGGACACCTGAGCAACTTTTCAACAGTTTGTTTTGAGTTTTCTGTTTTATATATATATATATATATACATATATATATATATTTGTGTGTGTATATATATATATATATATATATATATATATATATATATATATATATATATATATATATATATATATATATATATATATATATCAAAACATTTGTTTAGTTTACTGCTAATGGAAACATATGCACTGCATACATTATATGATAAGGGCTCTTTCCAATTGCCATCTCTTGCTTATACCGCTGATAGTTATTTTTGACAGGCTGAGCCCTAAGAAGGCAGAAAAATCTTTCTGGTGGTACTCCCTCTGCTAGGTATTTAGACAACATATGAATTCCTTCCTGTTTACAGAATAGTTAGCCTATTATAATCTTATTTTACTTTTATTTCTCCATTAGTTAGGGCAAGTTTATAAATCCCTCTGCAAGTCACTCTATATTTATTGTTTATCTTGGTTATATTACCTGTATTTTTCTGTTGGGTACCTACATCAAGTAAAATGCATAAGCCTGTTACTCAGCTGCCTCAACAGCACAAAGAGAATTCAGCAGCTGCATATAATTAGCCATCTACCACACCATCCAAGAAAGGTGCACATGAGAAGTTAAAGCTTCTTGGACCACTCACCACACATGGAAATGTACTAATAATAGGTTACCCCATTGTGGGAAATACAAGTACGCAGCTAGGCTGAACAAGACAATGTTGATGGTGAACATCCGCTCAGGTATAAGGATATGACAGGTTACTAGGTCACGCAAGTCGCTTACCCCTAGGTACACATATGACTTGTTTGATGTTCATGTGGGTGTGAACAACCAAATGCACATATTTCTTGATTGTATGAAGGAACACATTAGGGCTGTCTGAGTATGTACATGAGGATGACCTAATTGTCAGCATCATTCTACCTTTTGCCATAAAAGAAACTGAATATAACTGACTTGAATAAGTGGCCAGATTTTGGTGTCATTCCAAGGGTATCAGATATGTGTTAAGTCTGACAATTATTGCATAGGGTTAAGGCTCTGAGCTGTTCCTTTGTTAAAGGGTTTAAGTTCCTCAGCCCTTTTTTGCCTACTGTGTGACTTTGAGCAAGTCACTTAACCAGATATTGCTCAGTGGTTTCCGCTGAAAAGGAGCTGTTTATCAACTAGGCCTACCTGGTTAACACATGGGTATTATCTATTTTATTTATTTATTTAACATTTATTTACTGGGAAGGTCTGACTTGGAACAAAGCCAATTTTCAGTGGAGGCCTGGGGAGAAATGCTCCAGATGCATGTCTTTGTAACGTGGCAGGAAACTGGAATGCCCGGAGGATACCCACACAAACACAGGGAGGACATGCAGACTCCACACAGAAGACACCTCAGCCAAGAATCAAACTGGAGAACCTCTTGCTGTGAGATGACAATGCAACCACTGGACCACTGTGTACGATATGCTTGCCTGGAAGTAGATGGTCAACAGCCAGTACCTCTGGCCCAACAAAGACCTAATTACTCTATCCTGAGTGTTTTTGTATATAGACAATTTTTACACCTCCAAGGTGCTTTTTCATGCAACAGTAGTCTGTGCCAAATAACTGAGCCAAACCAAATCAAGATAGTATAAAAGTAATACTGCTGAATGTTTGAAGCCACAGAAAATTCCCCTCCCTAGAAGATTTCCTAATCTAAGAAAGTACTAATATCTGCCTCATCACTGAAACATGGTTCCTGTGCAGTGATAATACACACTCCCTACCAAAATATCAATGCATTCCATTCATTCAGCCCTCTACTGAGGGTACCTCTGTTACAGGTGGTGGTGTGTTCTTATTCATTTGCAAGTTTTTCACATCTAGACTTGTACAGCAAGATTATGAACTCTTCCACATTCTTATAGATAAGATCCCTTGTCTCATCATACCAAATTACAAATTCTACTTCTATGATATCTAGTACTCATTAAGTATAGCCAAACAAGCTTGAATTTCTCACCACTGAATGAAACACTATTATTTTGGGGGTTTTCAACTATTCATTTATAAACAGGAAGATATACTCCACTACAAGATATACAGACAATGCTTCTTATAACCAAATAGTGCACTGCCCTAAAAAGGCCTCAGGTTTACTTGGTCATCTGTTATAAAACATCACTGTGCTTTAGTATACAGCCTCTGCTCAGATCTGACCACCATTTGGTAATGTTCTTGGTAAAGACTAAACAAAAATGCCCACAAACCATGCTATCTTTAGGGATGTCTTTACGGCTAAGCTACTGAAGTGAGCTGAAGACCTGAAGCGGTTCAATAGCCTCTATCCTTTAATATCCAAGTAATCACAAGCACTGGTACTTGCAGAGAGCTTCTATTCTTGCACCACTGACTGCATCAAGACAAGTAGAGTGACACATTTTCCAGGACCTGTGGTATAACATTGGTATAAACAAGCTGTACAACAAAAGAAAAAAATCTTCACTGTTAGGAATACATGGAAAGCTCCTCATTCTAAATCTGCTCTAAGAAATGAAACAAAGAACTTTGGTTTGTTGTATTTGAGTTTGTTCCCAAATATGAACTGAAAGTTACAACCTCTAGCAATAACAGCCATGGTCCTCCTTCAGCTGTCAGAAAACTTAAGACCAATACCAAGCAATGTACTATGCTGAAAAACCACTCAGCCCCTGTGGACATAGCCAACATGTTAGCTGATAAGTTAAATTTAGTTCAACTCCCCCAGCCCCTGCCCCATACATGACATCATATCTACACCAAAAAGATCAGCTCTGAAAAATTTTAAATGCTTTCTCAGACTTAAGCACTGGTTCAGTAGGCCATGTGCTGACATATTTCCTTGTTGGTATGTAGTACTGCCTCACTGAGCCACTCCTGAATAAGTTTAACCTCAGCCTCTCAAATGATTTTGTGCCCAGTGGTGCAGAGATATACCAATAGGCCATACTATCCTTATTTGTAAGATAATGCAGCACATCATTGTGGACCTTATAAACTGAGATGTTTACAGTTTACAATTCCCCCACCAAAACCACTTTGGGTTTCTGAAAAAAATATCCTGGCTGCTTAGTCTAGTGAATTTCTTTAAAAAAGTCACAGAAGCATTGTTCAAGGGGAAAATATGTATACACAATGTACCTTGAACTACCCAAGACCTTCCAAATCATTTTACACTTGGACATCCTAGGCAAACTAATCAAACTAAATGTAAATCCTTATTTTACCTTCTGACCAACAGAAGTGGCTCACAAACAGAACACAACAAATTAAGATGAAGCAGACTGTCTCCTCTGAAACGTGCACTACTAGTGGAATTCCAGCAGGAATCCTACCTGGGTCTGCTTCTGTGGATATTTAATTCCCTATGCCCAAGCTGATGTCAGAAGTCTTCTGTTGACCAGACTGACAGGTTATTTCAAACTTGGAGCTGTCATCAGTTCTCTTGGGGATTCCCTGATCCTACAAGTTGGTATAAAATGTACAAACAAATAGAATCAGGACCATGACCATAACTTAATCGTTAAGAAATGTATTCCATAAACATAAGCATACATCCACATAAAGTAACACCCCGTCACAATCAACAGTTAGGGAAATGAGCACTTTTGTGGGCAAAGAGCTTCCTTCAACCACCACGTCTCTACTACCCTTAGAAAATCTTTCTACTAAGCCATGCTGATTTCCACATCTATTTCTTCTAGTTCTAGAGATGTCACTTATTTATTTATTCTTTGGTGAGTGGATTAGTCCCACTAGGCCAGTGCCCTCTTTTTAAGGGGAGCCCCAAGGTGACATTAATACTTACTTGAAGAAATTTGGTCGGAATACTTGAGGAACTTCCATTACTCTTTTTTCAATAAGTGCTATGGAATCTTTTCCATCCACCTGTGCTATGACCTTCTCAGGCTGACAGAATCTCAGTTTAACATCTCAGTTGATGGACAGCACACACTGCGATGCAGCACCTCCCATAACGCACTTCAGTGTCAGTATAGGAAAATTAATCTAAATATCAGGCATGGGAAAATACTCCATAGCCTTCTGATCTTCCAGCACCAAAAGTTATCTTTCTACCTGTTGAGTCACTAACACATGTGTACTCCTCCAATATTAGCCCCAAGATAGAATATAACACACTCTTTGATGTGTACTTATCCAGACACATGATCCATTTTGAAAGACAACCAATGCTTTGCCACTACCAATGGCATTCCCAGAGATCATCTGCATCTCTCCCCTCTAGGCTTTCAAATGTTAGCTAAAACATTGTTTTACCCCATACTGCCCTTTTTAAGCAATGTTGAACTGAAAGTAATTCCAATATAGCAAATCAAAACTAAGAAAATCTAAAGGTATTACTGTTCAGTACTAGGAGTCTAAACAAAAAACTCCACTCCCTAGAAGTTCTCTTTATCCTAGAGAATGCCGATGTCTGTGTGGTCACTGAAACCTGGTTTAAGGATGCAGAGAGCACACCAACAGTGCAAGGTTATAATGCCTTCCACACATTTAGGCCAGCTACCTCACAGGCAGGGACTAAAGGTAGAGGTGCCTCTATTTACATAAAAAAATACACTTCAAGGCTGGTCAAAGAAGACAATGCACTCAAGCTGCTCCATGTTCAAATCACCATAGGTAAAATCCAATACCACTTCCTCACAAGCTATAGGTCCCCCTCTATGACCCAGGAAATCCATACCATATATTTAAACTTATTAGAAACACTAACCATCCAACCCAATACCATATCCATTGGTGACTTTAATTACCCCACTATTAACTCAGAATCCTGTACAGCACCAAATGTACATGCACAGAAATTCCTGGATTTTGTAAGCACAAACTCCCTGGACCAGATAGTCAATACACCAACCAGGGGTGCAACCATACTGGATCTGGTCCTCACTAATATGGGAGACTATTGCACACCCCCTATTGTAATGCTTTCCCTGGTAAGGTCAGACTACAAAATGGTCTCCTTTAAAGTAAAAATAAAACCTGGACCCTCTGTTAAACCTGGAATATTCAGGAACTATTCTAAAGCTATTCTAAAGGTAACTTCCTGATATTAAGTGAGAACCTGGCAAAATATCAAGCCCCTATAAACCCTGAGAACACTTCTGCATATGCAGAACTGTTCACAGAATCCCTGTACAAGCATGTCAATACCTGCATAGAGACAACTGTACCCACCAGGAAGAAGTACAGAACTAACTCAAAAAACAAGCCTGGTGGAATCACAAAATCAATCGGCTGCATAACAGGAGGAAGAAAATCATGGCAAAAATTAGGAGGTGCAGCACCCAGCAGGATAAAATCACTCTCATCAAACTAAACAAACAACTCAGAGGACAAATAAAGTCTACCAAAGCCAAATTTGAGATAAGTTTGCCTTCCCAGGCCAAGGACAACCCCAAAGCATTTTTAGCTATGTCTGCAACCTCAAAGGCAATGCACAATTGTGTGCAGAGCTCATTGTAAATGGAGCCACCTATACTGACCCAGAAGATATAGCAAACTTCCTTGTTGATAAATTCAGCTCCAGCTTTACTCCTCTCTCCCCCTCAACCCAACCATCATCAAATAACCCCCCCCCCACACACTATTACTAGGGAACAGGTCCTTAATGCTGTCTCTAGCACCAAGAACACTGCATCAATGGGTCCAGACATTATCCCAGGATGCCTTCTAAATAGTATGAAACATGACCTAGCAGGGCCTCTGGAATTACTATTTAACTGTAGCCTCCAAACTGGGTTCATGCCTCATGAATGGAGTAAGGCAACAGTCATTCTTCTGCACAAAAGTGGACCATCTACAGACCCTGGAAACTACAGACCCATAAGTTACACTAGTCTTATATGTAAAGCCATGGAAAGAATTATCATAGAGATGATCAGCAGAGATATAGTAAACATCCAGACACTGGACCCAACCCAGTTTGATTTTGTCAAGACAGATCATGCCTACTCAACCTGGTGGACTTCTTTGAGAAGGTCACTAAAGCAATGGATGAGGGCAAAATTGTTCACACTGCCTACCTTAACCTGGCCAAGGCATTTGACACAATACCCCACTCGGACATTGTTGCCAAAGAGGTTAGGCATAAACCCATACGTCACCTGGTGGAAAGCCAACTGGCTCACAGACAGGACCCAGGATGTTAGAACTGGGGAGTCTACCTCTACAAAGAAGCCAGTCACAAGTGGAATCCCTCAGAGATCAGTCCTTGGGCTGCACCTTTTTGGCATTTACTTCTCAGTAGTCAAGGCTAATGTCAGTGGTCTCTGACTAAATTTGTAGATGATTGCAAATTAGGAGCAGTCATTCAATCTCACACTGACAGAAATGTTCTCCAGGAGGCGTTGACACAGACAAACAACTGGTGTCAGAGCCATGGACTAAAACTAAATCCCAAGAAATGCATAATAGTATCTTTTGAGAAGTCATCCATCCCAAGTAACTACCATATTGACAACACACCCCTTAGGGTTGACCCAGTAGTCAGGGACTTAGGGACACACACATACTGTAGATAGTAATCTAGCCTTTGATCATCATGTGTCTAGAGTGGTGAGGAAATCATTCTATGTTGCACAACTTAGAAACAAAGGTATGGCATCTAAGTCCAAGGAAGTCATTGTTCCACTGTATTCGGCATTCATCAGACCTGTCATTGAGTACAGTGCCCCCTTTGGTGTGTACTTAACCAGGCATATCCAATAATTGGAATATCCACAGAGTTAAATCACTAAAAGAATACAGGGTGCAAGTAATATGTCTTGTGCAGACCACTTCAAGGCCTTATTCCTGTATTTTGTCTCCTACAGGCTTTTGAGGGGAGATCTATGCCTAGCATACAGGGCATTGTCAGACCCCACTTTGATGGAACTTCTGCATCTCCACAAAACAAGCAGCACCAGAATTACCCATTCTAAAGGCTTAAACCTTGCCTGTGATATAAATAGGACCTGCTGAAGATAGGTATGTATCCGAGACACTACCCCGTCTATGGAACAGGCTCCCCATCCATGTGAATTAGAGTTTCTCTCTAACCCAATTCAAGTGCAACTTGGGCAATTGGATGGGAAACTGGAAATTCATCCCTGGTTTGGCACCTATGTCTCTAGTGGACATACGTAACCTGTAAATGGTTCATCTCCAAGGCCCATGCTTACACTTATCAAGGGTATCAGAACTTGTCAGAAATCTGGGATGCATGGCTAGGCTTTAAAAGGCCTTTGTGGTTGTTAGCCTAGTAAACACCTATGAACCTTTGAACCTAAGAAAATCAAAGGTCCAATTTCTATGAGCTTTGGAGAATGCCTTCACACTCTCTTTCTCTGATTCTTACTGACTCCTGTGGTGTGGCCTCTACCTAGTGTAATGGGTCCTAAATTACTTCACACTGAGTGACCTTCTATATGTTCACAAAGCTGGTAACATCACAAACACCTGCCAAAGCATTATCCAAATCTATAATACATTTTTTAAGCAATGCCAATCTGATTAACCTTCCAACATAATAAATTCTACTCAAAATAAACTGAAGGTGTTACTGCTCAATGTTAGGATTCTCAACAAGAAACTCCACTCCCTTGGAGCACTCCTAACCCTGGAGAATGTTGACATCTGTGCAGATACTGAGACATGGTTTAAACCCAGAGAAGGCACCCTGGAAGTGCAAGACTATAATGCCTTCCACACATTTAGACCAGCTACCACACAAAAAGGGACAAAAGGTGGAGATGTATCAATCTACATAAAAAGTAAGCACACCTCTGCTAATCCATGTCCAATTAACCTTAGCTAAAGTCCCGTACCATATAAGTGCTAACTATAGGTCTCTGTCTATGACCCAGGATAACGATACTATGTACTTGAATGTACTGGAGTCACTCACAGTGCAGCCAAACTCCATATTCATGGAGGATTTCAACTTTCCCACCATAAACTGGAATACATGTACAACCACTGACATGCAGGCCGAAAGATTCTTGTATTTTGCCATTGCAAAGGCCCGAAAATAGGTTGTCTGCACCATACTTCTCAACTGTACAGATTTTCACAGAATGTCCACATTTTTGCCTCATATCTTTGGCTCATTTCACATAATATTGTGGTTTTCTGGCAGATCTTTAGCAAATCACTGAGGGTTGAAATCAAAAAATAATGACAGACATTTGAGTTTTAGACTTTATACCCTTCATAAAGTTCATGTTAATGCAAAACCTGTTAGTCTATCAATTTTCTAAATTTGTAAGAGGAATATTTAAAAAGTGCCCCTATTTTTGTGCCTTTGTCCCCCCCCCTCATTAATGGTTTTGTCCAGATTTTTTGCTCTGAGAAATTTGAGAGGTATGGTCTGCACATCTACTAGAGGTGCAAATATCCTGGATTTGGTTTTCAAAATATGAGGGAATGTTCCAATCCCACCTTATGCACTGTCCTCACTGGTCAGATCAGATTACAAAGTGGTCACTCTTGAAATACGTCTACAGCCTGAACTTCCAGCAACCCCTAGAACAATTAAGAACTTTTCCAAGACTGACTACCTCCTATTAAGTCCAAGCTCCCCTCCAAGTGCAGAGAATATTGTAGCCTATGTGAAAGTATTTATGGAAACCCTGTACAATCATGTAAATAACTGCATAGAAATAGCAATACCAAGCTGGAATATAAGGACAAACTCCAAAAAAAAAAAGGTATTACTGCTCAATGCTAGGAGCCTCAGCAAGAAACTACACTCTTTGGAAGCTCTCTTCAACCTAGAGAATGCTGACGTCTATGCTGTTACTGAAACATGGTTCAAAGTCTCAGAAAGCATTCTGGCAGTGCATGGCTATAATGCCTTCAATACATTCAGACCACCCACTAAACATGAAAAAACTACAGGTGTAGGTGTATATATTTTCATAAAGGATAAGCATACCTTAAGACTAGTCAAACAATATGACATGCTTGAGCTACTCCATGTCCAACTAATTATGGGTAAAATCCATTTCCATATTCTTTGCTAGCTACAGGTCCTCCACTATGAACCAGGAAATCCATACAGCATACTTGAAGTTACTAAAATCACTCACCATCCAGCCCAGTACCATACCCATGGGTGATTTTAACTACCACTTCATTAATTGGGAGGCATAAATGACCACTAACATGCAGGCCCAAAGATCTCTTGACTTTGTAAATTCAAATGCCTTGGTACAGCTAGTCTGCACTGCCACTAGGATAACAAATATCCTAGATCTGGTACTCACAAATATGGGATAGTGCTGCACCCCAATACCCCCCCCCCCATGTGACGTCTTCACTGGTAAGAGCAGATCACAAAGCAGTCTCCCTTGAAATAAAGGTAAAACTAGCTAACCCCAAAAATTTAAGAATTTCTCTAACATAAATTGCCCCTTATGAAGGGATGGCATAGCTAGCTGCCAAGCTCCCCGAATCCAGAAAACACAGAAAACTATGCAGAGGTGTACACAAAAGTCGTGTATGACCATATAAACAACTGTATAGAAATGGCATTACCAGACTGAAATAAACCCAGGTCAAACCAAAAAAACAAGCCACCCGGGTGTACCCCTGGTATAAAAAGGTTGTACAATGAAAGAAAGAAAATCCTGTCAAGAAATAAGAGGAAATGTGCATAACTGAGTAAAAAGTCCCTTATTAGTCTAAACAAGTGAAACAGGGAACTAGTCAAGTCCCTGAAAGCAGACTTTGAGGTAAAATAGCTTTCAAAGCTAAGGATAACAATACAGTTATGTCCACTGTCTTAAGGGCAGCAACGAACAATGTGCAGAATTAGTTGTAGATGACATCACCTATGCTCAGCTGAAAGACATAACAAATCTGTTGGCTGACAAATTCAGCTGAAATTTCACCTCCCCATCACCGCCCAGTTTTCCCCAAAACATACCCTCCACCACTCCACTGCCAATTATCACACAAAATCTGGTTGCCACTGTGCTCTCTAAAGCTAAAAGCATGGCTTCAGTGGGACCTGGCACTATACCAGGTTGCCTCTTAAACAGCTTAAATCAGGACTTAGCAAGCCCATTAGGATCTCTATTTAACCACAGCCTCTGGACTGACTTTGTCCAGACAGAGTGGAGAACAGCAATAGTCATCTCTCTGCATAAAGGGGATCATCTACTGACCTGGGAAATTACAGACCCATAGGTTTGACTTGTCTTGTATGTAAGGCCAAGGAAAGAATAATCAAGGACCAGATAAATAATTACACAGGAGACACTGGACCTGACCCAATTTGGCTTAGTCAAGGGAAGGTCATGCCTACTGAATCTGGTGGACTTTTTGAGAAAGTCACTAAGGCCATTAATTAAGGTAAAACAGTACATGCTGCCTACCTTAAACTAGCCAAGGCATTTCACACAATTCCCCACTTGGGTATTATAAATAAACTTACAAAATTGAGTATAAATCTGTATGTCACCATATGGATAGCCAACTGGCTCATGTACAGGACACATGTGGTTAAAGTGGGTGAATCCAGATCCAGCAAAAGGACAGTTACTAGTGGCATGCCCCAGGGCTCAGTACTAGGACCACTCCTGTTTGGAATATATTTCTCTGAAGGCAAGGCAAATATAGAAGGCCTCTGGATAACAAAGTTTGCAGATGACTGCAAGCTGGGGGCAATCACTGAATCACTCAATGATGTAGATATCCTCCCGGAGGGTCTATATCAGACAAATTAGTGGTGTTAGGACCATGGTCTAAAACTAAATGAAAAAAATGCATGATCATACCCTTTGGGAAGTCAAATAGCAAATCCCAACATCAATAGCATACCCCTTAGAGTGGACTCAGAGTGAGAGATCTAGGTACACAGATAGAAAGTAGCCTAAACTTTGACCACCATTTGTCCACAGTGGAGGAAATCCTTTTATGTGGCACAACTTATAAGTAAAGGTATGGCATCCAGATCCAAGGAAATTATAGTCCAGCTGTACTCAGCCCTCAAAAGACCAATAATCGCACCATTTGGCATGCACTTGATGAGGCACTTAGTGACCTCAGATGTAACTCACAAAGAAACTACAGGGTGTAAAGAACCTGAACTATGTGTATAGACTAAAGCCCTATCCCTTTACTCTGTCTTCTACCAGCTATTAAAGGGTGACCTATGCCTGAACTACATGGCACTCACAAAACCAGCCCTGATGCAGCTGTTACACATTCATAAATCAAACAGCATGAGGGTCACCCAGTCTAGGGATCTAAACTTAGTCAGCAACTCAAATAAAATATGTTGGAGGGACAGATATGTGTCTCAGAGATTGCCCTTCCCCAGCCCTCTTCAAAACACTTTGAATCAATGTATGGGGAATCGCTAATTCACACTTTGGGTAGTGCTAGTGCCTATGTCCTTTATAGAAAGGGGCAATCTGCAATATACTCAATGCACAGGCACAAGTCCATGCCACCCTTTTGCCCTTAGGGCCATATATTGTGTAAAATTGGGTTATACTGGCTAGGCTTGTAATGGCCCTTAAGCCATTAGCCTAGTAATCTCCTATGAACCTATGAAATCAAGCTCCCTTGGTGGACCTTCAGTATAAATAGGTTGTAGAACAAAAGAAAGAAAATCCTGTTCCAAAAATAGGAAGGTCCATGCCCAAAAGACATAATATTCCCTCATTTTCAGCAAGCAACTAAGGGTAATAATCAAGTCCACCAAAGCTAACTTTAAGGCAAAAATAGCCTCCCAGGTTGAGGATAACCAAAAGGCATTTTTCAGTTACGTATACAACCTTAACGGGAACACCCAACAGTGTGATGAACTAATAGTAAATGGAGCTTCCTGTACTGAACTGGGGGATATAGTAAATTTGCTGGGTGATAAATTATGCTCCAATTTCAGCCCCTATCTTTCCCAGCTACCCCCCCCCCCAGTAAGTACTCTGCACCATTTCTCCCCAACTATTACTAATGAGCAGGTCCTCACTGCACTCTCCAGAGCTAAACACTACATCAGTGGGCTCTGATAATATATCAGGATGTCTCCTGAATAGCTTGAAATACAACCTGTCAATCCCACCAGAATATCTAATCAACTACAGCTTCCAGATAGGCTTTGTTCCTAGGTAATATAGGACTGCAATGGTAATCCTTCTAGACAAAGGTGGACCATCAACAGACCCAGAGAACTACAGACCCATCATTTTAATTAGTTTATATGGAAGGATATGAAAAGAATTACTGTGGACCTGATAAACAAAGACATAGGAAAACTTCAGACACTATCCCAGCTCATTTTTTCAAAGGGAGGTTATGCCTACCAAACCTGGTGAACTTCTTCGAGAAGGTCACTAGAGCATGGGTGAGGGTACAACAGTGCATACTACCTACCATGACCTAGCAATGGTATATGACACAATACCTCACTCAGGTACTATAGACAAACTCACAAATTTAAGCATAAATCCCTATGTCACCAAATGGATAGCCAAATGGCTCATGGATACGACACATGAAGTTAGGGTGGGGGAATCTGCCTCCACCAAGAGGCCTGTTAGTAGTGGTGTCTCACAGGGCTCAGTACTCTGATCTCTTCTACTCAGAATATACTTCTCGGAAGTCAAGGCAAATGTAGAGGGCCTTTGGTTGACCAAATCTGAGGAAGACTGCAAGTTGGGTACAATCACTGAATCCCCCAAACTTGTAGATATCCTCCAGAAAGGTCTGACACAGACAAATAACTGGTTCTAGAACCATGGTCTAAAGCTCAATGCAAAAAAAGGCATACTTACACCTTTTGGAAAGACAACCATCTCTGCAAATAATAACATTGATAATAGTCCCTTAAGCGTAGACCAGTGGCAAGGGACTTGGGAACTCTGGTTGATAGCAACCGGAACTTTGATCATGTGTCCACGGTGGTGAAAAAACTTCTTCCATGTGACACAATTTATAAGTAAGTCTGTGGCATCCATTTCTAATAAGATCACAGTCCCACTATACTCATCCCTCATTAGACCAATAACTGAGTAATGTGCATCCTTCGGCATGTAAATGACCAGATATCTGCAACAGATGGAGCAGCCACAGAGGTTTCTCACTAAAAGAATACAGGATGTAAATAACATGTCCCATGCGGACCACCTCTAAGCCCTTTCCCTGTACTTGTTCTTCTACAGACTACTGAGGGGCAATCTATGCTTAACCAACAAGGCATTCTCTGATCCAGCCCTGTTGAGTCTGCTATACATTATCAAAACAAAACGCACTAGAATTACCTGATCTAAGGATCTAAACCCCATCTGTGACATAAACAAAACATGTTCGAGGGATAGGTGCATGTCTCAGGAGGTTACCCCTTCTCTGAAACAGCCTCCCATTCATGTGAAACTAAGCTTTTACCTAAGCCTATTCAAATGCAGTTTGGACCAATGCATGGGAAATTGCAAATTCACCTGGTCTTATCACTTGTGGCCCTTATGGACGAGGCCAGCTTATAGATGCCCTAAGGCACAGACATATGCAAAGTATGTGGAAGACCATAAATGGTTGCTCAGACAGTAGGATGGAGAGAATCAAAAGTGCACAGGCTATTTTATAACATCATCCATTCCTCTGAGGTTACAGAAAGTATAGATTGTACCTATGTTACTATCAAGGACCAATCAGATGTAGATGGGTTGGAATATATTAACAGGAAGGGCTTTCACTTTATAATGCTAGGTGGTCTGTGCATCACCCAAACAGTTCATGATTCAAACATTTTGCACACAATCTACCTATACCAAAGTTTCTTGCAAGGACACTTTCTACAAGGTCACTTATACCAAAAATAAGGCATGATGGTGAGTACTGAACCTCATATGAATTCTGTTTGTTACACTTGGCAGTTCACACTTACTAAGTTGAATGCCAAAAAGAAACTGAAAACACCTCCCTTAAATTGCTAAACTGTAGCAGCAAGGACTGCAGTCTAATCACGCTAATCAGCTAAACCTATTCATCTGGCAGAGCTTATTCACTGGCAATCATTGAAAATTGACTGTTGATTGTAACCCCTGACCACTCACACCCAGGCTAGCCTACCCCCCTGTAGTCCATCCAGTTATGGTACTAGTGGTACTTGCTCTATGAGTGTCATCATGATAAAATAATGCTGTGGTACCATAAAGTCATTTGTTGTAAATATGGAATATATTGTAAATAACATGTTATAAACTGTGCTGTACATAGAGTGTTTTAGAAATGGTTTTGCATTAGAAAGGTTACCAAAGAGACTTCTGTTAAAAAGCAACAATATCAGAGCTGTGGCCCTGGTAATGAGGGATGTTGGCTTATTGATGCAGGGAGATTAATTAGTAGCTGGAGCAGAGGTTCTGGTAAGTGTGCTGTAACAAAGAAGAGACAAGCTGGAAGAACCTGAAGTGTCCTGGAAGTTTTCTACTAAAATTCAGACTGGAAGAATCTGTGTGACATCTACTTTCAGGTTGCAACTGTAGCAGAAGTAACATGAGAGACTGTACAACTTTTATTATCATCATATCTATGATAACGAAGTGTTTACGCAATATTCTTTCTTGTTTAATAAAAATCACATTATTTTACGGAATTGCATCTGCAATTTTGTTTAATGCCATAGAAATATGAAAGCACCATGACTGGTCAATTTATCATTTAAAAAAACAATTATTGTAGATGCTTGTTTCTATCTCAGTTTGTACTACAGTCAACATAAGTTCAATGAAATGCAGCATGTAATTTTGTGTATATTTTAGTTTGGACACTGTTGGAGTTAATATGTCTAACTGCATATTTAAAAAAAAAAGATTTTGCAGGAGATCAGGCCCCCCTACAGCACCCTGTTTAACCTCCACACCCCTAATATATACTAACTATGAGAATGAATAGAAATGGGAAAAAGGAGACACTTCTATAACCTCACTGTCTGTAAATCCAGCAATAAGATGATGAACTCAGGTTTACTCACAACCAAACTTGCACATAAACAAGCACAAACATTTCAAGATCTCTCACAAATACACACAACAATGTCACCATCATATACACATTCAATTTGCCCCTCCACATATTTAACAGTAACGCACAAAAATACACTTTTGACCAACAGGTGTCTATTGTTGTATGAAAGTCCATCTATAATACACCACTTATAAAGTAAGGGATTGAGTCTAGATCTAGGGATGTCATTTACCCCCTTTACTCACCCGTCATTGAGCTAGTTATGATTATAATGCCCTCTTTTGCATGTATCTGTTCAAGTACATGTAACAACTGTAATGCCTACAGAGATAACTTATTCTGTATCCATGAACTACCACATAGGCAGCAATCTACTTAACACCGAATGCGTGATAAGAGACCTTGGGACCCAGGTGGACAGTAGTCTCTCCTTTGATAGTCACATCGCCACAGTAGTCAGGAAGTCCTTCTATGTGGCACACCTCATCATAAAAGGGTTCTCATCCAGGAAAAAAGAGGTCATTGTTCCCCTCTACTCGTCACTCATTAGACCCATTATAGAGTACAACACCCCTTTTGGGAATGTACCTCACAAGACATTTGCAGCAGCTGGAAAGGCCACAGAAGTACCTCATAAAGAGGATTACTGGCCTCAAACAAATGCCCTACACTGACCGCCTCAAAAAAAATCCAGCTTTACTTCATAGCATATTGCCTACTCCGAGGTGATCTCTGCCTAACATATAAAGCTATGTCAAACCCAGAGCTGTTGGACATGCTACACCTAAAGAAATCCCAGTCCCTCTGAGCTACATACTCTAGGGACCTAAACCTTGTCACCACAAAAAACAGGACACGCTGGAGGGATAGATTCCTGTCCCAGAGACTTCCTATACTCTGGAACAAGCTGCCCATCTATGTCAAGCAAAGTTCTTCATTAGCACTCTTCAAGAAAAATCTTGATGAGCAGATGGGAAATAGGAAATACACCCCGGAGATCATTTCTGTGTCTCTGCTGGACAGTGGCACAGGAAAATAACTTTCTTGGGTGACGTAAGCTATGGAACCTTGCTGGCTAGGCTTACGTAGGCCCTTGGGCTGATAGCCTAGTACCTACCTATGAACCTATGAAAGGATACAAGGCCTAAATAGCCTGCCTAGCATGGACCAACTGAAAGTCCTGTCACTATACTAGGTATCCCACAGGCTGCTAAGAGGTGACCTGCGTCAGGTAGACAAGGTATCCTTCAACTCATTACTGATGGATTTACTGCACAGCTGTAAATCAAATGGCATCAGAAATACTTAGACTGAAGATCTAAACCTCTTCTGCAACTTCAGTAGAATGGTTTGGAGGGGGCAGGTATACTTTACAGAGGATACTGCTTCTATGGAACAGACTCCCCAACCACATTAGTTCTATGGATGGGAAACAGAAAATTTGCCCCAGGACTCTGCCTTGTACTACTGATAGACAGATGCAGTTACTAAATACTTTATCCTATGCATAGGTCCCTTAAAAATATCTACAGTATGATCCCAGTTATTCTCAACAGGGGTAATATATACTTATCGACCATGGGATGGGTAAGGCCAATCTATAACCAAACAGGATATGTTATTTTGATCACAAAAAAAAAGGAAATTGTCTGGATTTAAAATGACCTGCAAGGACAGCTAGTGTAGTACTTACCTATAAACCTGTAATCTTACATTGGACCTGAGTATATACAAATGGACAAAAAACATCACCAAACACTAGAAATGCTTTACAGATCCAAAAACATTCTCACCAACACATCTAAAATGACACTTGCCACTATTTACCTCCTCCCCTCACTACTTTGTAGCACTTCTATTCTTACTAACCTCCAGGCATCACAAAAAGCAAAATTCGAGCAATACTGTAATAAAGTGGCTAAATATGCAACAAATACTCCTTTCAGAGCACACAGCAGTATAACAATAAAAGCCTACATTGGTTAGAACTACCCCATCAACTAACATGTACACTGCTGCTTCCCACCTATAAAATTATCCAGTATACATCTGCTTGTCTGGCACTAAATACCATTCTACCTATGTTCGGACTCGGTCATTATGCTCCACTGAGGAAAAACTTCTATCTGTCCACAAACCTATCAAATCTCTTGGGCGTGGTCTATACTTATACCATGTTGCAAAGGCCCAGAACTCCTTATCTAGTTCACCGTCCACTGTTCTGTCTTTTAACACCATTCTGAAATAGCTCTTAGCCAAAATCTGTCTCTGTTTTTGTTCTTGCTTAACCCCAGGATAAACAATATCCGTAACTATGAGCAAGTTCCTATTCATACCTTGCACCTCCTTACTCCCCCTCTTCACTCACTTCCTAACTTTATCTAGATATGCAGTATTCTTTTTTCCCCTCACTTCATATTGCAATTCCTGTATGTATTATATTAACTTACCTTTAACTTCTAAAAACTGTCTAACATTTCTCTAATAATTAAATTATTGTTACACAAGTTGCATCTGTTTTTTTACTATGTTGTCACATTATGGACCGGATTCATGAATGCCTAGACTAAGTGTACACGATCTGTATTCAAGAAAATTCCTACCACATTTTTTGCACTGTCTAGTCACTCAGACAGATTATACTAAGTGTACATGTAGTCTACACTTTCTGGTAACCTTTATGAATATTTAAGGCCACAAGAAAAATCAGCAGGAAAGCTAAAATTAGGAGGAATAAGTTGATAGTTAGACTTATGTCGCCTATTCACTCAGAACGGAGTACACATAGTGTACACTCAGTGTAGGCACTCACAAATCCTGCCCTATGTCTAATTTGGCCTAATTATTTAAGTGTAGATGGTTTGTGTTATTTTTGAAGCTTGTAAAATTATTGGTTTAAAAATGCTTTTGTAATACAGTAGAGCTTTTCTCCCTAGGCCTCCAATGAAAATAGGCACCTACCCAGTTAGATTTTCATGGTAATCATATGTAAATACATAAATATCAGGCCTTATCCATACAAATGTTGCTTCTGCCTATACCCTACTAATATACAATACTATACTATACTACAATATAATATATCACATATAAAACTCGTGATTGCGACAACAACTACCCAAAATGAAAGCCCAAATCTAAGCAAACATGAAAGCTAAACCAAAACCTAAATCTCTTTATGAGTTCAAAAAGCACATAGCATTTTTCATTTCAAAAGTACAAACTAATAAGGAAATGCAATATATCACAGTGTACAAGATAGGGTCCTCCCTGTCAAAAAACTAGAGCAAAATTGCACTCAGAGAAGGAAATATGTTGTAGTAAATAGCCACCCACACAACAAAAATCATCAGACTGAAAAACAATGAAAACAATACTACTGGATATTAACTACTTCATACTGCTCAACTCTCCCTAATTTTGCCACATAGTATTACCCTTTTCCTTGTAAAATGTTTTGCTTTTCTGGTAAATCACAGTCAGTCAGTGATGTCAAGCATTACAATTCAATACTTCTTAATCTTTAGGAAATCCCTGTTGATGGAAATACTGTTATTCCTCTACTAACCTTTAAGTGAATTAGAGGTAATATTTAAAAATTATCCCTGATTTTTGACATTTCCCCCTTCCCATTATTTTAGCTTTGCACCCATTTCTTGCACAAAGAATTTGAGAGATATGCTGACCTTAAAGGAAATAGTCAGCAGTGTGCAGAACTGGTGTTAAAAGGCACAAACTTCACTGATCAGGTTGGCATAGCACATCTTCTGTCTGATGAATTTAGCTCTGACTTCACCCCCCACTACCATCCCTGTGAAATCCTTTCTAGCATATCCCCAACTATCAATACAGAGCAGGTCCTGGTGGGACTCACTAAGGCCAAAAACACTGTTTCAATGGTCCCCGACAATATCCCTTGTTGCCTCCTAAATAACCTAAAACAAGACCTAGCAAGATCACTTGAGGCACTCTTCACCTACGTACAGTACAGAGTCAATTATCTGAAAGTCGATTATTTGAAAAGTCAATTATCCGAACGCAGCCTTCCAAAGTTTTCTGGTTGTAAAAATCATGAAGTCTGAGTATGTAAATGTTATATGTATTTGCTTGTGTGAGTTTTTTGAGCTTGTAGCTCACTTGTGTGTGAAAAATATTCGTTATTGTCCACTGGAATCACTTAATGGTGTATATTCCCTGTGTGCAGAATAAACAAGATTTTAGAAGTTTTTTTATCTGGTTCAATGTACATTTGATTATCCAAACAGTTTGATTATCTGAACTACCCTGGGTGTCAACTAGTTTGGATAATGAATGATGCCTCAATACAAACAGAAAATGATTAACTTTAACAATTGGCTTAGTTTCTGGTGTCATTCCAGGAGGATCCAGTACCTGACAGCCTGGGAAGATATGATCAACAGACCATGATGCTTTGCCAGAGATGGCCTGCATCTGTCTCACCTGGACTTCAGGCTTCTGGCAAAGACTCTTGCCTTCCCTATAGTGCCTTTTTTAGGAAAAGTGATGAGATTAAAACTACCAACATAAAAATTTCAACAAAACACAAATTAAAGGTCATGCTGCTAAACGCCAGGAGTCCAAACATGAAACTGCACTCATTGCAACCATTCTTAAACCTGGAAAATGCTTAGATCTATGCAGTCACAGAAACCTGGTTCAAAGCTGCAGAGACCACCCCAGCCTTACCTGGTTACTCATCCTATCATTCATTCAGACCCCAAACTGTGGGCAGCAAAGCCAAAGGAGGTAGAGTTTCAATATACATTAAAGGCACACATACCTCCAGGCTGGTCAAACAGCATGATGAACAGGAGACACTCCAGGTGCAGTTAACCATTGACAAGACACCTATTCAAATCATAGTTAGCTACAGGCCCCCAAATCTGACTCAAGATGCCCAATCCGCCTATTTGGACCTGTTCAAATCTATCAAGATTCAGCCCTTTACCCTGATCCTGGGTGACTTTAACTTCCCAAACATAGATTGGAACAACTACTCATGCCAAAACACAGATGCCCAGAGATTCCTTGATTTTGTCAATGCAAATGCCTTGGAATAGCTAGTCAATATGCCCACAAGAGGTGATAATATCTTGGACTTGGTATTAACCATCATGAGTAACCACTGCAGCATCCCTGTAGTATCACCCCCCTGGTAAGATCCGACCACAAAGGGGTCACATTCGAAGTCACCATCTCCCCCAAACCCCTTCCTGCTAGGATCAGGCATAAAAACTTCTCCAAAGCTGTTTACAGCCTCCTGAGGGATGGTATAAACAGCTTTGCAGCCCTCTTCCCTTCTGTAGGAACTGGCACCAATATCCAAAACTACACCAAAGCACTATAAGAGCATTTATATAGATGCATGGAATCAGGAATACCCAACAGGAGGAAATCATCCTCTGCAAGGAAGAGTAAACTTGTCTGGTGGACATCTGCAATAAATAAACTTGTGTCCAAGACCAAGAAGAACCAGGTGTTCAATTAAAAGCAATATCTCCTTCGCCTGAACAAGCAAATAAGAGCAATAGTGAAATCCACCAAAGCAAAGTTTGAGTCCAAATTGGCCACATCTACTAGAGACAATCATAAGGCTTTCTTCACATATGTCTGCAACCTCAAAGGAAGCACCCAGATCTGTTTAGAACTGGTGGTCAAGGACACCACATATACAAATGTCATAGATATAGCAAACTTGCTGGCTGACAGATTCAGCAAAAACTTTACCCCTCTGTCCCCCCATCAGTAAATCAGGACATCCCCAGTAACTGCCCCCTTCCCCTTATATCTAGGGAACAGGTCATCACTGCTCTCTCAAAGTAAAAAAATACAGCCTCCATGGGACCTGATAACATCCCAGGCTGCATCCTACGTGAACTCAGACAGGAACTTGCAAAACCATTAGGCACCCTATTCAACCAAAGCCTGAGTACTGGCTTCATCCCAGCTGAGTGGAGGACAGCCTCTGTCATCTCTTTACACAAAGGTGGAGCATCCACCGATCTGGGAAATTATTGACCTATCAGCCTAACTAGCCTGATATGCAAGGCCATGGAATGGATTATTGTAGACCTCATTAACAAGGACATTGGCAACCTCCAAACACTTGATCCTACACAGTTTGGCTTTGTCAAGGAGAGGTCATGTCTACTAAATTTGGTCGATTTCTTTGAGACAGTCACCAAAGCCATGGACAAGGGGAAGACTGTGCACACCACTGTGCACACCTCCTACCTTGAACTGGCCAAAGCCTTTGACACTATCCCCCACTTGGGCATAATAGATAAACTCTCTCAACTAAGCATCAATCCATATGTTACCAGATGGGTAGAAAACTGGCTCACTGACAGAACCCAAGTAGTCAAAATAGGGGAAGCCACCTCAAGCAGTAGACCTGTAACAAGTGGCGTACTCCAGGCCAGATTTGGTCTTGGGATATACTTTTCTGAGGTGCAGCCCAAAACTAGTGGGCTATGGCTGACCAAGTGTGCAGATGACTACAAGCTGTGTACTGTCATCAATTCCCCAAGTGATGTGGACATCCTCCAAGAGGGTCTCTCTTAAATGTCTGGTGCCAGAAACATGGCCTCAAGCTGAATACGAAAAAATGCATCATCATCCCCTTTGGGGAGAGTGACATCCCCACAAATTATCACATTAATAACAACGTCCTAAGCACACAATCATTCATGAGGGATTTGGGCAACCAGGGTAATAGCGACCTGACTTTTGACCACTATGTTGCTTCCAATTTATGGAAAGCCTTCTACATGGCCCACTTCATAAGTAAGGGTATCCCATCAAGGGACAAGGAGGTCATAACATCCCTGTATTCTTCCCTATAAAGCCCATTATTGAGTACAACACCCCTTTCAGCATGTACCTCGTAAAGCACATGCAGAAGATGGAGAGACCACAAAGGTTCCTCACCAGGAGAATCCAGATCCTCAAATATCTACCATAGACAGAGAGGCTAAAAGCCCTATCCCTCTACTCACTTTTATACAGACTCCTTAGAAGTGACCTCTGTCTGGCATACAAGGTGATCATGGACCCCACCTTGATAGGACTGCTGCATACCCGCAAGTCAAGCTACACTCGAGTAACACACATGCGGCCTCAACCTGGTCTGTGACATCAACAAGACTTGTTGGCGGGACATATTTGTGTCCCAGAGACTCCACCATCTATGGAATAGACTCCCTCTCCACATCAAGTAGAGTACCTCTTTACCCCTTTTTAAACACAACCCGGATAACTGGATGGGAAACAGAAACAGAAAATATACCCATGGGATTCCACCCGTGTCCCTGCTGGACAGGAGCCTCGGGTGCTGATTTGTCTAAACATGGGCTAAACTCTTGGCTGGGCTTATAAGGGCCACGGGGTCAATAGCCTAGTAACCTCCTATGATCCTATGATAACTGACTCTCTATTGTACTCAACACAGGTTATGAGTCAGGTGAATAGAAGAGCGTAATGGTCATCCCTCTTTATAAGGGTGGATGATCAACTGACCCTGGGAACCACTGACCCATCAGTCTGACAAGCCTCATATGCAAAGCCATAGAACAAAATATCATGAAAATGATCAACAAGGACATTAACAACCTACAGACACTTGATCCATCCCAGTTTGGCTAAGGTCTTACCTATTCAACCTGTTAGACTTTTATGAGCTGGTCATCCAGGCCATGGATTAGGGGAAAATGGTGCATACTACCTACCTCGACCTGGCCAAGACATTCAATACAATTCCCCAATCAGGTATTGTTGACAAACTCAGAACTAGGCATAAATCCAAACTTAATTCACAGGGTTTCTGGCTGGCTCATAGATGGGCCCCAAGAAGCCAGGATTGCTGATACCACCTCCACTAGGAGACCAGTCACCAATAGGGTACCCCAGGGCTCTGTGTTCGGCCAGCACCTGTTTAGCATCTACTTGTCTGAAGTAAAGGAAAATGTCAAAGGTCTCTGGCTCACCAAATTCCCAGATGACTGTAAATTGGGAGCTATCATATATTCCCCCCATGAGATCAACATCCTACAAGGTGGTCTGACTGCAAGGTCACTCACCCTTGGGGTGAGATAATACTTCCTTATTACTAAGATTCAGTAACCCTGATTGCAGTGTTGCAGCAATCTTTGATGCTATTGCACTCAATTTTGTTCTGCAACACAGCAACATACAAATAAAGTTCTGCCAAACAAACTAGGGGCTGCCCACCATTTAGCATGATTGTCTTTCTCTGAATTTCCTTCCTAATACTAGAAAGTCAGTTCAGATCTGCTTGATCCAGGTTAGCACTTGCTGTATGGTACTTTATTCTGCTGACAGGGAATTGTCTATTCAACATAAATTGCTGATACTTCACTGTGGAATGACCTTTGAGGTGATCAACGTAAAGAAACATTACATGAAAGCAAAGCTTTGCATACAGCTGGTGAAAGGCTCATTGCCCCTGGATGTCTTTTTTTTCTATTGGTCAATTCACTATGTGTGAAGAACTTGCAAGGCAATAAGAAAAATTCAACAAATAGTTACTACACCAGAGTATCTGGCTCTTCCTTTACTTTCTTTTGCCTTCTTTCCTCATCTTCTTCCTTACATGCCTCAGCCTATATTAAACTCTCCTCATCCTGATAACTGTATTGTAAGACAACACTTATTTTGATGGTAGCTTTAATCAGACTATCAATTCATATTTTACACACAGCTATACATTCACTCACACAGGCACACACACACACACACACACACACACACACACACACACACACACACACACACACACACACACAAATTCCATTTTCTAGATGCCTGCATCATTTCTAACCTCGTGGGAATTTGGCTGTCAAGCAAAATGATGCAGTAGCCAGTGATGCTCTCTAGATTCTGCCTGAGTCCACTTCAGCAGGTCTTTTTTCATCTCATACAAACTTTTCTGTGATTATATTTGTACCAGTATAAATGACTATTGTATCTTCCCTGGCTTGTTAGCAGCTGACACAAAAATTAATAAGACCGTGTCCCACTAAACTGGATGTGGTATCCATTTGTGTTTGTTGTAAAAAGAAACTGTTTGCTCCAGAGTCAGGATTTACAAAGTGATTCTTTTGGATTTCATGGTGGAAATAAACCTGGCACACTCCATGAAAACACCACTAATTCTTAAACCCTTCTCACTATTCTCTGTTAAGCGCTCATCTTCTATTTAGAGTTTCACTGTAATGACCACTGTCTCACATTCTCCATTTAATCTTTATACAGGCAAACAAGAGAATATTCAGTTTTCATATTGCACATCAAACTATAAAAATATATTTATATTCAGCAAGTTTGAATTTAAAAACCTTTAATAAAATCTAGTTGTCCTATCCTATCTTTCCCATCACCAACAAAATTGCTTAACTTTAATGATAAATAATTGCTTTTAGCCTTTCTGGTAATTCAGGACCACCTGCTCACATAATCCCTATTGCCCTCTTGGAGTCTGTCTTCCATCTTTGAAGGATAAAAATGTAAGCCCCTCAAAAGGGTAATGCACCTTACATCCTCCTCCTTAGCAGGGATGTCATACATGAATACTTTCTTGTTACCAGGCAACAGATATAAAAAGTTTCAAACCCCCTGCTAACACAGCCAACAAAGACTCCTATGCAGAGGAGTACGAGTCCCTTATATAAACACTTTAACAACTGTATAGATTTGGACATACCTGACCAAATCAAAATCATGTCTCCCTGAAAAAATAAGCCATCCTTGGGGACCTCAAATATAAATATGTTATATAACAAAAGGAAGAAGCTGATGTCTAAGAACAAGGGGGAACTTACTCAGCAGAGGAAGAATGCCCTCCACAGCTTGAACAAGCTAATCAAATATCTTGTAAAGTCCTCTAAAGCTAATTATGAAGCTAAATTAGCATCCCTAGCTAAGGACAATCATAAGGCGTTCTTTAGCCATGTCCGAAGTCTAAAAGGGAATGCCCAGGTATGTGCTGAACTTGTAGTGGACAGTATCACTCATACTGAACCTGAAGAAATTGCCAACCTGAAAGCTGACAGATTTGGTGCAAACTTCACCCCTTGTCCCCACCAGCTAAACCCCAAAGCATACATGACACCAGTACCCTGCCTAGTACTGGTGTCATGTATGCCACCAGTACTCTGCCTAGTATCTCTGAAGAGCAGGTCATATCCATGCTCTCCAAGGCCAAAAACATGGCATCTATGGGACCAGATAACATCCCAGGCTGTTTACTAAACAATCTAAAACAAGATCTAGCAGAACCACTTGCCACTATGTTTAACCACAGCCTGAGCATTGCCTTTGTTCCAGCAGAGTGGAGAACAGCAACAGTTGCACAAAGGGGGGCCCATCAACCGACCCTAGGAACTACAGACCCATAAGTCTAACAAGACTTATCTGCAAGGTCATGAAAAGAAACATCATGGATCTTATCGCCAAGGACATAGGTGACCTTCAAACTCTTGAACCAACCCAGTTTGGCTTTGTTAAGGGTAGATTGTGCTTATTAAATCTGGTGGACATCTTTGAGAATGTCACCAAAGCCCTGGATAAAAGAAAAACAGTACATACCACCTCCAGCCAAGGCTTTTGACAAAATCCCCCACTCGGGTATCATTGGGAAACTCTCTCAGCTGGGGATTAACCCATATGTCACTAGATGGGTAACAAACTGGCAAATGACAGAACAAATACTGTCAAAAGATGGGGGTTCCACCTCTACCACTTTCTACCACTAGACCAGTTACCAGCTGCATACCACAAGGATCTGTGCTGGGCCCTCTACTTTTTGGAATCTATTTCTTGGAGTCTGTCTTCCATCTTTGAAGGATAAAAATGTAAGCCCCTCAAAAGGGTAATGCACCTTACATCCTCCTCCTTAGCAGGGATGTCATACATGAATACTTTCTTGTTACCAGGCAACAGATATAAAAAGTTTCAAACCCCCTGCTAACACAGCCAACAAAGACTCCTATGCAGAGGAGTACATGAGTCCCTTATATAAACACTTTAACAACTGTATAGATTTGGACATACTTGACCAAATCAAAATCATGTCTCCCTGAAAAAATAAGCCATCCTTGGGGACCTCAAATATAAATATGTTATATAACAAAAGGAAGAAGCTGATGTCTAAGAACAAGAGGGAACTTACTCAGCAGAGGAAGAATGGCCTCCACAGCTTGAACAAGCTAATCAAATATCTTGTAAAGTCCTCTAAAGCTAATTATGAAGCTAAATTAGCATCCCTAGCTAAGGACAATCATAAGGCGTTCTTTAGCCATGTCCGAAGTCTAAAAGGGAATGCCCAGGTATGTGTTGAACTTGTAGTGGACAGTATCACTCATACTGAACCTGAAGAAATTGCCAACCTGAAAGCTGACAGATTTGGTGCAAACTTCACCCCTTGTCCCCACCAGCTAAACCCCAAAGCATACATGACACCAGTACTCTGCCTAGTACTGGTGTCATGTATGCCACCAGTACTCTGCCTAGTATCTCTGAAGAGCAGGTCATATCCATGCTCTCCAAGGCCAAAAACATGGCATCTATGGGACCAGATAACATCCCAGGCTGTTTACTAAACAATCTAAAACAAGATCTAGCAGAACCACTTGCCACTATGTTTAACCACAGCCTGAGCATTGCCTTTGTTCCAGCAGAGTGGAGAACAGCAACAGTTGCACAAAGGGGGGCCCATCAACCGACCCTAGGAACTACAGACCCATAAGTCTAACAAGACTTATCTGCAAGGTCATGAAAAGAAACATCATGGATCTTATCGCCAAGGACATAGGTGACCTTCAAACTCTTGAACCAACCCAGTTTGGCTTTGTTAAGGGTAGATTGTGCTTATTAAATCTGGTGGACATCTTTGAGAATGTCACCAAATAAATGGATAAAAGAAAAACAGTACATACCAGCTCCAGCCAAGGCTTTTGACAAAACCCCCCACTCGGGTATCATTGGGAAACTCTCTCAGCTGGGGATTAACCCATATGTCACTAGATGGGTAACAAATTGGCAAATGACAGAACAAATACTGTCAAAAGATGGGGGTTCCACCTCTACCACTTTCTACCACTAGACCAGTTACCAGCTGCATACCACAAGGATCTGTGCTGGGCCCTCTACTTTTTGGAATCTATTTCTTAGAAGTCCAGGCAAAAGTAGATGGCATGTGGCTTACCAAGTTCACTGATGATTGCAAACTGGGTGCAATCATAACATCCTAAAAATTATGTTAACATATTACGAAAAGGGCTAACACTGATAAATGATTGGTGCCAAAGCCACGGACTAAAACTAAACACAAAAAAGTACATTGTTATCCCCTTTGGCAAAGAGGAGTTCCCTGCAAATTCCAATGCTGACAGCGCCCCCTTAAGCTCAAACCCAGTGGTGCGAGATTTGGGAATACAGGTTGATAGCAATATAAGCATTGATCACCATGCGTCCACAGTGGTAAGGAAAGCCTTCTATGTTGCACACTTCATAAATAAGGGCATTGCATCCAAGACTAAGGATGCTTTAACTCCCTCGTACTCAACACTCATGAGACCACTAATTGAATACAATGCTCCCTTTAGCATGTACCTCACCAGACATCTGCAGCAGCTGGAGAGATCACAGAGGTTTCTTACCAAGAAAATTCAGGGCCTCCAAAACATGACCTACGTGGAGAGACTGAAAGTCCTGTCACTGTACTCTTTATCTTATAGGCTGCTGAGAAGCGACATATGCCTGGTCTACAGAGCAGTCTCTGACCCTGCCCTAATGGAAATGCTGCACATCCACAAATCAAATAGGACAAGAATCACTCCCTCCAGGGATCTCAACCTAGCCTGTGACATTAACAGAACATGCTGGAGAGAGAGAGAGATATATATCTCCCAGAGATTGCAGCTCTTTTGGAATAAACTCCCAATTCACATGAAGCAGAGCTCCTCAATAACTTTATTCAAGTGCAACCTAGACAATTGGATGGGAGACTGCAAATTCATTCTGGTGGTGACACCTATGTCCCTCTTGGACACAGGTAGTAGGTGCTGATCATAGATTCGATGTGTGAATAATGACCGTCTAACCAAGATCAGTTAGAGAACACAGGTATAACATGGCTAGGCTTGTAAAGACCTTAGAGCCATTAACCTAGTGACCTCTTATGAACTTATGAACCAAATCAAGCAACAGTATAAAGTCAAATGGTATCACAGATACTCAGTCTAGGGATCTAAACCTCTTCTGCAACATTGAAAGAATGGTTTGGAGGGACAGGTACGATACCGCTGCTGTGGAACAGACTCCCCATCCACATAAAACAAAGTTCATTCCTTCTCCATTTTCAAGCACAACTTAGATCTATGGATGGGAAACCGAAAATTTACCCCAAGACTGTCCCCTGTACTACTAATGGACAAAATCAGCTCCTAAATGCTTTATCCCATGCCTGTGTTCCCTCAAATTATCTATTGTATGATCCCATGTATTCTCATTAGGGGTAATATATAATTATCAACCATGGGATGGGTAGGGCCAATCTATAACCAAATGGGATAAGTTATTTCAAGCAGAAAAGGGGAAATTGACTAGGCTTAAAATGGCCCACAATGGCAGATAGCATAGTACTTACCTATGAATCTATAAAGTTTCTAAATCAATAATCATGGAAGTGACATAAATTAAAACAACTTGTGATTAAAGTCAAATCATATGAGGAAATCATACAAATAATATACAAACCAATAGTAAATTAAACACACCAAGCTAACCTTCTACTAAGGGAATTATTTCCTAAAGTAGTTTTTCTGACCCACTGCTCCAGGTGTTCAAGCCACACTAAAATGCTAGATATTCTTTATTACCATCAGAAAGTGTGGTGGCCCACTGAGGAGCAGCACCATAGGCCTCAGATCCAGTAGAATCCAAGACCATTAGTTGTAAATCTGTAAACGTGCTTCATCAGGCTAAGTCCTCCAAAGCCAAGGGAGGTCTTCTAACCCTGATGGAAAATTGTGCTAAGACGATTTTATCAGCAAGTTTTCACTTTAATGGTTTGGCATATATATGCTCAATCCATTGAAGCTGATGTCAGTCCTAGTCAAGGCATCTAACTTTTCCTTATTACGAAAATGTCTCATCACATACTGTCTTTATACTGTGCAACTTTGATATTACTGTGGAGCCCCCCCTGGCCTCCACTGAAAATGGGCTCAATACGGCCCAGTGGATTTCCGTGGTTAACAAACTGCAAATAAATAAATAATATAAATGATAGCCTTCTTATTGAACAAAGAACAGTGGAGGCAAGAGGCTATGTTGTGCCATATTACCAGACAGAAAATGCACTGAATGTGTAAGTGTTTATGTGAAATTCCTGAAGGTAAGGCCAGACCAGTTGTGATCTCATAATTAAATGAGCTGTGTTTATGAAATGCACCTATATATGCACTTGTATATCTTTGTATACATATACAAAGGCTGCCAAATTACCACAAAAACTAAAACCAACCCCATCTTATCACAGTGTTCACATTAAAATGAAAGAAAAATAAGCTAAAAGTGAGAAAATCTCACACATACACTCTGAAATAACTGCTCACACAAAGTGCAGTAAAACTGGTATGAAATAAAAAGTCTATTTAAAACATACAACATTGCAATAAAAAACAAGAGTATAAAGTGTTACAGTATTTAAAACATACAACATTGCAACAAAAATAAAATTCCTACTTAGCTGCTCCTCCAGCAGTTACACCCAGCATGATAATCAATAATTGACCGACTCCCAGATATAAAAAGTTTTAAAAAATGTCCACCTGCTGTAATGTTCAGCTGTGGGCTGCAAACAAGTTCCATGAAAACCAACTTCTTCCACCAAGCTGATCATGTCCACAAATAGCCCCCATAAAAACCTACCTACATATAAAAATATAGTTGTTATCTCTCATTAAATGAAAAAAATCAGGATCAGTGCAGGGCATACTATAGTTAGCACCTACTCAAGCTAAATATGACCATTTTCAACTCTGCTTGCACCTGTTGTTTAACCCAGTGTCCAAAATCAAAAACTCCTAGCTCTTTCTAAAGATGACTGCAACAAACTTAGAGTAAGTTAGATGAAACTAATTGACAAGCTCCTCTTACCACATACTGTGTAAGAGGGATGGCTGGAATTTCCAACTATTTTTTACACTTAGTCATCCTTTTAGTTAATGTGACTAACCTTAAGAAACTGTGGATTTTGTGTGAAGATTAAAGTCTGATGAAAATTTTCAGATATGTGCATATGATTTTAAGTGCACAGTTTATGACCCTGTAACAGACAAGACATGTGTGGGAAAATAATTACAGTGAAATTTGGGGAACCACAAATATCAGCTGCTCAGATGGATAGCTGTACAAAGGGCAAACATATTCATTTGGATGGTCATCTCTTCCCACTGCAGGAACCAAAGCCTCAATACATATGGATTGGGTCACACTTATCTAAATTGGTATCAGAGGATGGTGTGAAGCACAGATGTATACCATGTAAGTAAAATGCTGTTACCTGACCCTGACTCATAGTCATCACCATCATCAACCCCATGCTTCTCATTTTCTATACGGTGTCAATGTGTTGCATCAACTGTCTCCATCTCTCTCTCTCGAGTCAATGAAAAGAGGGTAAGATCTGGTGTCCTCTTGGTTGTGTACATACCACAATAGCAGTGCTGTTATCTAAAAACACATGCAGGGGTCCTAGAGATCACAAGTGATATAATCCTCACGTTTGTGAGAAGCTGGTCTTCATGCAGTGGTAATTATTGGTGCTCTGAATACATGCAATCACCAGAAGTTGAAATTTCCATATAAAAACACCTCGTACCTTTATCTCACTTTCCGTGTTGAGCAGCATTTATGCATTTAGTTAGGACTATTTAGGTCTACCTTACCTTATTATAGCATCCAGGACTATTGCTGCTCAGAGAGTATCTGGTTTGATACTGAGCAGCATCACTGGTTAAGTTAGTTGCAGATTACTCCAAGTAAGCACCCCTCCCTCGTCTGGTTACAAACACCCTCCACTCCTATCCTTTTACATACACTTTAGTACCTACAACCATGGATGGGAACTTTCCTGCTATCTCTGAACCCAAAATATGAGAGAGGTGCAATTATATAGCTAAACTGGAGGCTAAGCTCTCTCCACCCAAGACTGGAACAGGCAGTCATGAGGAGAAGGTTAACACTTGCACCACACCTCCAGCCTTACATAGACATACTAAACCAGCACTGGCAAAAAAATACACATAAATACACAAAATCATACTCGGAGCCTCTAAATAAAAACCTGCAAAAGCATCAGAGACCTCCAAAGCAGACACCCAAAAAACCTGCACCTTCCATCACAAAACAGACAACAAAAGGGTGGCCTAATGGTTAAGGTGTTTGCCTTACAAACGCAAGGTGCAGGGTTTAAGTCTCACAAAGGATAACTGGCTAGGCTTAAAATGGCTCACAAGAGCAGTTAGCTTAGTACTAACCTATGTAAACCCACAGGACACAAATGTCTATGTAAACATAAAACACAAAATCAGTGTGCCGCACAATCACAGCCCTTAAGGCAAAATAACCTACCTAACACACTAGTAATAGGTGACTCTATAGTCAGGCACACTGATGTCCCACTCACTAGGCTGGACAAGAAGAAGGTTACTGCTAATTGCCTGTCGGGAGCCAGAATCTGCCACATAACACAAGTACTCAGGTCACTCCAGAACAAGTACAAATATGACTCTGTCATTGTTAATGTTGGTGTGAATGACCTGAGACGTACCACCCTGAACTACATGAAAAGAGACAAGGAAGATCTCTCTGATCATGTAGCCCAGGCGGGTATGACCCTGACCCTGAGTAGCATCCTGCACTCACCAAGAATGATACCGCAGTATAAAGAAAAAATTATCAATTTCAACAATTGGCTAAGCTTCTGGTGTCATTCAAAGGGAATCCAGTGTCTGTCAGCCTGGGACAACATGCTCGACAAGCCTCATTGGTTCATAAGAGACAGCTTGCACCTGTCATCCCTAGACTTTCGAATACTGGCCAAGGGTCTTGCTGCCCCCATAGTGCCTTTTTTAGGCAAGGCTCAAAAGTCAAACCCACCTCCGTAAACAGCACAAATAAAAAAATGAGGGTTATGATACTCAATGCTAGGAGTTTAAATTTCAAAATGCATGCGCTCAAAGCACTCCTCAGTATGGAGAACGTTGACATCTGTGCAGTAAATGAAACCTGGTTCAAGGCTCCACAGAGCACCCCAGCACTACTGGGCTACAACTCATACCACACATTTTAGCCACAGAACATAGACCGAAACACAAAAGGAGGGGGTGTATCCATATTCATCAAGGATACCTACACCTCCAGGTTAATGCTGCAGCATGATACGTCTGAGATCATCCATGTGTAACTAACATCGGGAAAATCTGCAATGCAAATTGTGGCCTGCTACAGATCACCTTCCATGACCCAGGACCACCACTCTGCCTTTCTGGAGACACTGGAAAACATGAAGGTCCTACCGAACACCCTGATATTGGTCGATTTCAATTACCCTGCCATTAACTGGGAAAACTACTCAAGTACAAACTCCCAGGTCCAGCTCTTCCTAGAATTTATCAACTCAAATGCCCTGGATCAGCTGGTAAACTCCCCTGCCAGAGGTGAACATCACCAACATGGGTGACAGGTGTTCCGCACTGGAGATCAACCCATCACTGGTTAGATCAGACCATAAACTAATCACTCTGGGTGTCCACACCACACCACCACCTCCAACCAATGAATCCACAGTGAAAAACTTTTCTATAGCAAACTTCACCTTACTTAAGACAGAGGTGGTAAGTTTCACAGCCCCCACTCTAAAGGATAATAGTGTCCAAGATGCAGGAACCTTTACAAATGCACTCTATGAGCACCTACAAGGATGCATGGATCATGCCATCCCTAGCAAAACCAAGACTCACTCCCCTAAGAGAAGGAAACCAGTCTTGTGGACCTCTGCCATAAACAGGCTATATAATAGAAGGAGGAAACTAGTTCAGAAAAAAGCAAATCCCAAGAAGGAAAGACATCCCTGATCAGTATCAGTATGAAAGTAAGGTTCCTCATAAAATCACCCAAGGCTAACTTCGAAAGAAAAATAGCCAAGGATTCAAAAGATAACCACAAAGCCTTCTTTAGCTATGTCAAGAATCTAAGTGGCAACTCGCAGATATGCTCTGAGCTAGTGCAAAATAGCACAAAATATACTGAACCTACTGATATTGCCAACATCCTGGCAGATAGATTCAGTGCAAACTTCAACCCCCTCTCACCCCCAAAAGGGCCCACAACAATACCAGAAAAGTGTAGTGTCCCAGAAATCACAGACACACATGTGGAAACAGCCCTTTCAAAAGCCAAACTCACAGCGTCAATGGGGCCAGATGGTGTCCCAGGCTACGCCTTGCACAAACTACAGAACAAACTAACCCCTCACCTAAACACACTGTTCAACCTCAGCCTCTCCACAGGCTACATGCCCATAGAATGGCGCACAGCAATGGTTATTCTGCTCCACAAAGGAGGGGCCACAACTGACCCTGGTAACTATTGCCCCATAAGCCTGACTAGCCTGGTCTGCAAGGTTATAGAGTGCATCATCATGGAACTTATTAACAAAGACATTGGGAACCTCCAAACACTTGACCCAACCCAATTTGGCTTTGTTAAGGGCAGATCATGCCTACTAAACCTGGTTGACTTCTTTGAGACAGTTACCAAGGCCATAGATGAGGGGAAGGTGGTTCACACAGCCTACCTTGACCTCACCAAGGCTTTTGACACCATTCCCCACTTGGGAATTATAGAAAACTCACCAGCCTGAACATAAACTCCTACGTCATGAGATGGGTTACCAACTGGCTTACAGACAGAACTCACACTGTAAGAACAGTGGGCGCCAGGTCCGACTCTAAACCAGTCACAAGTGGTGTCCCACAAGGCTCAGTCCTGGGACCTCTACTTTTCGGCATATACTTCTCAGAAGTACAGGCAAACACAGGAGAACTATGGCTAACCAAGTTCGCCGATGACTGCAAACTGGGAGCCATAACTGACTCTCCGGCTGACACGGACATTCTCCAAAATGGCCTTACTGAGATGGACACTTGGTGTCAAAGTCAGGTCTGAAGCTAAATGCCAAAAAATGCATAGTCATCCTGTTTGGGAAAAACAAAACACCCATGAATTACCACATAGGTGGCAGCCCCCTTAATACAGAAGAGGTAATAAGAGATCTGGGGACCCAAGTAGATAGTAATCTCTCCTTTGACAATCATATTGCCAAAGTAGTTAGAAAATCCTTCTATGTAGCCCATCTAATTACTAAAGGGTTCACATCTAGAAATAAAGAGATTATAGTGCCCCTCTACTCGTCACTCATCAGACCCATCATAGAGTACAATGCCCCATTTGGGATGTACCTCACAAGACACAGACCACAAAAGTACCTCACCAAGAGGATTACTGGCCTCAAACATATGTCCTATGCAGCCCGACTGGAAAAACTCCGGCTGTTCTCAGTGTCATATCACTTACTCAGAGGTGATGTCTGCCTGACTTACAAAGCCATGTCCAACTCAGAATTGATGGAGATGCTCCACCTAAAGAAATCCAAGTCACTGCGAGCCACTCGCTCTAGTGAGCTAAACCTTGCCACAACAATAAATAGAACATGCTGGAGAGATAGATTCCTGTCACAGAGACTCCCCATGCTTTGGAACAAAATTCCTAACTACATTAGGCAGAGCCCCTCACTAACAGTCTTCAAGAGAAACCTTGACAAGTGGATGGGTAACAGAAAATACAGCCCTGGGATCACTTCATTGACTCTTCTTGACAGAGGCTCAGTTAATTAATCAATGGGGCAGCGAAAGCTGACACACTCTGGCTAGGCTTATAAATGCTCTCGGGCAGATAGCCTAGTAACTACCTATGAACTTATGAACCTATGAACTTGGTGGACATGGGCATCCTTATTACATTTGACACTGCTCTCCAGTCAAAGTATGATGCATCTATAATGACAGACTGTGCTGGACCAGGAAGGTAGAGGCAAAGGAGACCTGGGTTCTTCAAGATTTGTTGTCTCTACCACATGGTCTTCCTTTTCACAAAGCCCAAAACTAGAATTTGAAAAGTAAACAGATGTTGATGTTGGGACCATAGAGACTTCTCACATGGAGCTGTGGTATCATGAGTATTGTGGATGCCATGAGAGCTAGAATCCTGAAAAATTCCCTTGCTGAAATAGTTAAATGAGTGGAAAACTTCTGGAAGAGATCTAACTACAGATATATATATATATATTTTTTTTTTATTTGTGGAAGAAAAGCTCTTTGAACTGCAGTGTCCAGGAGATATCACAGGAAAACAAGCCTGTCAAATGAAATCAAAAAAAAGATTTCTAAGTAGTCCCAGCCTGTATAGATCTCTTGCCCAATAGAGAGATTCCTGACTCTTTGAAAAAGAGTCTGCAAAGATGACCAAGTTATGTCAAAATGATAAATCAGAGAACTGATAATGTGATTCAGACACAGAAAAAAAGACATACGAAATGCCTGAAAGCTGGATTGATAGGAATGTGATGATATACATCCTTTAAGTCTAAGGTCACTACTAAATTGAAAAGGAAAATAAAGGTTAACAAGTTGGACAGCATTTTAGCTTGAGCACTATCACAAACTTGTTTAAGTGAAAGAAAACTTTCCCAATACAAACATAAAAATATATGTGTGTGTGCATGCATGTGTCTGAGCTTAACATGCTCATTCAAATGCACATAATGCGATGCTTTTCTCTCTGAGTGTCTGCTGAAAGGGGGCTTTGTACTGTTGGACTTTCCTAGTAAACAAAAGACTAATTAGTTAATTAAGAAATACATAAAAAAAAATAGTGGAAAAAGAATGGAATAGATTTGTGGCATTTACAGACTTGGAAAAGATATCAGGTATTCCTTTTAAGGTAGTATACAATAATTCACAAAGTTTTAAGAATATATTGGAGCACGGTAGTATTAACAAAAACAATAAGAGAAGAAAAGGAACATATAAGTGTGGACACTGTCCACAATGTGCAGATATTATGAATACAAATAAAATTTATTTAGAAAGTAGGGACAGATGGATAGAAAGTGAAGGATACTATAACTGTGAGACTAAGGGTATAGTATATTTAGCTGTGTGTTCCGAATGTACTTCTTTTTATGTTGGAAAGTCAGAGAGAATATTGAAGAGAAGAATTTATGAACACAAATACGATATTACAACAAGAAAGGAAACAAGTGCTTTATACAAACACACTAGATCTTGTCCAAATGCTAAATTCTCTTTTCTTGTGTTGGAACAAATTAAGAAAGACGTAAGGGGAGGTCCATGGAAAGAGAGAATAGAATTCAGAGAACTTTGGTGGCAAGTGACCCTGGATGCAGGAAGCCCCCCAGGGCTGAATGATCATATATCCATTGTTCCACTTTTAAAATTAAGATCTGCAAAACTTTAGAAATAGGGTGGCACTAAGCACTTTAGTCAGTAGATGATATGATATTTCCTTCTGCTCATTTAAAATATAATAGGTTTTAAAATATTTATGAAGTCGTTTTAATACATAACAGTTATTTATTTGATTTAAATCAAGTATATATTAATCTATTTAAAGAATTTTATTATTGAGCACTTACTTAGTGGAGAAATACTATGACAGTATATGTATTTAGTGAAAGTAAATAATAGAATGTTTACTGTCTTTTTAAAATTTTAAACTCAGATCTTGAATGGGATTGGGTGTTTTAGTATCAATTAGATGATATAAAGATTAATTGATGAAATTACTGGTTATCTGATGAAGTCGGGAAATTGAGATGAAAACGCATGTTGTGTAAAGGCGTTCATGTGTTTGTTTTGTTTGTTGCACTGATACGAAGTATTTTTATGTGAAAATTTACAATTTTAGAATAAATCTACTTTGAATATTATCCTCGTTCTTTTCTTCAAGCAGTTTTGGCACTTACAACAATTGTTTCTTAATTAAGAAATACCATACATATTTTTATACACATACAAATATATATGAGTTGCATAGTCAGACAACTGTGGGGAGCAGAGAAATACCCAGAAGGAGTGGCAACACTTAACTGAACCATCTGCACTCTTGACATCCCATTAAAATAAGAAATACTCCTGGAGACATGTCAGGTTACAAATCATCAATTTGACAAGCCAGCGCTCACTGGGTTGAATTTTACCTGATATATCTCCATTAAATACTGTACCTATCCTATTCTTCCTCCTCTATATCATTTTCTCACCTAAGTATTGATAGTTATAAATTGATTTGAAGTCAACCTGCCTGTTATCAATGTACAGTCTAATTACTCTTATCTCATGGATGTTGAAACTTAATTGTATTTACTAACTTTTATTTTACATAATTTTATTACCCTGATCATTGATGTTGCCAACATCTTCTCTGCATACTTATTTAATTGTTATATATATCTGGAACTTTTCTCCCAGTCCTGCGCTGAAAATTGGCTTATGCCCAGTCAGACTTTTCCTGGTCAACAAATGTCAAATAAATAAATAAATAAATTACTTGAACTGGGGAAACAGACTATTACCTTCTTATTTTTTTTAAACTGTCAGTAAGAAAAAACAATAGCAGTATACTGTAGTGCCATATAAGGCAAACCACTAACAAATTTCATACTGACTCTGATGTATCTTTACATCTCTGAAATAATCTTTTGTCTTCACATGGAAACTTCCAATTGAAAAATACTGTTCTGCAGAAAAGACAAATTAATTCATATAATCTCCAGTGAGTATTGCAAAGGCTAACTTCAAGGTCAAAGGAAATCATCATTCTGTTTAACACAAAATTGTGTTATCAAAAATATTGTCTATATCAAAGATGTACTGATAGCAATACCATTATACAACACCCTTCCCTTTTTAAGCAGGGGGGAGACAGGACCGGACACTCCAGCAATAAGAAATCATATGCACCAAAACCTTCTCGGAAATGTGTGCAATGATTCTTTCTAAAAAAAAAAAAAAAAAAATGAAAGTCAGTCAAAGCATATCATGTGAGAATATTTAAAATGATAATAATGCAATTATGCCTTCAACAAGCTAAAGAAGCAGAGCAGATCATGCAGCTTTAGCGGTTTGCATTGCGGTTGCGGTTGTATGGGAATTAATTCATCAAACCATTACTACACTGTTACACCATTGTTTTTTTTCTATTTTATATAAAATTCATGTTCAATGGATATGACTGGTGTGGCATAAGTAATATTGTGGAAACATAACATTATGTGCCATTTACGGTGTGAGAGAGTAGCTAGCATTTGTGAAATTCTCAGGCTGATTACTCGCACCTTTTGTGAGTTTTTTGTGACACCCCCCCCCCCCCCATGGCATCAATCTTACCCCAATGCTGACGTTATCCATAGAATCTTACAAAAAAAAAAAAAAAGCAATGTGAATTTAGCCTGTGCCTTTCAGGCAACAAATGTCCCAAGAGCAAAATAAAGTAGTTGCAAACTCAAGCTAAAATGTCTCCGATGCAAGGAGAACTCTATTCTCTGAAAAAAAAAGTAATTGTTCTGTTTTCTGTTTCATGCTTGGAACCTGAAACCCTTTTAGCTGGGCAGTTTACACCAATTTCTTTTATTTTTCTCCAGCGGTGTGCAATTTTCACACTGCTCATGCAAAATTGAATTATCAGAAGTAACTGTAGATCTCAATTGTCCCCCATTTTGCAGAATGCACTTGACTTTGTGTAAGTGTTGGACCTTCTACAATATGTTTAATTTCCTGGTAAAGCATAATATATTACATTCAGTAATGCCATAAATCAGAACATCATATTTCTTGTTCACAGAATACATACTGATGCAAAGACAGCTGTTCTCCTAATATGTCAAGACGATTAAAAGCGATATTTAAACATAGCTTTAAAATGAAGAAAAGAACAATGATTTGGTATAGTCAAAAGTTTTCTATAAATGCTGCCCTTGGGTTTACCACAAGCAAAGCAAGTCAATTGGGCAGGAAGCTGATGTGATCAGAACCAAGCAAGGTAGTGTCTATTTCCCTCCGGAATTAAAACAATCATGGGAAAAGTCAAGAAGAATCATAGTTCAAGAACTGAGGGTGGAGAAGGGGGTGTGCATGATGACATCGCACTTTGGGTGGTATTTATTGTGGCCAGAGTAAGAGAGCAGGACAATCATGAAGAAAAACAGTGAATTTGCAGAAAAGTGAGGCAGAAAAGTGCAGATTCAGTAACATAGATGTACTTTATACCACTTAAAGTATGCACTGGTGCCAGAAAAAAATAAAGTGTTCTGTAAGCTGAATCTTTGACACCATACTTCTCAAGTGTACCTCATTATGAGGAATGTACCTCATTTGGGGTCTTAAAAAGTTCAAGTCCCTCAAAGTTCCACAATGAAAGGGTCTGTCACATATTCAGTACTAGGACATTTTTAACTGATATTCATGGTAAATAGAAATGAATAATAATAATTCATTAAAAGATCTTTTTTTATAAGTAAAAGGAGCATATTTAAACCATCCTATGATCTTCCTTGTTGAAGTTGTTAGTAAGCCATTAGTATGTGTTCCACATTTTGTCCATTTGTTCCACATTATAAGGGCTAGTTTTCCTCATTTTGGAGATGGAAGGCTGAGAGCTATGTTTGACACTCTCCCTTTAACATGTTACAAAATTTTGGAACTCCATCCCCTTAGAACTGAGACAAATAGACACAATAAATGTATATATATATATATATATATATATATATATATATATATATATATATATATATATATACATTCCAGTCATAATCACTTTTCCCTCCCCTCTCGTATATAATGTATCCCCTTCTAACCTATATATGTTCATCCTTTCCTCCAACCTTATCTCACCTAACAACTCTCTCTCTGTACCTCTGTCTCATGTTCCACTGCATGCTATTAATCTTTATAAAAAAACATAAAAACATCAAAACTATGGCCTCCTCCATTAACTCTAACCTACTTATTTTGCTACTGAAAACTCTTTTTATAATAGTTAAATGACATAGGTTCATAGGTTCATAGGTTTATACTAGGCTATCTGCCCTAAGGCATTTATAAGCCTAGCCCAAATGTTTGTGGCTTACACCACCCCTTATATGAAAAAATACTGTGCCCATTAGTTTGTTGTGCCTCTGTCCAGCAGTGACCCAGAGATGATTCCCGGGGTAAACCTACGATCTCCCATCCACAGGTCTAGATTTCTCTTGAACAGAGTCAGCGAGGTGCTCTGCCTCACATGGACCGGGATTTTATTCCACAGCATAGGGAGTCTCTGAGTGATAAATCTATCCCTCCAGCACGTCCTATTTATATCCGTGCTAAGGTTTAAGTCGCTTGCTCTAGTGGTTTTGGTGGATTTGGATTTTTTGAGGTGGAGCATGTCCATTAATTCCGGGTTGGACATGGCCTTGTATGTCAGGCACAAGTCACCTCTGAGCAGACGGTATGCGACTGAATAGAGCTGGAGTTTCTTCAATCTGGCAGCATATGACAGATTTTGGAGTCCCTTTATCCTTTTGGTGAGGAACTTTTGGGGTCTCTCCAATTGCTGCAGATGTCGGGTGAGATACATCCCGAATGGGGCATTGTACTCGATCATTGGTCTGATAAGTGAAGACATAACATCTTAATATATTTCTAACATACGTCTAAACATATATCTCTCTTTCATGTAACTCTATATATTCAATTTCAATACATACTACGTTTTACATTTTAACTGTAGATCCTAAACTGTATGTACAGTTTTAATGTCCATAAATATCTAATTCACAATGAAAAATAACAAAACAAATTAATAGAACTCACTGGTAGTGTTCACTCAAGTAAAGCCGCTACAAAATTGAAAGAACACCAAAAGAAACATGTCATTAACCAAGTGGACTCAAAATATAATGTTTAGTGCTTTCGTTACACTAATCACAATGGAACTTCATCAGAACCACAGTGAAAAATGCCACAATGTTTTAACATATTTTATGTGTTGTAACTGTAAAACTTGTACAGCTTTTTCTCCCTGTACAGTGAAAAACTCCTACTATCTTTCTTTACATATATATTCTGCAATGTTCTATGTACTTTTATCTGTATGGAGCTGTTCTTCCTCCCCCCCTCTGCTGAATATGGGATTAATCGCATCAGACTCTCCTGGTAAACAAAGATAAATAAATACACAAACAAATAAATAAATAAATATTATTGCCTTTTATGTTTCAATGAAATGGAATGTGAATTTTTCTTGTAATCTGCAGCATGGATCATCTATGAATATTAAACTTGTGTGTTTGTATTGTGTGTGTGTGTGTGTGTGTGTGTGTGTGTGTGTGTGTGTGTGTGTGTGTGTGTGTGTGTGTGTGTGTGTGTGTTTAATGTTATGTCTATTTTGGGCTGGGTGATGGGGGTGGTCCTATTTATACAGGGATATATTCTACTGGGACCTATGGAATCAATGATATAATCCAAAGAAAACAGTGTGTTCTGACAAGTTATAGGAGTATTAACAATGGCTGATATACCCTGTTGTATGTACAGAAAGGTAAGCCCATGATGAATTCCATAGTCAGCACTGATTATACTGCAGGATTATATTATATATTACATTAGTCCATGGTGGGAGCAGATGGCACAGCCAACGAGTATACTCAGTCTTATTTTCCTTGCTGCCTACCTTTGCTGTTATATAGTGTGTACTGTACTCAACATTTCTGAATAAAATGAGTAGAATGTGATGTCTCCCACATCCTCCATTTCTGACTACTCTACAACTTATGAGGCAATTATGATTTATTATTGTTATCACCTTGTTTCAATACTTGATAAGATGTTTCAAACTTCTGTGGTAACAAACACCTTAGCTATGAGTTTTAGTTTAGATATATGTTTGTACTTTTTGCAGAATTCTTTCAAAAGTGATGACTTTGATTTCTCTGTCACTCTCTGTTGATCATCGGTGGCTGTTTAGGCATTCAATTTATTCCCCATCACTGGAGTGAAGGTTTACCAGGAGGGGGCCATTGTTCAGGAAGCCATTAGAAGTGGTTCAAGGTTTTTATTTCTGTTTTTCCTCCCTTCATCTATTCACAAATATCCATTGAACATCAAGAAAGAGATGAGCAATGAGTTAATGGAAGACAAAACCCCCCTCACTTCTGCAAGTGAGTTTCTTCCCTTCACTCAAGGCATGAAAAGGACTGCTTATACTGGAAGTTAAAGTCTAAGGATTCTTTGCTCTGAAACCGCAAACTCATAACCAACAAGTAAAACAAAACCTCTCAGGAAGCGGGTGAAAAGAAACCAGGTCCACTGAAACAACATACTTTATTCCCAAATAGATTTTGTTTCAGTGGACCTGGTTTCTTTTCACCCACTTCCTGAGATGTTTTGTTTTACTTGATGATTCTTTGCTTTGCTTGTTGTTTAGAAATTTCTCTGCAGATTTATTTATTTATTTATTTTACATTTGTTAACCGGGCTAGTCCGACTGGATACATTTCCATTTTCAGCAGAGGCCCGGGGAGAAAAGCTCCACATAGAGACAAATAGTTACATAATACAAAAAGAATAATAAGAGGTGATAAGTCAGTTTACAATACTACATTATAGGAATCTAAATACATAGCCTGTACAAGGTTAAAAAAAACATTTTGGACAAGAAAACTGGCAGACAAAAAAAAAGGAAAAAAAAAAACATTCAAAAATTAAAAATTCCATTAAGTTAATATGCTATCAACATTTTTTGTAGATTTAAGAGGATCTACTAGAAAAGAGTGGAGAAGGAAGGACAGCCTTTAAAGTGAAGGTAGTGTCCTAGTAAAAAAAAATAGAGAAGGTGTCAGGGAGAGAAGGCAGGAAAGAAAAGGAGGTAGACATAGTTTTAATCAGGGTTAAAGCAAGAGCATAACCAGTGATTTTTAAGGTATATTTTGAGTTTTTGCTTAAAGAGAACCTGGGATGGAATGGAAGTTAGTTCAGTCAGAAGATGATTCCAATACTTACCAATGGTGTTGGAGAAAAGGGAGTCACCAGCACAGTTGTTAGTTTTAGTTAAGATTACTAGAAGTTTATTTGAGGAGTGAAGTGAGCTGAGGTTGGCATAAGGAGTAAATAGGTTGGATAGTATTGGTGTATTATTAGGATGGTAGAAAATCCTATGGACAAAGGTAAGTTGGGAAAGAAACAACAAGTTTTCTAGTTCAAGCCAGTGAAGTTGTTGTAGGTTTAGACAATGATGAGTTCTAAATTGATTTCCGGTAACAAATCTAGCTATACTATTATAAGTATTAGACAGCTTCGAAAAATTATTTTTCTTTAGGTTGGTGTAAATAGGTGACGCATGGAGAAGAGTAGAAATAAGATGAGAGTGGGCAAGTGTAGCTTTGGCTGTAGTAGTTAAATACATTTTGATTCTGTAAAAGGAGCCCAGCTTTCTATTTACAGTTTTAATAGTATTATTGATGTGACTATCAAAGGTAAGGCAGTTATCTATCGTGACACCTAGCAGCTTGGTGGTAGAGTCAGGTGATATAAGGGTGCCATTACTGGAAGAGATAGAGAATTCTAATGGGGGGGACGTAGTAGTGGGCTTAAATAAGAGGAGTTTGGTTTTTTTAGCATTTAAAAGCAGACAACATTTTAAGAACCATGACTCTACAGTGTTAAATACATTTTGTGTAATTGTTTGTAATTCTGAGATGGTTTTTGCAGAACAGATAAGTGTGGAATCATCAGCATATTGTATGCATGTGGTCTGGGGTATTGCTACTTGAAGGTCATTTATAAATAAGGAGAATAGAAGTGGACCAAGAATAGAGCCAAGATTCTTATAGGATGAGCAAGTTGGTCATTTACCTTCTACTTAACGTGTAATTTTCCTATGTACTACCACGATTTAATGTTTCACTATATTAATTCATTTTTGAATATTTGTGACATTTTGTATTTTAACTGTTATACTGCATCAATCTTAAAGTTGCATTTCATATAGTGTGTAAAATGTTTTCCATAAATTTCTTTCAAACATTTACTCAAGTTTAATAAAGTGAAATAGATGTATGCAATTTGCGTGTGTGAGTGGTGGGGGGGTGATTCTGTTAAAATGAGACATTTTGTACTTGGGATTAGGAAATGTAGCATGAGATTATTGGGGCCTCAACTGATACAAACAGATGAAGTGTCAAATATTATAAATGTATAATAGAAAACCTACCCAGTTCAAGCAGTCTGAAATTATATCACATAATTATTTTAGCTATTTTCCCTGAGAAAAGGTTTTATTCAAACCAGTGCCATTCACTGCATTTATGGACTGCTGTTACGATTAATCTAGGGAAATAAAGGATCATATCAGCACTTCTCCCTTTCACTTCACATTCACCCAGGGCATGCAATACAAAATTGGACACCATCCCTTTTACCTTAAGCACTTTAAAAAATTATCACATAACAGCAGTGCTCTTTTAACATTAAATTAAATGTATATAGAGCACATTGATTCTACTCCATATTTAAAAAAAGACTGAAGATTATGATCAGGTCTCAAATCATAACAGACTCATATGTAATCATATATAATCATATGTGTCCAAAACATGGAAATTAAGAGCAGAACAAAGTGAAGACCAAGATGCAAATCTTAATATCCATGCCAAGAAAACATAATAAGAGATATGATGACTGATGCACTTTGTAGTCCATGTAGCTTTATCTTCTCCAAGTGTTAACAGTTTTAAAAGCTTTAAAAGCTGTTTTAAACAAAAACTGTGGAAGAGAAAGTGTATAAGTATGGCAAAGTCTTAACAGTTTGTAAACCTAGTTTAGACTCTGCTGTTGTTGCACTCAAGTGCAAAACTAGAGCTTAAAAGTCCTTAGAGATGCTTAACAAAACTATTAAGCACCCTTCTGGCATCTGGAAAGTGTTTAACAAGGCCATATTTCCCAGTTTTGAAGTGTAATTGAAGCATTCCATATATGCTACAACTTTCTTAAAGACATCTCTTGTGTAAAAAGGTACTTGTTTTATTAAGCATTGCTCAGTGCTGTTAATCACTAGTTTCTTCGGACACAACCGCCAAAGATAAACCAGCAAAAAAAACTAAGTAGGAAACCTGTACACGTAAACCACTTTATGTAAAACAGCAAAGCTTTTGGATACAATCCTTCATCAATACTAATACATACAAAGTATACTATTTCTTTATATATAGGTCCAGATAAGTCATATGACCAGCAGCCAAACAGTCACATGACCTGATTAAAAAAAATCACATGATTACATAAACTAATAAAAAAGGAAATACAATTAAAAAACATATATTAAAACACATAAATCACAGTCTGGATCTACTTAGCTTAACCAATATTGGTTTCAAACTAACCATACTATTTAGGCCAGGTATTGAGTCACTTACAAGTCTCAGGATCCATTCATATTCTTTGATCTCCAAATAATTGTTTAAGTCTCCACCTCTAAGGGTAGGTTTGACAGAATCAATGACCCTAAACTTAAAAGAATGCTGCTGCCCATGATCAGCTATATGTTTGTACAATGCATTCCTTTCATGACACCTTCTGATCTCAGATTTGTGCTCAATAATCCTTTCCCTTAACTTACGTGTAGTTTTACCTACATAGAACGCACGACAGGCTACGCACATAGCCAAATAAACTCTTCAGTTAACCACTCTCGATGCTCACAGTCGCAAATGTAGATGAATATGATATATTCAACTACATTCAAAGGATATCATCACCAATCAGCTTTTTAAAAGTCTCAATATTTTATATAAGAGTTAAGACCTTAGTATAAAACAAGAAATGTAGATATATATTATTTAATATGTTAAACAGACCTAAAATATACACTTAACTATATTTCCACACTATAGAACAAAACAATGGTGTCAGATGCTTATAATACATAACATATGTATTTATGCACAAAATAACAATTATATAATCTGATGGTACATTTAAAATCAATATTGTTGTCATCTTATATAACCATCTCACATATTCTTTCTCATCAGCATATTTGCTACATTCAACTAGCATATGTATTTTGCTCATCTCACTGCTTCAAATCATCAACTCTCAGTTATCTTTCAAAAAAGCATACAAGCATTATCCACTAGTAAGTATTCAATATCAATCTAAAGAGTGTTTGCTACTCATCATATCAAATTGAGATGCCTGCATTGATCAAACCTGATGCCACTATGCCAAACCATTAAACGTATCTGCATCACATTACCCCATGCTAAATGTCTATCGTGTGTCCTTAACCACCATCTTAAACTTCAAAAAATCTCCTTTGTAAACAAGTGTGCAAAAAGCAGGTCTAAAATTAAATTCTACCACTCACCATCAGACAATTAAAAACAAATTCAAAAAAGAACTTGAAAAAATCTTCACAATGAATCATTAAATACATAAAAAAAATGTTTCAAATTATTTCTAAAAATATATCTTACTAATCTTGAAACATAACTTAAATTAAATCAGTAAAAATACACAATAACAATGCATATTATAAGACATTGATCAATACTAACATTATATAAGATATAAAGACTCATTGATATGACATATATTGTCAGTATAGACATCCATAATTATATATATATGACACAAGTATAATAATATTTGAACAATTTTGTCACTTAGTATAAATATCAAAAAATTATGACAGTAAAATTTGAATGACAAGTGACCAAAAACAATTCAACAAGTTTATTTCCATCATCTTTAACACTACCTTCCCATTACTAAACAGATAATATTGTTTAATAGTATTAATAGTTAACATAACCTTCCGAGCCAAATCAACACCATGCACATGCCTACAAGTGTGTCCAGGAGATACGGACCCGTGCACAATAAATGGGCTGGTGTAGTCACCATGGCCGAGACAATAGGTCTCACGATTGGAAAATCCATAGATTTGGTCTCGGTGGTGGATCTACCATAGATTTGTGAATCTTATGGATGCCGTAAAGATGTGGAATCACTGGACATGGAACAGTCATATAGTTGAATATATCCATATTTAATACATTTCTTTATGTAATACCTTATACAACACATAATTGAAGTAACATTAAAACATAACATACATTTTAATTCCTGACATAACTAAACAACACAGTTATCCTTTAAAAATATTCATAATGGTAAACATATTTTGCAACCAATCCTTAGCCATCTTGTCTCGATTACTGTCTTTCCGGTATTCTTCGTTCAAACAGTTGTGTTATACAAATGTGTAAATTAACAGCTCAAAGGTTGAATTAACACAAAAATTTTGTGCTTACACAACTAAAGATAAGTTTTAACAATAGGTGTACTTAATGCTTAAGTCTTTACAGGAATAAATGTACTATTATTAAAGTAGTTCCATTAACAAAACAGCAGCAAGTAATTTCAAGCAATAGTAAAAATTTATCAAATCAGTCAAAGGCAGAGACCAGTCCCTTAGAACAAGAGGGTATAAAATTCTCTTAGGAAAAAAAACCGAGTGAAACTCTTCAAAAGTAATGACCTCTCAATTGATCGACTGCCTGATTATAAAACTTTCATTCTTTGTTTTCTTTCTCTTGTTGCCTATTTCCTTTCCAGATGTCCCGGGTTTGGCAGGTTCCACATTTTCCTCGCTCTTTGCTACAACAAACAAACTCTACTTTGCTTTTTAACTTGAAAATTGCTAGCTTGCGCTTTTTTTCCCATGCTGATATGGATGCCATCATTTGGAAGTACGTGCTTCCCCTCTAGGGGGGAGTACTACATCAGCACTCAATACGGGAAGTTACCTGGGACTAAAACTTTTTTTCCTCCAAAACTTTTCTCCAAAGGCGGCAAGATTTCTTCTTCTTTCAAACCATTCCATTCCATTTTCACATATCAATCACATATGTCCCTTGGTATCAAGGATCTGTGCTTATTCTCTTTGTTTATATGGTTTTATCTTCCTTCCCTTGGCCAAGAAGCCAAGAAAAAAAAGAAAAAAAAATTATTAATTAAAAATATGGGTATCAGTGCCCAGCTTGGTTGCTCTAGTTCGGAGTCAAGTGAGTCAAGTGCTTCCAGCATACCAGCATAATCAGATAAAGCAGGCAGAAAAACGTGAAAATTAGGCATGATTGCTCAAAGATTTTCTTCTCTCTATCTCTCTGGCTTCATCTTCCTCACATTCCATAAGGCACATATAACACATATGATTATAACATTGATGATTATATAATATATCATATCTTATCGATAAGTCTCTATTGAGACTAATCCTCTGCTCTCTGCTCAGCATCAATGTTACTACAATCTGGATATATTGGCATTGGCCAAAAGAAGGTAGAATTGTACAACAACAACAAATTATTAGAATTATTAGGTGAAAGAAAGGTGAATGGCATTTACTTTGTAGTTTCTTTCTTTTTCTTTTATATATTGTATATTTCCCAGAGGGAGGCTTAGATTTTAAAAAATGCCACTCATATGGGGGCAACTTACCTGAGCTGCTGAAGAAATGGCAGCAGCTAAATATTAAACTAAGTATAGACTATATGAGCATGCCTGCCTTTTCAAATTTATCTGATGGTTATCAGCGTATGCTGGAGAGGATGCAAGCACTTGACTCCCGAATGGAAGCGACCAAGAAACGCAAGCTGGGGCGTGATATAAATGATTTTAATAAAGGTAACATCTTTTCTTGGCCAAGGGAAGGAACTGCTGTACATATTAACAAAGATAAGCCTCAGAATAAAGCGCAGATCAAGGGTACCCTTGATACATTGGATGACATATGTGATGTCATGGTTGAAAAGAACACTGAATCTACTTTGCAAAAGAAGAAGAACCACCCACCTTTGGAGGAGAATGGTTTAGTCCAGGTAACTTCCGGTGTATTGAGTGCTGATGCTAGTACTCCTGTAGAGGGGAAGCACGTACCTCCTCTGAATGATGGAGTCCATATTGTGGCTGGGAAGAAAACACAGCAACTTACTCTTAATTTTCAAAGTAAGCAGTTCCATTTAGAGCAACCAGAGGTTGTTAAAGAGCGTCTCGTGTACCCGAGGGGGACATCTGCGACCCATGCTGGAACCTCAAACAAGAGAAAGAATGAAAGCCCTTTAGGTGCAGGCAAACAGAGCTGCAGATCATCAGAGGTACATTAAATCTGTCGAGTTTTGAGCTAGAAGAAGCTCATTACTCGGTTTTATCTAAGGGACTTAATTTTATACCCTCTTGTGGGGATGATTTGGTCTCTGCCTTGACTGATTTGAAAATCTTTACTAGGCTAGTGAATTTAAAATTGCTGTTTGGTGACTCTACTGTTGTTAATGGAACTTACAAGCGCAATAGTACATTTATTCCTGTAAGTACACCAGTTGTTAAAGCATTTCATGATTTGTGTGAACTGCAAATTAGAGCTTTATATAACACAACTGTTAAAAAGAAATACTTCAATTTGACCTATGAGGAGTTTATGGCACTTAAGGACTTGCAATCTCATAAAGACATTATTGTCAAACAAGCGGACAAGGGTGGTGTTGTTGTGCTTATGGATCGAGTTAAATATATGTTAGCCATGTCACTGTTACTTCAGGATACTGTTGCTTTTAAATGTATTTCTAACATAGATGTAAAGAAGTGTATTACATATGTTAATATGGTTATCTATGAACTACAGTTAAATGGTGACATAGATCTGGATTTATTCAACTACTTAACTGTTCCATGTCCAGTGATTCCACATCTTTACGGCATCCCTAAGATTCACAAATCTATGGTAGATCCACCCATGAGACCTATTGTCTCGGGGGCAGGTTGGGTGACCGAGCCCATTTCTGTATATTTGCATGGACAACTACAGCCTTACTTGTCCGCATGTGATTCGGTCCTGGGGGACACCTTTGATTTACTGCAGAAACTACGTGTTTGGCAAAGTACGGGGAAGGAAGTGTTAACTATTAATAAATATTATCTGGTCACACTGGACATTGTGTCACTCTTCACTGTCATTCCGAATGATATCGGAATTGATTTGTTGAGGGATTTTTTGGTGTCACAAAATAATCCAAATTTTACTAAGATTGACAATATATGTATACTTATGGATGTCATACTGAGAAACAATGTTTTCTTATTCAATGAGTCTTTATATCTCCAACTCACAGGTGTGGCCATGGGCACTTCCGTAGCCAACACATATGCTAATTTAGTACTTTAACAATAGGAAAGAAAACATATGTTTAGTGATATGAATCCATTTAGAAGTAATATCAAGTTCTTTCAGCGATTTGTAGATGATTGTCTGATGGTGTGGGAGGGTACGTCTGAGAATTTGACTAGTTGAGGCCAATACTTCTCCATGATTTTATAAATGTAGTTGGTAATGCTCATGACAATATGGATGATAATAAAGCATCTATTAGATATGTGACTTCTTATAATGTAAGGACACCATTTATAAGACAGATCATATCAAAAAATTGGGTTGTTTTGATTGTCTCTGATGATTTGAAGGTTATGTTAGGTTCTAGACCTTACTATGCATACAAAAATATGAGAACTTTAAAAAGTTTATTGTGTTATAAGGACTTTGATAGCATTGTGAATATATCTACATTTGCTAAGCCTGGTACGTATAGGTGTCTTAACTGCTCTTGCTGTGATGACATCCTCAGTGCCGAAAGTGAAACGTTTGAACATCCTGTGAATGGAAAGAGATTTAGATTTAAGACATCAGCGACATGTATTACTACTCATGTGGTTTATTTGGCTACGTGCGTAGCCTGTCATGCGTTCTATGTAGGTAAAACTACACGTAAGTTAAGGGAAAGGATTATTGAGCACAAATCTGAGATCAGAAGGTGTTATGAAAGGAATGCATTGTACAAACATATAGCTGATCATGGGCAGCAGCATTCTTTTAAGTTTAGGGTCATTGATTCTGTCAAACCTACCCTTAGAGGTGGAGACTTAAACAATTATTTGGAGATCAAAGAATATGAATGGATCCTGAGACTTGTAAGTGACTCAATACCTGGCCTAAATAGTATGGTTAGTTTGAAACCAATATTGGTTAAGCTAAGTAGATCCAGACTGTGATTTATGTGTTTTAATATATGTTTTTTAATTGTATTTCCTTTTTTATTAGTTTATGTAATCATGTGATTTTTTTAATCAGGTCATGTGACTGTTTGGCTGCTGGTCATATGACTTATCTGGACCTATATATAAAGAAATAGTATACTTTGTATGTATTAGTATTGATGAAGGATTGTATCCGAAAGCTTTGCTGTTTTACATAAAGTGTTTTACGTGTATTGGTTTCCTACTTAGTTTTTTTGCTAATCACTAGTTTCTTGCCAGAACATAATGGCCTTTTACCTCTGAATAGTAAGAAGCTCAATGCCTCACACTCACTCACACACACACACACACACACACACACACACACACACACACACACACACACACACACACACACACACACACACACACACACACACACACACACACACACACAAAGTGTAACAAAGCAAAATATCCCTCATCTTTTGAATTTATTCCTTCCACAGAGGGACACTTCACATCTGCCAGCTGTCAGTGTGCAATGCTTTGTGTTTTATAGCTTTCATGGCTGTAAAATACTTCATGATCCTATACTTGTTTATATCTAGTATTCCACAAAGCAGTTGAAGCTCCATGTATTAAAAAGAATCATGATCGATATCCAGTCTCTGATTGCAACACTTACTATGAGTTCCAGACATGGAAGTCAAAAGTTACCTGTTGATTTCCATTTCCTTCTGCTCTTGAGTGAACTTTCTTGTCATCCATGTCTGGATTACATAATAACGTGGTTATGATTAGAGCCTTATGAAAATACTCTATTTTACTATAACTTTACACACACATGCAAACATTTAATGAAGAAATGGCTATGTATAAAATCATCATTTTGGCAGCTAAGTGTGTTGGTACATATTACATTAATATGTGTCAGTTTTAGCTTTTGATTCAAAACCACAGTCTTAAAGTTTTAGATAATCATGCTAATGAGGAGAGACTGAAAAATGCCAACAAAAATCCAAACAGAATTGTGAAAAGGAGTAATGCTGTGTAAGAGGGGTTCATTTAGGAGGACAATGCAGAACTTCCTACAAGTTTCAGAATGTCCTATCAGTATCCATCTATCCTTTCTCAGAGATGTTTGATACTTCTGCTGGTAATGGCAATAGTAGTGATGATATGTTTGTCTTGTGAAAAAATAAGTAAATGCAAAAGATTACTTTGGGACTTTTTTTGATTTTGCATTAACCACTATCATGTGCCTACAGTCTTAGGGTCTTCACATTTCTGAAAGGCATTTCTGTTGAAGATGATTTGTTTTGTGAACCTGAACATTTATTTAACAGGATTGATATGAATTGATGAAGCTTATTTAAAAAAAATATTAAAAGAAATCAATGATTTAAATAATCATATTACTAAGCATGCTCTCTTTTCAATAAATGTAAGTCAGTTTGGTCTGATTTTAGATCAGATTAGTAGAGCAGACTATAAAAGAAAGGAAGTTTAAGAATATCAATTGAATAAAACTTGATTATGAAAAAGGTGTTGCTAAGTCCCAGTTTTTACCTAAAGAGAATCATAAAAGCATACCACCAATCATTGGAGCACTAGTTCTGACCAATCACAACTTTTTAGGCAAGAATGATGTTTGGGAATTGCTCCTTGTCCTTCAGAGGTCAGTATGTTTATGACAGAAGATATCACAGAGTTTGCAACCTGGTTTATCTGTGCAGCAAGACCAGTCTCACATCAATGTTCACTTCAATGAACCAGTGATGATTCAGCAGAATTTTTATTGTGGACAGAGGATTAAAAAAAGGGAGAAGCTTGGTTCAAGGATCAGCAGTGAAAGGAGATCTTGGTTCAGGAGAATGCACTGCAAGTCTTCTGCTTTTAGTTTAAGTGGGTTTACATTTTCCAGTTTCAAAATTGACATTTTCAGGAAAGGTATGACTTTTGTTCATTCCTTTCATGCTAATCATTACAAAATGATAGCTGAATTAAAAAGGTATACTTAGAAGTTAAATTTAGCTTATTTATTTAGAAAACAGTGTTTGGTCAATGATGCTAATTGTTTAAAAAGGAGTAGTACTTTAAATCCTCATTTGTGCAACACATTAAAGACCTTTAAGTATGTCTGCAAAGCAGGTATATGAAGTTACTGTGGCTTACTCTTAAAATGAAATTTACAACTTAATCAAAGGACAAAAACTTGCTATGGTTTCTTTAAAAGACTTAGACAGTTTGCACTTTGTGCAAGTAGATAAGGGTAGTAGAATTGTTGTTAATACCAAACTACAATACTTCATTTCTATGTTGACTTTACTGAATGATTCGACAGTTTATTAAGCGCTTGCTAAAAAGAAAGTAATTGATGCATATCACAAATTTAATTTACTTTTGCTTGACTGTCCATCAAATAATGAATGAATGTTTCATTTCTCTTTGTGAATTCTTTAAACATCCAAGATTAGGGTACAGGTTTGGTTTACCTCAAATCCACAAAGACAAATGGAACTGGTCCTATGAGGCATATAGCTGCCTAAACTTGAACCTATTGCTCTGTTCCTGAATAGAGTTTAAGAGGATATGTTGAGATACATTTTATTATTTACTACAGATTCTTGGCATTTCTTAGAAAAATAAGGAGGTTTACATATACTGGTGTTAACTAGAAGAAACGTTATTGTCAGCCATAGATACAGAATCCCATTTTACATCCATCCCTATTATTTGAGGAGATGAGATGCTAACGTCCTTTATCAGAATTTTTCTTGTAAGGACATTCATTTTGTCTATTTACATTTGGAAATGGTTTTAGGGAATTTCTTTTTATATTTAATGAAACAAGTTTTTCCCCCAAAGTTCTGGAGTAGCTATGGGGGCTGCTAAGCCCCCAGTATTTGCTAATTTGGTTTCATCAGAATGGAAAGAAGAGAATTTGTATTTATTTTCACAGTGGTATATTTTATTTGCATTTTATTAATGACCTTTCTAGTATTTGGAAGGGTAATTTATGTGAATTAGAAAGGTTTGTGATAGTACTAAACAAAAGCACATTTTTTTTAAACTTTACATAAAATTATGATGTTGAATCTGTTTCTTATTTTGACATTTTTTATTGATAAAATTCATGATGATTGTTGTTTTAGGTCTTCTATTTTCAGGAAGAAACTTTTATTAATTCTTGTTTCCATTTTCATAGCTGTCATCTGTTACACACTAAAAAGAGTATAATTAAAAGTCAGTTATACTCAGCGGATTGGTCTGAGATGATTCTGAATTCTCCTATGAAATAGAAGCATTGAAACATTTTTTCTTAATAGAAAATATACTGTTTATTTAGTAACATATATGGCATCAGATGTGATGGCTAAGAGATGGTGACATTTTACACCCATTTTAAAATCAGGTTTTATTTAAGGGCATGAATTAAATAAGTGTCTAGGTCTAACACATTTGGTTGACACCCCGGACATTAATTGGAAAATCTTATGAGGGAATAATGATTTCAGGAAACTGGTGGGTGAAGGGCCCACTCTTGTTAAGAAGTAAAGTCAAAACTTCGAGGACATGTTAGAAAATTATAGCAAGTTCACTAGACATAAACTAAGCAGTAAAGGTATGTTTTCCTGTTATAATAGTAAGCAATGCCACTACATTTTAAAATGCCCATATTTTGAACTAGCAAATGCTGAAACTATTTTTAGTATTAATGATACCTGTATTTATAATACTACATGCATTTTGTATTTATGTAAGTGTTCCACTTGTCCAACATATTATTTGGGAAAGACTATAAGACATCTTGCTGAAAGAATTTCTGAACACATGCTAGCTATTAAAAATTTAAAAATAAGAATGTGAATAATGTTTTGGCAAAACATGGAATTAATTGTGATGCAACTAAAAGTTTAATTTTTTATGATAGAACAAATTAATATTGATTGCAGGTTCAGTGATGTTAATACTATCTCAGAGTGCAAGAAACTTTTTGCCAAATTCATTTGGATGCTGGAAGATTTCCTGGTTTTAAATGGCCACCTAAATATTAAATGTGGGTTAAAAAGGAGAAGGAATATGTTATTTGTATTTAATTGAATTTTAATCAATGCACATTATTTTTTTAATGTTTTATATTTTTAAATACTTAATAGTGAAGGTCATGTGATTGTGGTTTTGATTTGTGATTAGATGCATTTTTTTGGTGTAATTTTGTTAGTGTATTTATGAGCTTTTTTTGAAATTCTTTTCTGAAGAAGTCTTATTTATTAAAAAGATAAAAGTGCTAAAAAATGTAATTGGGAAGTTTTATGGTGTTTTCCTTTTGCTGTTTTTGTTTGATACCTGCAGTCACAAATATTTTAGTTGTAGCACATTAGTTGTGTAGTATATATATATATATATATATATATATATATATATATATATATGGTTCCCTATCAGAAGCCTGAAACACTATAAGCTTGAAAATCAAAATCCTGAAACTAAAAGCCTGAAAACTCAAAATCCTGAAAACCCAAAATCCTGAAACTCAAAATCCTGAAAACACAAAATAGACATACTGACATCATTGTGGCTTTGCTATTGTTAGCCCTGTGGTGTTAGATCATGCGTTGGGTTCAGGTAAGTGTGCGGTTGGTTTTATGTTAGGGTTAGGGGCGGTATAATTGAGTTAGGGTTAGGGCGCAGGTTAGGCATGTATGCAATAGTGACAAAAATTAGGGTTAGGGGCGGTTTAAGTGAGTTAGGGTTAGGGCGCGGGTTAGGTGAGTGTGCGATAGTGACAGACCTTAGGGTTAGGGTTAGGGTTAAGGTCAGTTGGTAGATATTAGTGTGTTTGTATTGGCATATTAGCATTATTTGTGTTTTCAGGATTTTGAGTTTCAGGATTTTGGGTTTTCAGGATTTTGAGTTTTCAGGCTTTTGGTTTCAGGATTTTGATTTTCAAGCTTATAGTGTTTCAGGCTTCTGATAGGGAACCATATATATATATATATAGAGAGAGAGAGAGAGAGATTACTATATCTACATGGGTTGAACTGTGTATACATCATCTCTTCTTTAAGCTCTCTATAAATTTAGAAAGGATATATAAAAAGGATAGCAATAATTCAGTATGTTTAAATTTCCGTCAACTTTAGTAACTGCTCAATGTATGTATTAGATATGACTTCCACAATGGTTTTGTAATCTTGTCTGAAGTAGTTTCTTTTTTCTTTGTACTCCAATAAGTTTTATCATATATTTCAGCAGTGTTATGTTAGGCATGATGGGCATGATGGATTTTTTTTAAAGTTTTGTTTTAATCTTTGTTATTTTTTATACTTACAACTGTTTTGTGGAATATTATTTTCTGATTGGCTTGTTGCAGTTGAAGTCACAATTTTATTTACAGCTCATTGTTTTATAGAATTAAGAAATTTGATTTCTAGGATATCGATGTTCTTGGCCAATGCTCTTTTGGAATGACTGAATGTGTTTATTTTGTATATATGGTTTCAGATGTTACATTTTTTTACCCTGAAGTGAATGGAAGATGTGATCCCCATTGTACTTTTTTATTCTTCTTCTTTTTTTTAACTTTTCCCTTTAACATTTTTGTACATTTGGTGTCTGACAATTGTTTTAGTAGGAAATGAATGATTCAGGAAATGTATATGTGTGATCTGAGTGATCAGTGTGTGAATTTTTAGTCAAGATCTTTTAAGATTAAATAGGTAAGTTTGGAAGAATTTTACAAGTTTTACTGACTTACAAAGGATGTCACTAATTTCAGATGACATGCCAGAAAAGAGAGAGATACAAACAACTCACCACAACCCAGAAGATAAACACATTTGTCACATCCCTCAGCTAAAGTTTGCAATTACGATAAATAGTGTTATCTGCAGGATACAGATTTATTTAATTATCACTGCTCTGTATAGGCATAAATAAAGATTTATCATGATTGTGATTGTTTCAAACATCCTAAATGATGAAAACCATCACTTCAATGTATACCTAAGCTCCAGTTAAGAAAATGTTAAAAAGGTTATACTCTTCATATGACATAACTTTGTATCATATTGTGTTATGCCACCTATCATCTACAGGCTAAACATAAAAGGCTTTAATGACTGCTGAAAATGCAACCATATAACATTAATCTCCAAAAATATGTCAGTGTCATTTTAAATTCATTATTATTGCAAAATTCATTATTATTGCTTGGATTTTTTGACCAAAGGGAAACTTTTTCCAAAAACTGTTCAATCTCTAAGAGAACCAGTTGGCTAGATTATCACTTTCTATTCATTCATTCAAATTATTCTTCCTTTTAATTTCTCCAAGTCTTTTGGGTTTCTAATATCATGATGGGAATGGGCCCCTTTCCTAAATCAAAGTATGGTTAAAGTTCATGAAATTAATATTGTTTCAGTCTTTGATATTAGCAAGAAGTGATCTTCCAAGCACCCACAATGTGCCCAGTAATGGCTTCTTCTGCAATTCATATGGAGGTACATGCCATCAGTAACATATCTAAGTACAACTGTAAATTCATTTTTATAACACTTGTTGCTCCAACTACTATTGGATCTGTCTGGGTATCTTTCTTCCACATTGTCCTCATTTCTCTCTGCAAATCCTGGTATTTTATGACTTTGTTTCTCTCTGCATATAAGACACTGTATTCACTGGGTGTAGCAATTTCAATGGGTGAATTTAATTTCCCCTCTATTAACTGTGAATCCTATATGACACCAAACATACATGCACAGAGATTCCTGGATTTTGTAAACACAAACTCCCTGGACCAGAGAGTCAATACACCAACCAGGGGTGTAACCATACTGGATCTGGTCCTCACTAATATGTGGGAGTGCTGCATACCCCCTACAGTAATGCCTTTCCTGGTAACGTTAGACCAGAAAATGGTCTCCTTTGAAGTAAAAGTAAAACCTGGACACCCAGTTAAACCTGGAACATTCAGAAACTATCCTAAGGCTAACTTCCTGCTATTAAGTGAGAACATGGAAAAATTTCAAGCCCCCATAATCTGAGAACACTGCTGCCTATGCAGAACTGTTCAGAGAAACCCTGTACAAGCAAGTTAGTAGCTACATAGAGGCAGTGTGCCCACAAGGAGGAAGTACAGTACTAACTCAAAAAACAAGCCACCCTGGTGGAATCCCAAAATCAATCAGATGTCTAACAAGTGGAAGAAAATCATGGCAAAAATTAGGAGGTGCAGCATCCAGCAGGATAAAAGCACTCTCATCAAACTAAACAAACAACTCAGAGGACAAATAAAGTCTACCAAAGCCAAATTTAAGGTAGGTTTAGCCTCCCAGGCCAAGGACAACCACAAAGCATTTTTTAGCTATGTCTGCAACTTCAAAGGCAATACACAATTGTGTGCAGAGTTCATTGTAAATGGAGCCACCTATACTGAGCCAGAAGACATAGCAAACCTCCTGGCTGATAAATGCAGCACCAACTTTACCTCTTTCTCCCTCTCAACCTTCCTTCAGGAAATATCATCAAATATAACTCCCCCTACTATCATTAGGGAACAGGTCCTTAACGCTCTGTCTAATACCAAGAACACTGCATCAATGGGCCCAGACAATATCCCAGGATGCCTTCTGAACAGCATGAAACTTGACCTATCAGGGCCTCTGGAATTACAATTTAACTGTCACCCACAAACAGGTTTTGTGCCTCATGAATGGAGAAAAGTGGGCCACCTACAGACCCTGGAAACTACAGACCCATAAGTCTTGCTGGTCTTATATGTAAAGCCATGGAAAGTATTATCATGGAGATGATCAATAGAGATATAGTAAACCTCCAGACACTGGACCTGACCCAGTTTGGTTTTGTCAAGGGTAGATCATGCCTACTCAACCTGGTGGACTTCTTTGAGAAGGTCCCCAATGCAATGGATGAGGGCAAAATCATTCACACTGCTTATTTTGACCTGGCTGAGGCATTTGACACAATAACCCACTCAGGCATTGTTGACAAATTCAGGATGTTAGTTATAAACCCGTATGTCACCCAGTGAATAGCCAACTGGCTCAAGGACAGGACCCAGGAAGTTAAAATTGGGGAGTCCACCTCTACAAAGAGGCTATTCACAAGTGGAGTCCCTCAGGGATCAGTCTTTGGACCACTATTTTTTGGCATTTACTTCTCAAAAGTCAAGGACAATGTCTGTTGGCTCTGGCAGACTAAATTCACAGATGATTGCAAATTAGGATCTGTCATTGCATCTCACACTTATGTAAATGTTCTCCAGGAAGGGCTAACACAGACAATGCACTCGTGTCAGAGTGATGGACTAAAACTAAATGTCAAGAAATGCATAATAGTATCCTTTGGGAAGTTATCCATCTCTGGTAACTGTTATACTGACAACACACCCCTTAGGGTTGACCCAGTAGTCAGGGACTTAGGGATACACACAGATAGTAATCTAGCCGTTGACCATCATGTGTCTACAGTGGTGAGGAAATCATTCTATGTTCTGCAAATTATAAACACAGGTATGGCATCTAAGTCCAAGGAAGTCATTGTTTCACTGTATTCTTCATTCATCAGACATATCATTGAGTACAATGCCCCTTTGGTAAGTACTTAACAAGGCATATCCAACAACTGGAATGTTCACAGAGGTTTCTCACTAAAAGAATACAGAGCATAAGTAAAATGTCCTATGCAGACCACCTCAAGGCCCTGTCCCTGTATTCTGTCTCCTACAGGCTTTTGAGGGCAGATCTATTCCTGGCACACATGGCATTGTCATACCCAGTCTCATGGACCTCCTGCATATCCTCAAAACAAACAGCAGCAGAATTGCCCCTTCAAAAGACTTAAACCTTGTCTGTGATATAAATAGGACCTGCTGGAGAGATCGGTAGGTATCCCAGAGACTACTGCACCTATAGAACAGGCTCCCCAACAATGTGAAGCAGAGTTCCTCCCTAACCCAGTTCAAGTGCAACTTGGACAATTAGATGGGAAACCAGAAATTCATCCCTGGTTTGGCACCTATGTTTCTAATGGACATATGTAAACTGTAAATGGTTCATCTCCCAAACCCCTGCTTATACTGATCAAGGGTATCATCCTTCATCTTGTATTCTTTCTTTTGTTTTTTTGGCACATTCAGTTGCTGCCTGAGTTTTATCTACGTCTGGTTTGATTTCCATTCCCTCTTGACACCGATATGCTTCTGCTAAACTAGGCAGGGAAGTCATCTTAGACTTATTTTCCTCATATTTCAAAACTATCATTATGTTTGGGTCTTGTGAAGTCAGCAGATATGTATGCAGTCCCTCAATTGCAGATTGATACATGTAATCATTTTCAAGGAGGCCCATACCTCCTTCAGAACAGGGAATATATAGTCTTGGTATCCAATGATGTTTATAAATCATTTGATGAGCATGAATTATCCTTCTTGTTTTCCTGTCCAACCGATCCAACACCTTTTGGGGTCAGTCAATCACTCCAAAACTGTAAGAGGGGACAGGAAGAGCAAAGTGGTTTATAGCTTGGACTTTGTTCCAAGATGTTAACACTGTAGTCAGTATTAATTTTAGTCTTCTAAAATATTCCTTGCTAAATTTTATTTGCATTTGTCCATGTTTTATTGTTGATCCTTCAATTCCCAAATATTTGTACACTCCCCTTGCTCAAGCTCATTTATATAATATTCCTGCCCCAAACTGATGTTTTCTTGGTGCTGCAGCTTTCCTGCTTTAAAGGTTGGTTTTGCACATTTATCGAGACCAAATAACATTCTTATATCATCTGAAAAAGTTTTAACCACTTGCAGTTGTGTTTTTAGTTCCTCATCTGATGGACTATACAGTTTTAAATCATCTACAAAAAGAAGATGAGAAGTCTTTATACTTTGTTGTTGTCTGGGAACAAAATTGTAGCCATGACCTAATCTTTTAAGTGGACAGCTTAATGGGTTAAGGGCAAGACAAAAGAACAGCAGTGACAAAGAGTTCTTGCGAATACCCCCCATTAAAGTTGTATCCCTGGAATAATAATCAAAGTGGTTTGCCACTGTTTCATGGTCACTATAATGCAATTGATCAGTGTAGGGTATATCTTGTTCATTTTTAAGCACTCTTTTATCCATGAAAATGGGATATTGTTAACATGCTGATTGTGGCGAACTTAATATGCATATGTTAAGTCTCCGTTGCTTATTTATTTTTTCTCAATTATTGCTATAATAGTTTTTATAGTCTAACATGGCCACACTTAGATTCTTCCCCTTTTTTACAGTTTCCATTATGACTTTAACAACAAATGATCCCTTGTTCCATATGACTTTATTTTGTTACCCTTTTGTTCTGTTGCCATGTTTGAGTTTTCTTCTAAGTGGCTATAAACTCTGTTGGCATCAATTCCAGTGTATAGTTTATATGTCTTCAGAAGGCACGTTATTAGTCTATAGTTTTTAGGACAGCTTGCAGGTTCCTTCTTAAGTGGGAGAATTGTTTTAACTGTTGTTAACCAGGCTGGTGTCAGTTCAGAGTTTGCATAGAATGGTTCTTACTCATAGTTACATCTTCATGTAAAGATGTTAATACTTTTAGCCAGATGTTAGATACTGCATCCGGGCCTGGAGTTTTCCTATTAGGAGCTTTTCTTAACTTTGCTTCAGTCTCTCTGACTGTTACTTCATCCCATTTCATATTGTGTACATTTGAACTGCTTATTCCTTCTTTTACATGTTCTATCCATTTAGCATCTTTGTTATATTCCAAAGGATCTTCATAGATATTTATACAAAATGTATCCTTTTTTTCTCTCTTTGGTGGTGTTTCAATTCCTTCTGTCTTGTCTCCTAATTCTGTATAGAACTTTTTTTTGGTTATTAATAAATTACTTATTTTATACTTTTCCGTTATATTTATCTGCATATTTTCTAAGTTTTTTTGCCTGTCCCGATATTTTTAGTTTATTATTTGCAATAGTATATGACAGATCCTGATCTGTTCTGATACTGCACATTGCTTTTATCACCTCTATCTTTGTGAATATTTTTGTTGACCTGTTCCCTCTTTTATACTCTTCTAACAATGACACCTCTTGTCTTAATTACTTTATAGGTTCACAGGTGCATAGGTGTTTACTAGACTAACGAACACAAGGGCCTTTTAAGCCTAGCCATGCATCCCAACTCTTGTTCTGATACCCTTAAAAAGTGTAAGCATGGACCTGGGAGATAAACCATTTACAGCTTATCTGTGTCCATTAGAGACATAAGTGCCAAGTTATAGTTTTGTCTATTCAATACTTCCATGATGGCATTTGATTTCTCCCCTTCCATTCCCTTACTGTCCTGTGTTTTTGCGGTAAGTCTTTATCTGTTATTAATTTAGCTGCACAGTAATATATCTTATTCACTTCTGTTATATCGCATGAGTCTCTATAAACTATCCTAAACGTCTTTTTCAGTTTTATTGACTTTCTGTAGTCTATTTCTTTCATTGATCTTAATATGTCTGTCCATCTCTATGAAATCAATCAACTCTTCTCTTAGATCATTTTCTTCTAAACTAAAGGCACATTTTTTGTTCTGTTTCCTGCAGACATTCTGTAGAAAGTTCCACATCATCCTCCTGTGCCATATTCTCTTCAGTTTCATTGTGTGTCACCTGTTGCGCTTTCATATGGAACTCACTGGCCTATAACTATACAACATTGACTGTGTCAAGGTTGCCACAGTTTCCGACTCCTTCCCTTGCAGTACAACTACAACTGAACTTTTGTACTGATCTCCTTTGGAAGGGTCCAAAGTATCTTCATATGGAAACTGATCAGATGTTTCCCACTCCACTGGTTTCTCCTTAATTTGGGGATCCATTGCTCTATCCTGCTGTGATATTAGCAAAGTTAGATTTTTCTACACTAAATTCTTCATTTTGCAGTTAATCCATAACCTCAGTTTCTATTTCTTTAAAGTCTGCATTACTAATAATCTTTTCTACTTTTCTTTTTTGTTTTCTTATTTTCTGTATTGTACATTTTCCATATCTGGATGCATTTGCCTGTATTTCTCTTCAAATATCTTTGGTGCTGCATTGTTTAGTTTTGCTTTCTCCTTTGCATAAATATTGCAGCATATTAAATCTCTTTCTCTTTTTCTTTCCCATGTCCATATTTCTTCTTCAGAAGTCTCCTGCTCCTCCTGTTTCTCCTTACTTTGGGGACTTGTTCCATCATGCTGTGTTATAACCTGTGTTAGACTTTCTACACTAAATCTTTCACTTTACAGCCATTCCATGACTTCAACATCTATTTTTAACTTCTACTTTACCAATCTTCTGTTCTACAGTCCCTCTTTGTGATCTGATTTTTTTGTATTCTGAAATGTTTCACATCTGGGTGCCTTTGCTTGTATTTCTCTTTGAATATCTCTGGGGCTGCTTTTTTATACTGATTAATTTGTCTTTCTCCTTTGCATAAATATTGCACCATATCAGATTTCTATTTCTTTCCTATGTCCATATTTCTTTTTTACACCATTCAAAAATGTCTAGATTTTGTTCTTTATATTATCGCACTTCCTCAGTCACTTATTTTTCCAAATGTCCCAAGGTTTCTTGGTCTATATAATGTTTTTCAATAATCTGTTGTACTAATGAGCACATTTTTTTATGTGAAACTTCTAACAGTTTTCTTCTGCACGCATTTTTCTTTCCTCTAATTTCTCTCTTAATCTTTTTGTATATCTTCTTGCATAATAGTAACAATAGATAATTTCTTTCTTATCCTCAATAGTCCACTCTATTTTCCTAATGGCTCTTTTTTGGCCTATCATTTTTTGCGATTTTTGTGGACTACTACTTCTTTCTACGGGAAAGACTCTCTAAATGATATTAAAACTAATAAAGGATCTGATTCTGTCAGCTGCCACCTGTCTACAGTGTGAGTTAGAAACTCACTTAATAAGACGGTGTTTCCTGGTTGCCACTGTAAAGAGAAAGAAAAGATCTAATGGAATTGCACTTGTTTTACATAGTATGAAGTTCATTGAAAGTTAGTGCTGAATAGGTCGCAACCAGAATGCACTATAACCTCTGGATGATGGGAATTATGGTTATACAGCAGAGGGATGACTTCCAATAGGCAAAGTTGGATGTAGAAGGCACAATCAGTGAGGACTGATACATTCTGGATATCATGTTGAATGGAAAATACATGTATAACAAAGCCATGCTCATGGTCTGTTTTGTCCTCAGTGTTTACCACTGCCATCATCATCATCATCAGCCCCATTTTTCCCATGTTCTATATGGGTTTTGGGTGTAGTGTCACTTGTCACCATCTTTCCCTATTCAATTCCATTCTCCTACCTTCTTTGACACTCATTCCTGACTGTCACAGGTCTTCTGTCACACAATCTATCCACCTCTTTGCTGGACACCCTCGTTTCCTCTTGCCTTATTCCTGTCTGTCCGAACTCTTCTTCACTAGATTGTCTTCTGCTTTCCTGCACATGAGCCCAAACCACTGTAGTCTGTTCTCTGACCTCTTCTGCAATTGGAGCTACTTTGGCTTCTGCTCTGATGTCCTCATTTCTTCATCTGTCTCACAGTGTGCATTCTAACACCCATCTCAGGCACTTCATCGTCATCACCTTTCTCAACTGCTCTGTCTTTACTGCCTAAGTTTCAGTACCATATAGTAATATTTGTCACACCACTGTTTTGTACATCTTACTTTTCAGATCTTTGACATTCTGCTGTCATACACTATACCTGACACTCTGTGCCAGTTGCAGCCTGTATGATTCTAGCTTTGACACCCCCTCATCCATCCCTCCCAGATACTTGAAGCTCTTAACCTGTTCCTCTATTTTCCCATCTATCTCAATTTTCAACTTTTTTTGATTTCCCCTATTTACTGCCATTACAGCTGTCTTATCTATACACAGTTTCATCCCATGTGTCTTCAGTTTTGCATTTCATTCCCTACCCTTTGCTGAAGTTCTTACTAAGAGTCTGCCCGTAATGCCACATCATCTGCATACAGCAACTTTGTTGATCTGTCACCTCTGACCTGTTTGCTAACATAATCCATCACAAGTATGAACAGCAGTAGACTCAGAGTTGAACCCTGGTGCACACTGTCTTCCACTTGGACCCCTCTGACACTGTTTGTACTTGGGTCAATGGGTCCTCATACTTAGCCTGCATTAAGGCTAAGGGTGGGAGGTTGGCATAATGGTTAAGGTGCTTACCTTAGAAACACAAGTTGCAGGGTATGATTCTGACATGGGGTAACTGGCTAGGCTTAAAAATGGCCCATAAGGGCAGTTAGCCTAGTACTAACCTATGAACTTCAAACCACTGCAGGACTGCCCAAATCAACTTTCTTGGCACCTTCTAATATGCTTTCTCCAGGTCTCCATTTCTAGCTTCTTTTCAAGTATCTGTTCATAGGTTCATAGGTGTGTACTAGGCTAATGGCCTTGGAGCCTTTACAAGCCTAGCATTGTGCCACCTGACCTTAGTTCCCAGTGCCTCTGTCAAGTAGGGCCACTGGAGTGATCCCTGGGGTGAATTTTCTATTTCTCATCCATTCATCAAGATTTCTCTTAAAGAGGGTTAGTGAGGTGCTCTGTTTCACATGTATGGGAAGTCTATTCCATAGCATGGGCAGTCTCTGGGTTATGAACTTGTCCCTCCAGCTTGTTCTGTTGATTGTGGTAATGAGGTTGAGGTCTCTGGAGCATGTGGTGCACAGGGATTGGGATTTCTTTAGATGTAGCATTTCTAAAAGAGCTGGGTCAGACATGACTTTGTAAATCAAGCAGAGATCGCTTCTAAGTAGGTGATATGAGACAGAGAATAGTTGGATTTTTTTGAGCCTGTCCATATAGGACAAGTGTTTAAGGCCTAGGATCCTCTTTGTGAGGTACTTTTGCAGCCTCTCCAGTTGTTGCAGGTGTCTAGTGAGGTACATGCCAGATGGGGCATTGTACTCGATGACTGGCCTAATGGGAGAAGAGTAGAGGGAGACAATGACCTCTTTCTTCCTGGATGCAAAACCCTTAGTAATGAGATGTGCCACATAGAAGTACTTTCTGACCACAGTGGCAATGTGGTGGTCAAAAGAGAGGTTGCTATCAACCTGTGTTCCCAGATCTCTTATAACACCTTCTGTGTTCAGTGGACTACCATCGATGTGGTAATTCATGGGAACCGGGTTTTTCCCAAAGGGGATGACGACACAATTTGTGGCATTGAGCCTAAGGTCATGGTTCTGACACCAGTCGTTGGTCTCAGTGAGGCCTTTCTGTAGGATGTCAACATCACTTGAGGAGTTAGTAATACTGCCAAACTTGCAATAGTCTGCATACTTTGTCAGCCAGAGTCCTTTTGCATTGGCCTGGACTTCAGAGAAGTAGATACCAAACAGGAGAGGACCCAGGACCAAACCCTGTGGGACTCCACTCGTGACTGGTTGGCAGTCTGACTTGGAGTCAGCTACTTTCACACCGTGGGTTCTATTTATGAGCTAGTTTACAACCCACCTAGTGATATAGGGGTTGATGCCTAGCTTAGTGAGTTTTTCTATGATTCCTGAGTGAGGAATGGTATCAAAGGTTTTGGCCAGATCAAGGTAGGCTGTATGAACCACCTTACCTTCATCCATAGCTCTGGTAACTGATTCAAAGAAGTTGACCAGGTTGAGTAGGCATGATCTATCCTTCACAAAACCAAACTGTGTGAGATCCAGAGTTTGGAGATTCTCTATATCTTTGTTTATTATGTCCATGATGATGCATTCCATAACTTTGCATATCAGACTCATCAGGCTAATTGGGTGATAGTTCCCAGGGTCTGTAGTCAGTCCTCCTTTGTGAAGAGGGATGACTGTAGCAGTACGCCATTTGGTAGGGACAAAGCCTGAGGTGAAGCTGTGATTGAACAGGACATACAGGTGAGGTGCCAGTTCACTCTTTAGTTCATGAAGAACACAGTCAGGGATATTGTCAGGTCCCATAGAAGCTGTATATTTGGCCTTGTGTAGCAGTAATACTGGGTGCCTGGCAATCTACTGGTATTGTGATTGGTTCTTTGGTGGGGGAGAGTGGGGTAAAGTTGACACTGAATCTGTCGACCAGTATATTGGCAATATCTGTTGGATCAGTATAGGAGGTACCATTGTGCAGTAGCTCAGAGCAAATCTGTGTATTGTCATGGAGATTCTTTACATAACTATAAAAGGCCTTGTGGTTGTCTTTACTATCTGCTGCAATTCTGTTTTCATAGCTAGCTTTAGAGGATTTGATGAGGGATCTCAACTTTTTGTTGAGGCTGATAAGGGAGTTTTTCCAGTCTTGGGACTTCACCTTATTCCACATCAGTCTATCGTAGAGTTTGTTTATGGCAGGGGACCACAAGATTGGCTTCCTTTTTTTGTATGAGAGTGCCTTGGTTCTATTGGGTATGGTGAGATCTATGCACTTGTGTACATGTTTGCACAGTGCATTGGTGTATGATTCGGCAGTCATGCCACTATTTTCCATTTGCATGGGTGCCGTGAAGTTAGCCACCTCTGATTTTAGCAGCCCAAAGTTAGGTTTGGAGAAGTTTTTCATTGTGGTTACCTTTGCTGGGCGGGTCGGAGGGATGTGGATTTCCAAGGTAATTAGTTTGTGGTCAGATCTAACCAGGGAGGAGTTGACTAATGGTATAGAGCAATGGTCACCCTTGTTAGTAATGACCAGGTCAAGGATGTTGCTACCTCTTCTATTTCTGAAGAAGTCTTTCTGATGAAAGCGTTAAGTAAAAATTTTTATGCTAATTCCTGGTTGGTGTCTTCCTCTGCTGCTCCAGTGTTTGGTTTTATTTGGTTTCATTTTCACTGGTGGTCATTTTTATTAATGTTGCTACCTCTACTGGTGGTAAGAATGAGCTGGTCCAGGGCATTGGAATTAATGAATTCCAGGAAACATTGGGCAAGTGAATTGGTACATGAGTAGTTTTCCCAGTTGATGGAGGGGTAGTTGAAGTCACCAGTATGGTTAGGGTGGACCCTAATATTCTCCAGGGTGCTTAGGAACATGGAGTGTGAGTATTGGGACATGGTTGGGGACCTATGTCAGGCTACAACCTGAATCGCTGTCTTACCCAATGTTAGCTGCACCTGAAGTATCTCTGATGCGTTATGTTGGGCTACCAGATTGGAGGTGTGCACATCCTTTATGAATATGGAAACACCACCACCTTTGGAGCTTTGGTCCAAGTTCTGGGGCCAAAAGGTGTGGAATGAGTTATAGCCTGGTAGTGCAGGAGTGCTTTCTGCTGCCTTGAACCAGGTCTAAGTTACAGCACAAATGTCGATGTTCTCCATTTTAAGGAGTGCTTCGAGCAAATGCATTTTGAGATTTAGACTTCTAGCGTTGAGCAGCATGACCCTCAGATTGCATTTGTTTGTAGCTGTTACAGTGGTAATTTGGTCTTTGGAACACCACCTAAAAAAGGCACTATAGGGGTGGCAAGAGCCTTGGCCAGTATCCGGAATACCAGGGTTGACAGATGCAAACCATCTCTGGCAACGTATAGACGTCTGTTAGTCATGTCATCCCAGGCAGACAGATAATGGATCCCCTTAGAATGACACCAGAAACCTAGCCAATTGTTGAAATCAATCATTTTCTGCTTGTATTGTGGTATCATTCTGGGTGATGGTAGGAGGCTGCTCAGGGCTAGGGTCTTACCCGCCTAGGCTACATAATCCGAGAGCTCCTCCATGTCTCTTTTCATGTAGTCCAGGGAGGTACTTCTCAGGTCATTCACACCCACATGTACAATGATAGAGTCATATTTGTACCTGTTGCTGAGGGACCTGAGTGTGTGCGTTATGTGGTGAATCCTGGCATCTGACAGGCAGCTGACTGTTACTTTCTCATTATTCAACCTAGTGAGTGGGACATCAGTGTGCCTCACTATTTAGTCACCTATGACTAGTGTGTTGGGAATGCTGTTTTGCTTTTGGGGCTTTGGTTGAGTGGCACACTGTTTAGGAGAGCTGTGTATCTCATGATTAGTGTTGTGTTGTGATGGTTGAGTGCATTTCTACCTTGGAGGTCTCTGCTGTTTGGGTAGATTTTTACTGAGAGCCTCTGCAAAGGTGAGTGTGTGATTTGTGTTTTTATGTGAGTGCAGTGCTGGTGTGTGTTCTGGAGGGCTATGTGTTCCATGTGGTGTGGTGCAAGTGTTGACTTTTTCTTCTTGACCAGCTATCCCGGTCCTGACTGGAGAGTGTGTGGCTACCAATTTGGATATATAAGTGCATCGGTCACAAGTCTGAGAGTTGGGAGGTAATAGGAGAGGGTTGTCAGTGCACATGAGGCAGTTGCTACATTGCCTCAGGATGCCCAAGTTCACCAGGTTAATAGGAGAAAGCACAGGGAACTGACCTTTAGACATGCTTGGAGGGGTGAGCATTAATAATAATTACTGGAGCTGTTTCCTTGTAGAACATTTAGTGCTGGTAGCACTTGTGTATGCTACAATAATTACTACAAAAAGTCTTGTAAAGTGCTAGACTAATAAGCTAGTAAAAGTGCAGGAGAGGAGAGAACTAGCAGATCTAAGGAAAAATTTAAGAGCAGACATTTTGGCACTGCTCAGAAGCTTACAAACAGTCCTGGATATAGAAAATCTGTATCTGGACTAGACTAGTTACAGGAAAGGTGGGAAACAAGCGTAAATGCGGGCTTTTAAACCAGAAAGTTGAAAGATATGGAAAAACCACTCAAAGGGCCAATAAACTACAATTTCTGGGCCAGAAACCACTCCTCTTGTAGTAGATAGGCTACCTAGTGCTTACCACTCCCACTGACAAGCTAAAAGGCTTCCCTCCAACACAGAAAGGCTTGGGGGCTCAGAAGCTTACAAACAGTCCTGGATACAGCAAATCTGCATCTGGACTCTGGATCACTGTAAACAGTACTGGTTACAGTAAATCTGTATCTGGACTCTGGATCACTGTAAACATCAGGCTGGATGTGCTGCATCCTGATCTGAATACAAACTGCTCCTTTTCCTACTTTTTACTACTCTCTGGATTTGCTTATCACCATCTCCAAAACAATCAAGCAGTGTGATAGGAGTTTGATAGCTCTGTACTGCCCACAGCTGGGAATGTGCCCTTTGTTCTTGAACACTGGCACTAGTATGGTTATTCTCCACTCATCTGGGATATGCCTTTCTCTCAATACTGCTATGAGTGCCCTCAGGAGCTATTTCTCCCTGTCTTAACCAACATCTTGATCATATCTGCTGCAACCTCATCTGAGCCTGCTGCTTTCCCTGACTTCATTTTCCTTAGTACTGTTCTTACTTCTTCAAGGGTGGGCTCCTTTTCTTCCCTCATAATAGGATATATCTGGTGTAGTACAACACCTATGGGGTTTTCTTCATTCAGAAGCTGCTGGAAGTACACCTTCCATCTGCCTTTGATGTCCTGTGGACTGGTGAGCAGGTTGTTGCTGGCATCCCATATGAAGGGCATCTGACTGTCTTCTTTATCTTTCTATATTTGCCTTGCAAACTAATAGAGTTCCTTTGCGCCATCTATTGAAGCACTTTCCATAAGTTGTTAGATTACCTGTAATGCTTTTTTCTTTGCTATGCAACTCCTCTCTTAGCCTCTTTGTTAGGCAACTAGTATTCCTTTCTAGCCTGGTCTGCCTTTTCTATCTCTCAATGTTTTGATGACTTCCTGCACTTCTGCATTACACCACCAGCTTTTCTTATGTATACATTATTTCCATGCCTGGCTCAACCACATATCTGTTCTGTAGCCCTTTCATGTGCTGTTTTGAGGTGCTGCCATTCTTTAGTACCATCTATTTCCTCTTCTTCTTGAGGTGCATGAGTGTCAATGAAAGTAGGTGAGTAGCACTGAATAGGGAGCCCTGAGTAACTCCTTGAACTTTTGTGCTTTCCCTCCAGTCAACTTCCAGGTCTTCAGCTTCATCTCTGTTGACCTTAGAGCCATCTCTGACCTCTGCTTGCAGCTGATTGTGGTGGTTTATGCTTTGGGTCCACTGTTTTACTGGGGATGACTTTGCAATTTCTGATTCTACCCTAGTGCCCTTTCCTTACTAAGAGGAAGTCTACCTGAGTTCCATGTTGGCTATCTTTGTATGCGATCTTGAACTGTATCCTTTTCTGAACCATGTGTTGTGTGTTGTCTACCACTAAACCATTTGCCAGAAATAATCTAGAATGGCCTGTCCTTCTTTACTCCTGTTGCCATACCCATGTGGAGCCAGGCAGTCCTCTTATCCTGTACTGTCTGCTCCTATATGTGCATTCAAGTCACCCATTATCAACACCAATTCCTACTTTCCTGCTTTATTGAGTAAATCCTACAACTGCTGTATGAATACACTCCTTTCCTCACTATCACAATGCTGCTGTGGGGCACAGGCTGAGATTATGACTACTGCCCTATCATTATACTGGAGTCTGATTGCCATAAGTCTGTCACTAAGTCTGATTACATCCTTCACTGTTTCTGAAGCCTGTCTCTCACCACAATTCACACACCATTTATATCCTGTCCTTCTCCTAGGTAGTAGACTCTGGGTCCCAAGTCAAGTGGCTGTGCTGCACTGCCCTTCCAGCTTATCTCTTGGATACACAGGATGTCCAGCCTCCTGTTAGCATCTTGTCATCCATATCCAAGCCTTGCACTGTCAGTGAACATACAATGAGTGTGGCACCTGCCATACACTGGATTTGGGAATGAAGTTGCTTGTGCATAAGGGTAGTGGATCATTTCTTCTTTAGTGTTGGGGATGGAAAAGGCCAGGCAAGAAATAAGGGCCCTTCAGCAGCTATGCAAAGAATTAGGGATGCTATTTGTAGTGGATAAACTGGAAGATCCAGAGAATATGTTCACTTTCTCAGAACTGGACCATGACATTACTTTGTAGGCTTTCAGAAAGCCGTGAGGAAAATGTATTTCTTCGGAATGGAAGATTAATGAGTAGGTACAAAGCAAGAGCGGGGGTGCTGTGGCGATGACAAGGACGATGACCAGTTAGGAGAGACACTTGTACCCATGTGGAGGTTTCTTGTATTTATATTTATATGTATTTCTTCGGAATGGAATATTAATGAGTAGGTACAAAGCAAGAGCGGGGGTGCTGTGGAGATGACAAGGACGATGACCAGTTAGGAGAGACGCTTGTACCCATGTGGAGGTTTCTTGTATTTATATTTATATGTATTTCTTCGGAATGGAAGATTAATGAGTAGGTACAAAGCAAAAGCGGGGGTGCTGTGGAGATGACAAGGACGATGACCAGTTAGGAGAGACGCTTGTACCCATGTGGAGGTTTGAGACAGGAGAGGTGCGAAAAATCAACAAAGTTTCACTTCAAAGTGAAATGGCATGTGCATGAACATTTGTAGTCATTAATATTTGCAGTCAAACATAGCAGAATTTGTGTAATGGAGAGGACTTCTTAAGGAGAGAATAAGGAAGAAATATTTGTGGTTCAGATTGAAATGTGGCAGGATCACATGCAAATAACACGGGATGACTGGAGGGAAAGGAGGGGTGGAAGTGCAGCATTTTAAAGGCATACAGAGAGTATAGTCCATAAAAACAAACTAACTGATATTAGATAGGAGAGCACAAGACAGAATTAAAAAGTAAATGATTAAATCAAATGAATGAGGAAAAATTAGCAGGGGTTCACAGATGGCTAACATTCTGGGGGTGGGGTATGGGTAAGAAAAAAGACATACACAGAGGGAATTAGCCTGGATTGATCCAGGAGCAGATTCACTTGCTATATAGGTGGGTTGGGTTTGTGATGTTTAAAATATGTTGGGCAATTGTGTTCCAAGTTTTAGAGATATGGTGGGAGTAAAGGGATCCTTAAAATTATAGATTAACTGTGCTATAATCTGAAGTAGGAGTGGAAAGTCGAGGAAAAATTGCAAGTGAGGAAGACAACCATAATATTATATTAGGCAAGGTAGATATTGCAGCAGGTGTGTGGAACATGTATGCCATAGGGGGTATGTAAACAAGGAGACTGAATGAGTCAGACAAAACACACAGGAAACATAATCAAAGTTGGGGAGCGTTAATGGGTAGGTGGGAGACACATGTAAGTGAATTGCTAGACAGTAAGTCCAAGCTAGACAATGTCTGTATAAAATCAGAAAACCTGGATGACAGATACAGAAGAAATGATTTTTTAAATTATAGCATTTTAAAGGAAGACATAACATTTATACAGACTTGGGTGACTGAGCTGGTTAAAGATAGCATGGGTTTGGATTCAAATGCTGACAGAGTGCATAGGGTAGGGAAGGCAAGCAGTGCCTAGATGCTAGGGCAAGTATAACATATTCATTATGCATTTTCATCAAATTAAAGAGTGGATGCTAATACAGGCAACATGGAATAGGAGTTTGGTGTCAGAACATACCAGAGGGAAAAGTGATACAGGATGTTTCAGCTTTAGTTACGGCAGCTAAACTAGAGCAAGCGATGGACAGGCTGGTGTACCCTGTAAGTATAAGTAATAAGTGGAAGAGGAGAGCATATTATTACAACATGAATAAGGAAGTTGTTAGATTGTATGTGAAAATAAATGATGTAGAAAGGGAAGGGGAGCACCATTGGGGTCATACGAAGGTACAGCAATAAATAACACAGCAGAGTTAGCAAGAGTGACAACTGTACTCCAGATAAGAAGGAATTGTAAAATAAATCCTTCCAAAACTGAAAGCGCAACAGTAATATGCCTCACTCTGAATAATGAAATGGAAGACTAAGATGGCAAAACGTACCCCTGCAAAAGGTGAAAGGAAAAGGTAGGAGAGAAGAGCACAGAATAAGGTCATCCTTTATGAACCTTGAAACAAACAAAAAAAAAGATAAAACTTAAAAGAAATACCACTGAAGCAGGCTCAAATGCTGTGTCGAAGAAAGTCAAAAATGAATAAATCCAGTAAAAAAACAGACACAGTCACGACCGCAGTATCCAGTACTAAAAAATTTTACTGCAAGTGCACAGAACACAAGCACTTTCACTATAATAGCTTCATCAGGTGTTTAAAATGCTCAGTAAAACACAACTCCTATAAAGCACTAAGTTAACAGTCACATGATACATTCCAATCACTATTGAAAAGCATATTACATACAAAATACCAGCACATGATTTAATAGCACATAAAACCATAAATAAAACATAAATACATTAGTGAAAGCTGCACTATCTCCTCAAGGGTCTATTTTTAAGTTGGGATCTCAGGGGTAGAGATTCATTAAGACCATGCCCCAAGTTCCCCCTCAACCTAACAGTCCATGTAGACTCTAAGTCTTCAGTCTTATTAGCTATATCACCTAACCTGGAACTCTCCGATATTCTGCCTATGACCAAGAACTTGAACACATAGGTTTCATCTGTGTTCATAACATGTCTAGCTAGTGTATTAACCTTATTGTGTTTATGTATATTGTAAACATGCTCTCTTATATGCTTTTTAAATGTTCTGTTGGTCTTCCCTATATAGAATCCCATACATTTTACACAATAAGTAAGATAAATCACATGTTTAGTAAAACATGTGGCTTGTACCTTAAAAGTGTACATTTTACTCTGGTCAGGATGATAAAATTCAGCACTGGTGTCAATATAAGAACAAAAATTGCATCGTCCACATGGCCTGGTGCCATATTCACAGTCTTCAGCAGGAGTTCTCTTGGGATAACATAGTCTCCTTTTTAAGGACTTGCTATTCTTAAACTGAAACCTAGGTTCATCATCTATAAGTTTTGCTGCATCGGGATCAGTAATTAGAACTTTCCAATGCTTCCTAATGATGTCTACATACTGAGAGACATCAGTAGTATAGCTCAAAGGAACCCTAAGTTTCATGCCACCATCCTGTCTATTTTTCACCTTACCAACTTTCCCTCTCCCATTCGAAAAGTAGGGTTTGGCCTGACTCTGCTCATTCCCACTACATCATTGACATTCATAAGGATGTGTTGCTCATTATACCCTCTATCTCTGAGATTATCCACGGCAGCATTTACCTGTGTCTGAAAATCCTGTTCCTTCACATTTAACCTAGACGCTCTATATATATGATTGTGTATAACATTCCTAAAAACGTAAGGAGGATGTAAACTGCCCCTGTGTAGGAAATGATTCACATGGCATTCTTTCCTATGGAGTTTAGTAAAACATTCTCCCTCATTGTCCCTTACATCCAACACATCCAAGAACTCAATCTCATACAGTGCAGATTTGAAGGAGAACTTAAAAATGTAGTACTCATGTTAACTAACTCATGAAATTCCAAAAATGTATTGAGGTCACCCTTCCACACAATAAAAAGTTCATCTACAAACCTTCTGAAGAATAAAGTATGAATACTATGTGTTCCATTCATTACATATTTAGAGAAAATCTGTTTCCAACATGTTGAGCATTAAAGCAGTAAGGCTTAAAAACTGTTTTGTGAATAATTAATATTTTATGATTAGCAAACCATTATGTGAGGGGTCAACAAAATTAGGTGGGTTGATAATTATTTTTAGTTCCTTTTTGTTTTCATATTCACATGATATGATTTTAAGTTTGTGATTGGATTACATTAAGAAATTAAAATGTTTTTAACAGGTGTTTGATTCTGATTACAGTCTGAATTGGATGAAAGTGTTTAATTTTGTCAACTGTCATCAGCAAATAACCATACCAGTACCTATTTGGTGATATCAGTCAACATGACTGAATCACCTAGAGCCATGTTTTTACACCGTTGAGTGGCTAGTAGTGGCATGGCACTCAGTCTGTGATCCATGTTCTCTTATCTTGAATATACTGTGCACAACAGTAGATGGCCAAAGGGGTTGGGCTATATAACACTTCCCCCTTTCGGGCAACATCTAGAGTATGTGCTGCTGTCCATGACTCCATTCTTGGTTGAGTTTGAGATGGAAACACTCAGCATGTTTTTAAGAGCTGGAAGGAACCCCACAGGGATACAAAGTGAACATGCAATCTTCATATCGGCATTTGCTAGAGGTCATGACCAAACCTTATACCTTGTGCATGGCAGTTGAGGACCTTAACCTGGTCTTGATCTTAGAGACAACCTTGACACTAATCACACATATGAATTGTGCTGTCATATGCTACTTATATTCCAAGTGAGGACTTTTATACTAATCACAAACACCAGCATTGCAGACATATGGCAGTAATATTCCAAGTGGGACCCTTTCACTAATCACAGATACCAACTCTACTGACATATAGGAGTGATGTTCCAAGATGGCTCCTATAGTACTCACACATACCAGCTCTAATGACATATAGTAGTTGTTTTCCAAGAGAGACTATTATACTATTCACAGATACCAGCTCTGCTGACATATGGTAGTTATTTTCCAAAAAGGATCCTTATAATAATCACAGATACCAGCGCTTCTGACATACAGCATTTATGTTTCAAAAGGAACCCTTATACTAATCACTGAGACCTGCTATTCTGACATATGGCTATGTCCCAAAAAGGACACACCATTAATCACATACACCAGTTATGCTGGTACAAACTGGGCATCTTAGCTTTCTGAGTATACAGGTTTTAACACATTAAATAGTACTACAAAAAACTTTTCTGTTTTTGATCACTGAATAAAGCAGTAAAATAAGCTGTAACCATTATCCAGGAAAAATAAATATTAAAATGTGTATACAGTATCAGGGTTTCCTATGGTTTTGAACTATTTTATCACTTTCCTTGCTAATCAGAAGCTGCTGAGAAGAGTCAAAAAAGAAGGACAAAGATCTTAGCTTGAACATCATCAGGTTCTTTCACCCTGCAGACTCCAGGCCATGTTCAAGTGTCTGATCAGTAATCTTGTCACTGCAGTATCCTCGGAATGAGCAGAGATCTATATTTTTATGTAAATTGTAAGACAAATTTAGTATCCTTCCTATATGACTAAAACAAAATGTCAAGCTGAACAAAATTAAAACCGTAACATGACCTGGTTTTATAAACTGTTTTTGAATATACTGAACCTACACAAATAATAAATGAATATTATGGCAATGAGTAAATCAACCAATCCTGTAAATGTTTGGGTTTTAAACTCCCTGATAACAAAGTCCAGGAAGGCAAGTTCTATTAAAAGAATGTACAAACCTTTAAATAAGAGGGAAAAACCTCCGAGTACAGAAAATTAAATTTATGATTAGAACATGACCCTGGATTAAAAACTACTGTAAACAGAGCATGGCCTATGGCATATTTAAGTTATTCAGCCTTATTTTATTTTATTTATTTATTTTACATTTGTTTACCGGGCTAGTCCAACTGGATATATGTCCATTTTCAGTGGAGGCCCGGGGAGAAAAGCTCCACTACAAACTACTAAACAATTTCAAGATATACATCAATATACAGAAATAGAGGGGAAAAAAAAAACATATGCAATACCTTTGAAACAGGTTGAATTAAATTTTGAGTAAAATGAAAAAACCTAGGATGGTAAAGAGAGAGAAAGGATAAGGAATATTTAATAATTAGAGTAAGTAGAAGAGAAAAAAAGAATGGATGTTAAGGAGTCGTATAATGATGGAAAAAAAGAGAGCTACATACTGAGAGACATCAGTAGTATAGCTCAAAGGAACCCTAAGTTTCATGCCACCATCCTGTCTATTTTTCACCTTACCACCTTTCCCTCTCCCATTCGAAAAGTAGGGTTTGGCCTGACTCTGCTCATAACAGGAAATGTATTCAATTAAAGTGCTGAGTATCTCACATATTTATGGTGATGAATAGTTCATCATCCTTCCACAGCACAAATGTGTATCAGAATACAATTGTGGTACACCAATATAGACGTTAATAGAATGTGATGGTGAACAGACAATGTCTGCTTCCCCATATGCACAAGTGGTGAGGACACGTGTGAAACAAGTCTTAAAATAATAGGTTCTGTCATGTAAATCCTGTTCCATAATACTGACAAAAATCCAGTCAGACAGTAGCCTATGTAGAACATATTGAAACAGCATGAAATATATATGATGTCAAAATAACTATTATAAATAACTTTAGAAAAATCAAAAGGCAAGAATATATATATGTGACATTCACTTGATGTAAAGTCAAAATATCTGAAAGCTGTTGCAGACACAAAATATCTAAAACTCAAAATATTGAAAACTTAAAATGTGTCCCTTTTCACTGTTGTTCAAGACTGCAGTTGGTACATATAGGTTGCAGTGGATGTGAAGGGTGCAGGGGAATTTGTGACACTGCATAAAATAAATTTTCTTTTTCGATATTTTGAGTTTAGATATTTTGACTGTTAGACCATTTGACATGCACTTACACACAACTATCTATATATCTATATCTATTTATCTAAATATATATATATATATATATATATATATATATATATATATATATATATATATCACTTTATAATGAATAGTTGCCAGTAAATTTGATTGACACACAAAATCATAAAACAAACTTGCTGCTGATTACGACTAAATACCATTAAAATCATCACAAAAAAGTAATGCAATTGTAAACTGTACCATTTGTTACATTTGTGATTAGTAGAAGTAAAATAAAAAAGCAGCTTAAGCCTCTCACACACCCTGAAATTAAATATACTAACTCTAGGGTCACACAAATTCAAAAAAAGGCAAAAGACTTGACCATTACATAATCTGACAAGCTGTGCTAGTGTCAGAAATCACTTTTTCGCCAAGCAATAAAATGTTTGCAGAGATAACTTACATAACACTTAGATAGATAAATAAATAGATAGATTTAGATCTGGATGTAGACATTGATATAGATATAGATATAGATATAGATATAGATATAGATATAGATATAGATATAGATATAGATATAGATATATGTCTGAGAAAACCATAAGTGGCTGAATGTCATTCGCTCAGAATGTATTCGGTTGTGACTTGAATTCATCAAATGGAAAGAATTTCAAAAAGAGTAGAGGCTGGTATTATATTTGCAAGTAAAGTTGTGAAGCATGCATTTATTCTGAAACATGGGCATTAAACTTGGTAGCGAGATGTCTCACTGTAGGTTATTGTTACTCTTGCAACAGTTGTGAGGAGCAAGTTTGTGATATGCTAAGTGGGAATATATCAACTGATTTCCATTTGATTAGGGAAATATTTGGTCCTTTGAGTACAGAATTTGGTACTTCATCTGCAGTGGAGTCCTAGGATCTTCCATATGCTTTATCTAACATGATTCTTGAGATGTTGTCAAACATGTTCTGATGTTGCAATTTCCAGATGGTTTGGGAGATTGGTTGTGGCAGCAATATCTTAATACAAGATGGTCTGGTGGGATATTAATTTATTTAGGATACTTTGAGAGAGTGAGGATTGAAACATTAATGATCTATTTGTCAGTTATTGTTTTTCACTTATATTAATGTGGTTAATGTGGTTATTCCAGTGGTTATTCCAGTTTGTTTTTAGGGAAAATTTTGTTGGCAGCTCCACTCATGGAGTTTGATGGTGTACATTGAATCCCTGGAATTGGATGGTTTACATTGCATCTCATATTACATTGTACCTATGGAACTTTTCTCCCCAGGCCTTCAATGAACAGAGGTTTTCCACCCAACTGAGCTTCCATAGTCAACAGATGAAACTAAAATGTTAATAAATAAACAAATTTATATAAAATATATTGTCCAAATCTGTTTACCATGTTACTGTTGTTGCAATGAAGAAATAGGCAGGAGACAATATACAGAAGTATGCAGTTTGACAGATAGAAAAGAATGAAGCTGTTAAGGAATCAGCTCAGGAAGAAAAGCCTGCAACAGACATTGCAGGTGGTATGACTAGAAATGGAGACTTGTATCAGTCTCAAATAAAACATGGAGTGGTATTCATAGTCATTATCAGATTGTGTATAGACGATCACCTCACAAAGAAGTGTAACAAAGGCGCAATTAATAGTTTCTTTACACAAATGTGCGATAGTCACTAATAAGCATAGACAAATGAAGTTCTAAAGGAGTGTAAATGAGAAATGATGTAAAACTGCACATGCCAATAAGATTGTCTTCAGCCTGTTTGAGATTCATAGTCATAAACTGACACAGTTCAGCACTGTGCTCAGGTTCATTATAAAAGATAGAACTGTGTTTTTTTTTTAATCTACTCTACAATCTGCAGGGATACTATCCTTTGCTGCTAGCATAACTATTTTCCCGGTGTGAGATGCTTCAATGGGCTGTACCAAAACCACACGTTCTTAATGACATTTGCTGGCCAAGAAGGTGGCAATGCAGGCAACCAATGACTCATTAGAATTTTGAGAATCAAGAAATCCTTACTAGATTTAGAGTGGAAAGTGATATTATAAGGGTTTTAGTGATCATGTATGACCCCAGTAGTGTTATTGGTAGAATGTGTTGCCTTCTTATTCCTGTGGACACTAAGATATGTATAGCCCTCACTATACTTGCCACAGAAATCTTCCAGAGACAGACTGGGGGCACACTGGGCATCTCACAGCCTTCTGGATGAACTCTTGGCACATTTGGATTAGTGCATCTATTTCCTCGTGTCCATCTCTGGACTGAGCTCAGACTGCATATGCCTTTTATGGGATGGCACATTTCTCTGAGGTACTCAGTGCAATAGGTTGCACCCAGGTTGCAATTAGAGTCCAATCTGGTCCACAGGATAGTGGTACCATAATAAGGAAAGGCTATGATTGTATCAACTTCCATAGTGTTTGTGATGCATTGGGGTGCATCCCCAGTATGTGTGTCCTGACCAATTTGGCAGTGCATATGAATTTCATATCTGGAAAACAGCTCACTTTAGTGCCTCTTCCTGCATGGTAGGATGCCCAGCGGTCATCTTGGTGGTAAGTGAAATTTAATTTTATCATCATTTAAGTATTTATTCATTGTAAAATGTAATGCTTAACACTTCTTCTTTGTTTTGTTACCCTCCTTGTTTTTCAGATGATGCTGGATATCACTAACTCATGACACCAGTGAGAAATCTAAGTCGGAGAGCAGAAGACAATATCAATACAGCCCTGTCCCAGACACATATTGCCATTTAATGAACATTTGGTATGTTAAAGAATAGATTTAAATGTGTGGATGAGTCTGGGGTGCCCTTCTATATGACCCAGCTACTGCATGTAGTATGTTTAGTGCTTGCTGTATTCTGCATAACATGATCATGCTTCCGTTTTGTGGTGAAGTGATGCATGCTGTCCTACTATGATTAATGATGTTCAGCTGGCTGCAATAATAAGGGACCCCCTGCAGAAGGCACATGCATGGCATATGACAGCACAGGTGAACAGAAGGCATCTAGTACAGAACTACGGACCATGACATTCAGCTCAGTGTTTCCTTTATGGTAAAAAAAACACATAGAGTATTACTGATGTGTGCGGTGATATGTGTGGTCTGTGCTGTGTAGTGTATAGTATACTGTCAACATTCATCAGGCATCTTTCATAGTTTCATAGTATAGTACTAGGCTATCTGCCCTAGGGCATTTATAAGCCTAGCCAAAGTGTATGTGGCTTTCGCTAACCCATGTAATGATACAAAAGTGTACAAATTAAATTAAATTTAGTTTACTGTGCCTCTGTCTAGCAATGACACAGAGATGACCCCCAGGGTAAACCTATGATCACCCATCCATTCGTCCAGATTTCTCTTGAAGAGAGTCAGTGAGGGGCTCTGCCTAACATGGACAGATATCCTGTTCCAGAGTGCGGGAAGCCTCTTGGTTATGAATCTGTCCCTCCAGCATGTCCTATTCATATTTGTGCTGAGGTTTAGATCTTTAGCTCTCATGGCTCTGATGGATTTGGATTTTCTGAGGTGGAGCATGTCCATTAATTCTGAATTGGGCATGGCCTTGTACGTAAGGCACAGATCACCTCTGAGCAGGCGGTATGCTACTGAATAGAGCTGGAGCTTTTTTAGTCTGGCAGCATATGACATATGCTGGAGACCCTTGATCCTCTTGGTAAGGTACTTTTGGGGTCTCTCCAGCTGCTGCAGGTGCCGGGTGAGGTACATACCAAATGGGGCATTGTACTCAATCATAGGCCTGATAAGGGAGGAATATAAGGATACAATGACATCCTTTGATCTGGATGTGAATCCCTTCATGATAAGGTGGGCAAGGTAGAAGGTCTTTCTAACCACTTTGGTGACATGGGTGTCAAATGAGAGGTCACTGTCAACTTGGGTCCCCAGGTCTCTGATTACTTTTTCCATACTTAATGGATTACCACCTATGTGGTAATTTGTGGGTACTTTGTTTTTTCCAAAGGGGATGACTATACATTTTTTGGCATTTAGTTTAAGGCCATGACTCTGGCACCAATCATCTGTTTCTGTGAGGCCCTTCTGGAGGATGCATGTGTCAGCTGGTGTATCGACTATGGTGTCTAGTTTGCAGTTGTCTGCGAACTTTGTCAGCCACAACCCCCCCTATGTTTGCCTGCACGTCTGAGAAATAGATGCCAAACAAGAGGGGTCCCAAGACAGAGCCCTGTGGGACTCCACTTGTGACTGGCTTAGAGTCTGACATAGCTCCAGCTATTCTGACTTTGTGGGTTCTGTCCTTTAGCCAGTTTGCAACCCATCTTGTGATAAATGGGTTTACATTTAAGCTGCTGAGCTTGTCTATGATGCCTGAGTGGGGTATTGTATCGAAGGCTTTTGTGAGGTCTGTGTCGAAGGCTTTTGCCAGATCCAGGTAGGCTGTATGAACTGCTTTGCCTTCATTGATGGCTCTAGTGACTGTTTCAAAAAAGTCCACCAGATTTAAAAGACAGGATCTGCCTTTTACCAAGCCGAACTGGGTAGGGTCAATTGTCTGTAGGTCCCCGATGTCTTTGTTTATGAGTTCCATAATGATCCTTTCCATAGCTTTGCAGACCAGGCTGGTCAAGCTTATGGGGTGGCAGTTTCCAGGGTCTGTAGAGGTGCCACCTTTGTGGAGAGGGACCACTGTAGCTGTACGCCAGTGTTCAGGGACGTATCCTGTAGCAAGGCTAAGATTAAACAGTGTTCTTATGTGCGGGTTTAGCTCCTCTAGGAGTTCACGTAGCACGCAACCCGGGACACCGTCAGGTCCCATGGATGCTGTATTTTTAGCTTTGCTGAGAGCAGCTCTCACCTGGATATCTGAGATGTCAGGGAGGTTGCATTCAGCTGAGATAATTATTTCGTGTTTTGGGGGAGAGGGAGGGGTGAAATTTGCACTGAACCTGTCTGCCAGTATGTTGGCAATATCTGTGGTTTCAGTGTATTTTTTGTCGTTATGAACTAACTCTGAGCATATCTGAGGGTTTCCGCCCAGGTTTCTAACATAACTGAAGAAGGCCTTGTGGTTATCTTTAGTGGGATCTACCTGACTAGATCGAAATTTCATTACACCGACAGCCACCTTACCGACACCACATAATCGACATTTCACAAACACGACACCTCATACACTCGACACATCATAACAACAAACAAAACAAATCCCCTGTCCAAAACCCACACACACAACACAAGCACACCAAAATCCTTACAAACCAACACTAACCCTTACATACACAACTATCTACAACCCTAACCGAAACCCTAACCCTAAGGTCCGTCACTATCGCACACTCACCTAACCCGCGCCCTAATCCTAACTCACTTAACCCACCCCTAACCCAAAAAATATCACTACTGCACCCTTACCTAACCCGCGCCCTAACCCTAACTCACTTATCCCACCCCTATCCCTACAGACCGTCAACATCGCACACTTACCTTACTCGCACCCTTACCTAACCCGCGCCCTAACCCTAACTCACTTATCCCACCCCTATCCCTACAGACCGTCAACATCGCACACTTACCTTACTCGCACCCTAACGGCCGTCACTCCCGCATACTTACACATCCTTTCCCCATCTCAGTGTTCTCAGCGTCGGTGTTTTCCTCCGTCGGTCTTCTGACTTGTCGATCTTCTGGGTAGTTGTCGCTGTTGTGACCTGTCGATCTAGTCAGGTAGATCACTTTAGTGTCATTAGCGATTTTTCTCTCAAAGTTGGCCTTTGATGATTTTATGAGCAAACGTAGTTTTTTGCTAGTGCTGATCAGAGATGCCTTCCCTTTATGGGATTTTGCTCTGTCTTGCAGTAGCTTCCTTCTCTTGTTATAAAGTTTGTTTATGGCTGGGGTCCACCAGATAGGATGCCTGCCTTTGGTGGAAAGGGTCTTGGTTTTATTTGGGATTGCATGATCCATGCATTCTTGGAGATGCCCGTAGAAAGCATTTGTGAAGGATTCAGCAGTGTGGGATGTGGTTTCCACTGGCCCAGGGGGCTTGAAGGATACCATTTAAGTTCTAAGGAGTGTAAAGTCGGCTTTTGAGAAGTTTCTCACTGTGGTCTTTTGTGCTGGGGGTGGAGGTGGGATATGAATATCTAGGGTTATTAGTTTGTGGTCAGATCTCACTAGCAAGGGGTATACTTCCGGTGTTGAGCATTTTGTCCCCATGTTTGTGATGATTAGGTCAAGTATATTATTTCCCCTTGTGGGGGAGGTGACTAGTTGTTCCATCGCATTTGAGTTGATGAATTCCAGGAACCTTTGGGCTAGGATGTTGGGGCTTGAATAATGCACCCAGTCTATGTTTGGGTAGTTGAAGTCTCCCAATATGATGGTATTTGGTGAGACATTCATATCCTCCAGTGTCTTCAGAAAGGCTGAATGGAGTTCCTGAGATTGAGAGGGTGGTCTGTAGCATGCTACAAGTTGTATAGCAGTTTTTCCTACGGTTAGTTGCACATGGATGGTCTCTGATGCTTTGTGTGTTGCCACTAACCTGGAGGTGTGGGTGTCTTTAATGAATATGGACACTCCCCCTCTTTTTGTGGTTCGGCCCAGGTTTTGGGGCCGAAATGCATGATACGAGGTATAACCTGGTAGGGCTGGGTGATCTCAGGAGCCTTGAACCAGGTTTCAGTTACTGCACAGACATCAATGCTCACCATACTGAGGAGTGCTTCGAGAGCCTGCATCTTGAGATTTAGACTTCTGGCATTGAGCAGCATTACCCTTAGTTTTAAGTATATATATATATATATATATATATTTTTTTTTTTCAGAACAAATATTCATATTATTTTTGGTAAAAGTCATGCCTGAGTACTCACTGACACCAAATTAGTGATGTCATAAGTTATGCTGTGAGGAATAATTATACAATGACTGGCCATCAATATTCTAAAATGAGTATGCTGATTGGTCAGCTCAACCAGCATGCTCATCCGGTCACCCAGACTTTTTTCCACTGATATATTCTATCAGTTTTTATTTTTATAGTTGTTTAAAAAAATAAATAAATCTGTAGTCCGGACTCCAGACATATGAGAGACAGTATGGAGAAAATGAGAGAAAAATCAGGTACGTTATTTAAAATTAAAGACACGTACCTGATTTCCTTTGTATTTTCTCTATTCAGTCTCTCTCCTAACTGCCCCAAACTTTTTTTTTTTTAATTAAAAAAAAAAAAAAAAAGAAAAGAAAAGAAAAACAGAGCAACGGAGATCTTGTTTTCTCCATTGCTTACTTTCCCCAAGCACTGATGTACTGGGTATGCGTAGGAACACAACTCCCAAACGCATGTGCAGTACATCAGCTAAAGCAACTAGGAGATGTCCATAGGTGGAAGGACATCACTCCATAGTTACACAAAGACATTATTTAAGAAAAGCAAGTATTTTGTTTTCTTAAATAATATCATTGTATAATAGGAATAACCCACGTTTGGGTGTGGGTAATGTATTTTGTCACTCAAGCTTCACCCTCGTGATCAAACCACATCGACCATGGGTAAATCCAGCATTACCCACATCTAGATGTGGGTTATTGCTTAGTTATACATTTTAACTGATTTTCACAAGACTTTCTGCTTAGATGTACTGATGTACTTCAGTATGAGTTTGTTAATTGAATAAAAAGTGTTATTTTGTTATTTAACGTGAGTTCATAACTTGCACTTAAATGGAAAATATTCTGCAGGCTTTTTTTTAGTATTTTGCAATGTTTCCTCAGTTTTACTAGTACCTATTCGAAATGACTTATTATTTTCATTTTCTCAGACACAAAAAGTTGTGTCCTCAGAGATTCATCAATTGTGCCGTGTTGAGGGTGAAGTGGCATCTATCCTTGTTAACACTGCAGGATATTTGTGCTGCTTTTTAATGTTTTTAAGTTATATGTTATTGTAACCTGTAAGCTGTACCACTGCTGAACTGAAAGTCATGATAATGGTTGGCCCCTACTAGTATAAAATAGTGCACTTTGAAAGTTATGACATACAGCTTTCTTCTTCTCTTTCCAGATATTTCCTTTACTTCTAAGTAATACCATTATTAAACTCAAGAGGAAGCAGATCCTTGTCTTAGTAATGTGTTGCAGTCTGCAGTCATGTTTCTATTATCATTATTGTCATTATTATTATCATTATTTTATTTTTTATTAATACCTCATTGCCTTTACAGTTAAAGATTGACATCTCTTTATAGATGTATAATTGCAATTGCCTAAATGGTGTAGCTTGAATCTCAGTAGATCAAGGTCAAATGTGTTATGCCTGATATGCTCTAAAGACAGGGTAAGTGAAGCTGCAAAAGGTCTTGAGGAGGGGATTCCATGTGAGATGGATGATAACTTGCAGTGATGTCTTGACCTACCTGATCCAGGTGATCTCACAGTGCTGCAGGACCTTGAATAAAACATTGTGCTTCATGTTGATGAATACTGACTTGTCCTGCGTGAATTCTGTTGTGCTGGTTCCCTGTCACTCCCCTCCAGTAACAGCATCATCTTTTTGCACAATGCTTGCAGTACAAAGTGATCTGCTCCCAGTTGTCTGCACAGTATCCTGTCCTCTTCCCCTTCCAACACTGACTTCTATTTGAATCAGGTAAGTCCTTACCAGTTTACAAACAGAAGCAGCCATGGATGCTTGGTGTGTCGCAAAAGTAGGGATCAATGTGATCATGGCCTTCTTCTTACTCTCTGCCATTTCCATATACACTGGAAATCCTCATGTAAATCCTGGAGGGCTCTAACCATTAGTGACTGACTCCCTGTTGCTGTGCACTGAGCCGTAATGTCACTGTACATTTGCTGCTGGACAGCTGATATTTTTCATTTTTCCTGGGTTAGCTCTGACAAATGCCTGCACATGTCACTATAAACACTGCTGGATTTGAATTTTTGCCATCATCCATAAAGTGCTCCTGTGAGTTTGGAGATACTGGTGCAGAGGTGCATGGGTCTTCTCCCTTGTATTGCCTGTAGTGTCACTATGTGCTTGACATTGTGATCCAGTGTCACTTCTAGTAGAATTAATAACATGTTGTGAGTATGAAATCCTGTTATTAAATTTGGCCACTGCATGCCACTTTCTTAAGGCTGTCTCATAAATGTATCATCCTCATCATCAGGCATTCTGCTGCTGATATCCTCTAAATTTATTGGTACAGTGGAGTTGTTTGTTTCTACTGATGATCCTATAAAAATTAGTTGAATACATTACTACTTAGGTGATGGTGTACTTTGTGGAGGATACTTACTATGCACACTGTGTTCATCAATACCATTGTTTATTGACAATAACGGTAAGCGTGTACGTCGGATATAATATTCCAACTTCTTCAGATAAAACGTAACTAACACATCCCAACTTTATACCCTACTCATTAATGACATAAATCAATTAAGACCATTAATTGATACTTATTATTAAATCACTTCAATTCCTATTATACACTAAAAGTGTGGAATGTTAACTTAATGCTTATCCATTACAAAAAAGTATACCATTTGAATAACGTATTATGCTTGAAAAGATAAAGAGTTCTTCATAGTACATATTTAACATTTAAAACTCTTTAAACATTAAAAACCTGAATCATTTTAAAACTGAACATCACTAAAACACGTTTACTACCTAAATATGGTATGATCCCCAATCCTTCCATGTAAGTCTTCCCAATCCTTCCATGTAACTCTTCCCAATCCTTCCATGTAACTAACCATCTTACCTCCTCTCTACCACAGACAAACATCTCAATTTCCCCCCACCTTTGCCCTATAAAAAACCTTCTACTTTTTCCATATAAACTTATAACAACTCAGAAACACTCTTCCCATATAACAATTTCCAAATCCTACAAAATCACAATAGAACCTAATGTATTCTCTAAACTGTCCAATTACTTCTCCAACTTAATCCTATATTCCATTACCAATCTACTATCAGGCGATATCCATCTTAACCCAGGCCCCACATCCTCAACAATTAAAGACAAGTCCTTACTACTCACCTCCTTAAACTCTCAAAGTATAGTTAACAAACTCCCAAACCTCCATGCCTGGTTGAAACACAATAAACCAGACATCTTATCCATCTCAGAAACATGGTTAAAACCCCATATAAAGGACTCTGAAATAATCCCACCAAACTATTATATCATCAGAAAAGCAGGTCTCACAAAAAAGGTAGAGGAGTAGCTCTCCTCTACTCAACCTCCTTGTCAGTTACTCCCTATAACAAATCTACTCCTCAATTTAATAACGCTGAACTACTCATAACACTACTTCAAGTTAACAAACATAAACCCATATGTATAGCTTCACTCTACATCCCCCCAGGGGATAATACTTCCACACTAGAAGACATCCTCTCCTGGCTCACCAACAACATTAACAATGAAACAATAATCTTAGGTGACATGAATATTAACTGGGCCTCCATTCAGTCTCCCACAAACCCACTTAACATCAACTTACATAATTTTTCACAGCTAATCACCTCTATAACACACCCCTCAAAAAACCTCTCTAGTGGCAGTATCTTGGACTGGATCTTAGTCTCTCATCCCCACTATTTTTCTGGCAGTGGAACTCTTCCCGATCCCCTTGGTGACCACTTACCTATCTACTCTCGACGTCTCCCCTTACTCCTACATCGCACCCACAACTATGTTACAATCCGTAATCAAAAAAACTTTAACCCATCAACCTTTGCTAACTCCCTAAAAGAAATAAACTGGAATTGTCTAAAAACATTACCCCTAGATAATGTTGTTGCCCACTTCAGCACTACATTCTTAAAATTACTAGACTTCCATGCTCCTCTAAGAACAAAGAGAATCAAAATTAAAACTGCCCCTTGGCTTACCAAAAACACACTAGCAACAATGCGGCAAAGAGATAAAGTCTGGAAACACCACCAGAAAAAAAAAGACACCCCCTCATCCATAATGAATATAAGACACTTAGAAACAGGGTGAAAAAGCTCATTATCTCTGATCAACAAAATTACTTCTCCATACTCCAAAACAATAACAAAACAAATCCTCAAAAATTATGGAAGGGCATCTCTACTCTACTTAATCCTAGTACACCAGTCACCCCCACCCCAGACCCTAATACCCCAGATATAGACTTAGCTACTCAATTCAACTCTTTTTTCATTGAATCTATTTCCAAACTAACCTCTTCATTTTCGAACAACACTTTTTCCAACTTAACCTCATCCTCCCCTACCAACACTACACCTAGCACTACTACCACTCTCACATTCACATCTACTAACTCTTTACCATCCACCTCCTCTCCTACTCTCACTTCCTCACCTCCTAACACCCCCTCTCCACACTCCCCTCCATTCTCATTTAAAACTATATCCACTTCTACCATTCAAAAACTCCTTCAAAAACTAAAGCCATTCACCAATGCTCCTGATGACATCCCTTCCTACTTTCTTAGTATAGCTGCTAAAGCAATTGCCTACCCCATTAGCATACTAATCAACTGCTCTATCCAAGAAAGCATAGTTCCCCAAATCTGGAAAAAGGCCTTCATCATACCTTTACATAAAGGTGGCAACAATAACAATGTTACTAACTTCTGCCCCATCGCTATCCTGTCCCCCCTCTCTAAACTCCTTGAAAAGTGTATCCAACTTCAACTCCTACCACATCTCTTAGATAATCACCTACTATCTCCCACACAACATGGATTCAGACCTAATTACAGCACTATGACAGCGCTCCTCTCCTTCCTTGAAACTGTTAATAAAGCCCGGGACTCTGGCCTTATTGTCTCTACCCTTCTACTTGACCTCTCTAAAGCCTTTGATACTATTTCACATAGCTTGATTTTAACCAAACTCTCAAAACTTAACCTATCTCCCTCATCATTGAACTGGTTCTCCAGCTACTTATCCAATAGATATCAAGCAGTAAAATGGAAAATGGCAACCTCCTCATTTCTTAATACCCCAACCGGAGTCCCCCAAGCTCCATATTAGGTCCCCTCCTCTTCAACATATTTATAAATGATTTTCACAGCGCCATTCCTCTCTCCAACATCATCCAATATGCAGATGATTTTACCATTATCTGCACTGCCACATCTATCCCTACACTCCTAAAGCTAACTCAGGATGTTTTTTCAATCACTGAGCAATGGATGGAAAAAAATCATCTAGCGCTCAACGCCTCTAAAATCAAATTAATGATATTCACCCCCTTCTAAAGTCAACTCTTTCAATATAAACACATTCTCTATTACTAGTCAAAATAACATTCCATTGGAACTGGTGACAGAGACCAAATTACTTGGAGTCCAAATTGATAACCAACTAAAATTCAACTCCCATCTTCAACTAAATATCAAAAAAACCCATCAAAAACTAGGCATGCTCTATCGACAAAACCACTTCCTTACTACTGCCACTAAAATCACTCTCTCTACTTCCTTTCTTATTCCCTCCCTACTCTATGGAGGTCCACTTCTAACTAATCTACAAACCTCCCTGAAAACACAACTTTCCTCCTGCTACAACAAAATCGCCAAGTTTGCTACCAGCCAAAAGTCCTCCACCCACCACTGTTCCTCTCTCCAACAATTAAAATGGCTAGAACTACCCAAGTATCTCACCTATACTCAACTATCCCTCGCACATAAGCTCATTTTCAACCCCTCCCTCTGCCCCTCCCTGTCTTCTGTCTTTAAAATACACATACTTGATAGAATATTAAGGTCTAACAACCAAAATCTATTACAAGTGTACATACCAACTCATAACCCAGGCAAAAACCTTCTATCACATGGCCTAGCATGCCTCTGGAACTTCCTATCTCCATCTATCCATATCACCTCTAACCATTTTATTTTCAAAAAATCTCTTCATTCATATCTACTATCCCACTGGGAATGCTCTTGCTCCCACCCCACTTAACTAACACTGGATACTAACATTCCTTCCTTCCCCTGCTTACACCTGTGATCTCACTTTATCATTTCACCTAACTCTTACATTCTTACTATTACTATGGTATCTGCAAGAACACTCTACACTCTACCTCTTAAGTGCATGACACTTAATATGCAATGACTTCTCATTTCTAACTTTGTAAAATCCTTCTAATTTTGTATCTGATATAAGTGTCATCACTTGTTGAATTAATTGTAATATTTGTTAATTTGTCTACTTAAATTTTTACAATGTATAATCATCTTTAATAACCTACTGTAACCTCAATTGTTTGGAGCTTTTCTCCCCAGGACTCCATTGAAAACAGGTTCATCCTGGCCCAATGGACTATCCTGGTAAACCAAGTGCAAATAAATAAATAAATAATAAAATAAATAAAATTCAACGGGAGTGAAATTTGGGAACAGCTCTGGACAATATTTACTAAAGACAACCCTAAACCCAAATAAATGAAAAAAATATCTACATTAACGACTGAACTCTGGTTTCATTAAAAACATTGCATACATTAAAAACCAAAACAACCTTACTATCATAAAAATAAATTTTTAAGCATTGAACTAAAGATAGGCCACTGTCTAGTAAGTGCTTTTAATTTAAGCAAACATTTAATGGATAAGAAATTATTAAGACCTGGTAGGATGTATGCTGATGTACGGACTTGCCACATCAACTCACACTCCTCAAGTTTCAACTCCCATGATCCCCCTCTCATACCTCGTTCAACTTGTTGTAAAACTATGAAACTGAATTTATGAGAAGGATACTCCAGGATGTGTCTTGCTAAAGCATTAGTGGTAATGTTCTTATTAATGCTGTATTGGTGCTCGTATATCCTTTGTCTAATTTTTTCTCAGTTTTTCCAATGTAATAAGCTTCACGAAGCTGACAAATAGCACCGTACACCACACTATATATATATATATATATATATATATATATATATATATATATATACATATAAAAGAGGTTTAAACCTCAAGTTCCTGGTTGAGAAGAGAAAATTGACTAAAAGAGGGATTGGGATGACCAAATGTGGTAGATGTCCCCAGTGTAAGCATATTAAAATAGCTGATAAAGTGCAAATTAGAGAAAAAAACTTATTCTATACAAGGAAAATTTAACTGTGACACTCAGGGTGTGGTATATGGTGCTATTTGTCAGCATTGTGAAGCTTATTACATTAGAAAAACTGAGAGAAAAATTAGACAAAAGCTATACAAGCACCAATACAGCATTAATAAGAACATTACCACTAATGTTTTAGCAAGACACATCCTGGAGTATCCTTCTCATAAATTCAGTTTCATAGTTTTACAAATAGTTGAACGAGGTATGAGAGGGTGGCCATGGGAGTTGAAACTTGAGGAGTGTGAGCTGATGTGGCAAGTCCATACATCAGCACACATCCTACCAGGTCTTAATGATTTCTTATCCATTAAATGTTTGCTTAAATTAAAAGCACTTACTAGATAGTGGCCTAGCTTTAGTTCAATGCTTAAAAACGTATTTTTATGATAGAAAGGTTGTTTTATTTTTTAATGTTTATTTATTTATTTATTTTATTTTATTTTACATTTGTTGACCGGGATAGTCCAACTGGATGCATGTCCATTTTCAGCGGAGGCCCGGGGAGAAAAGCTCCACAGAGAAAAAAGTACACACATTAATTACATACAGATAAATACACAGTCACAGGAATAATATTTTTGGTTTAGATACCTTTGCCAACAGTGAGATTTAATTACAACTCAAAATGCAATAATATTACTATAACTTGTTACAGGATCCTTGCTGTTATAGAATACAGTCAAGCAAGGAGGAACTTGATTACTGTAGAAACCAGAGGAGATAGAATGCAAAGGCCGTTGGTTGATAATTATTTGAAACTTAGAAAAACAAGAGTAGCGTCTAGTAGGTACAGGGGAGTGGGTATAGTATGTGTCAAGGAAGACTAGTCTGGATTAATACATGGGCAAAGCCAATGAGACTTAAAAAATTGTTTAAGATTATTTTTAATGTATGTAATGTTTTTAACAAAACCAGAGTTCAGTCATTAATGTAGATAATTCTTTTGTTTATTTGGGTTTAGGGTTGTCTTTAGTAAATATTGTCCAGAGCTGTTACCAAATTTTACTCACGTTGAAATATAGGCAGTAAACGTGTTTTAGTGATGTTCAGTTTTAAAAGGATTCAGGTTTTTAATGTTTAAAGAGTTTTAAACATTAAATATGTACTATGGAGAATTCTTTATCTTTTCAAGCATAATACATTATTCAAATGGTATATTTTTTTGTAATGGATGAGCATTATGTTAACATAACCAAACATGATGCTATGCACGTAGGTGGATGCGCGGCCAAACTGAACCAAGTAAACGACAAGAGGCCAGCATTGCTTGCCGAAACCGGTTTGTTTAATAAAGGATTATTTTAGCCATGTATACGTATTGGATATAATTATTTCATACTTCAGGACCATTTATTGCTGGCCTCTTGTCGTTTACTTCATTATGTTAACATTCCACACTTTTAGTGTATAATAGGAATGGAAGTGATTTAATAATAAGTATCAATTAAGGGTCTTGATTTATGTCATTAATGAGTAGTGTATAAAGTTAGGATGTGTTAGTTACGTTTTGTTTGAAGAAGTTGGAACATTATATCCGACAAAAGCGCTTACCATTATTGTCAATAAACAGTGAGTTTTTGTGTCAACAAAGCCTGCTTTTTTTGTTTTTCAGCATTCTTTTGTTTATTATCAGTTTTCATCAATACCATTATTTGCTGATGTGGAAAATTCATCTGTTAATAGTAATCATCATGTGTTACATTTAAGAATTGCATGTTGTCCTTCTATTGTGTATATATGTATATGCTACTGCTATGAAACTAACTTTCCTGAGCAGATACTGTTCATACTACCAGTGTGGGTAACAGTTAGTGTGTACACCACCTCTTCTTTTTCTGTTGCAGTTGCCATCTGTCTTATAATCTTCCCCATGAATGGAGAGGAGCTATTCCTCAACACGTGTTATAGGAATGATTATTGCCCCCCAAAGTACCAGCTACTGGCAATTTCTTTCTGCCCTGCCTTAGATCTCACACATCCTTACATATCATTGGACCTCTTCTTGCATTGTATTAATGTGAGGTTCCTTCCAGCAACCACAGTTATATACATAACTACCTGGTTCCATGAATTTGCCATCTCAGCTTGTTTAGGTCCCCCTTTTACAAAAAGACATTGCCATATGTCCTAAGGGTTGTCGTGTGGATGAAGTTCTCCACATGCCTAAAGTTGTCCTTCCTCTGTCTTGATCTCTGCTGCTGCATCATTCCTTTGCCTAAATGTACTGAAACTTCTGATCCACTCTTCAGCCACAAAACACAGCACTGAAAGCACGGCTGCTTTCATTACAAATAAACAAAAGATCTGAGTATAAAAACATGCATTGTGACTCAACACTCATATTCATATGCAAATATTCATCATCATCATCTTTCGGATTTTCCCATTAGGGGTCGCCACAGCAGATCATCTCTTTCCATTTCTTCCTATCCTCTGCATCTTGCTCTGTCACACCAACCACCTGCATGTCCTCTCTCACCACGTCCATAAACCTTATCTTAGGCCTTCCTCTTTTTCTCTTACCTGGCAGCTCCATCCTTAGCATCTTTTTCCCAATGTACCCATCATCCCTCCTCAGCACATGTCCAAACCAATGCAACTCTACTCCCTGCATCCTCACCATTCCTCTACCCTCCCTCTCATTTACACACATATATTCTGTCTTAGCCCTGCTGACCTTCATTCCTCTGCTCTCTACAGCATATCTCCACCTCTCCAGAGTCTCCTCAACCTGATTCCTACTCTCACTACAGATCACAATGTCATTTTCAAACATCATAGTCCACGGGGGCCTCCTGTCTGATCTCATCTGTCAACCTGTCCATCACCACTGCAAATAAGAAAGGACTCAGAGCTGATCCTTGCTGTAATCCCACCTCCACCTTAAATGGATCTGTCACTCCCACTGCAGTCTTCACCACTGTCACACTACCCTCGTACATATCCTATGCAAATTCATTCATATTCATATGCAAATATTGCAAGTCTAAATTCAGGCAGTTCATAGTAACCTATACAGCATCATCAAGCAATTTGTAACAGTATTACAAACACATTACACTGTCATCTCATGCCATTGATAACAGACTGTTAAACTCCCCCCACAAATATTCTGCACTTATCCTTTCATTTTTCATAATAACCCCAAATAGAGAAGCAAGTATACTGAAACCAAAAAACATTGGAGAAAATGCAGTGTATCAGGTTTCAATCTCTTCAATGTATGTTTTTATATCCTCTGTGTCACAATCAGTAAATGCCTCCAAAAATAATTTCTAAAATACCTTTCACATTGCAATTATTCCCCACACAATTTCAGTGCTGATGTCCTGAATCCCCATTTATGTGTCATTTATGTCCTGAAATAAATACATTAAACACTGGCATCTCACTGTCAGATATAACATACATGTTACTCTTTCCAGGAAGTTTCTATTGTGTTTATTATTGCTTTCTTACTTGAATTAGTTTGAGATTTCTTAAAAGCACTTCCCACCTATCTTGAATGATTGTAACCTTAAATTTATTTGCTTAAGTTCAGGGTTATTTACATCTGTCGTATGAGTAAAGAAATATATGTAAAAATGCAGAAGTACGTCTGTAAAACACAGGTGATTATCTGTATGAATAAACTTACAATTATTTTTACTGTATATAAAAGTATGCTTTTTTACACAAAAAACTGCCATATAATTTCATGTACAGTAGGTACTTCAGTTATAATATAATAGATTTAGTTATCACTTGCACTACATGCAGACAATTTTTGTAAAGAAAGGATTTTGTTTATAAAGGCCAGTTTATTACTATGATAATTTCACAAGACAGTTATTTCTTCCACAGTATTAACTGCACATGCAAGATGCATATCTGACTTTCTGTTTTTAGGAAAGACAATGTTTGCTTGTGGATGTCTGTGCATTCCATTATTATGCAAGTCAGTGCGAGGTATAAGTCACCAACATTGTCTGATCTCTGCTTGAAGCTGGCATGTTCATACAGTACCAGACTAATGTTATTGGACATGTTTACAACCAATAGCAGCAAAAAGTAAACCTTTGTTGTTTGGCAAATTGATGCTTTTCTTGCGATTGTGCTCACATCATAAAATTAAATCTTACAAGACATTAAAACCTTAAGTACCCTTACCTGTAATAAATCCTGCAGTGATATATAACTGTTGCAGGCTATTTGCAAATGCTGCCAGTATGAAACCAAGTGCAGTTAAAATTCCACCTATTATCCCAACAGCACGATGACCTAGTTTCACACACAAGGCATTACTCAGAGGGGCTGTGAAAACAGAATAACATGAGAAATTTACAATTTAGAACATATTTTCCTTTTCTTATTGCAGATATTGAAAATATGTTTGCAGAAGGTTTCATGTAATATATACCAAAATCATGCAAACTAATATTTTTTTCAGAATTTAAAATAACTATGTCATGCAATTGTAAGACCAATGGCTAGTCTATTTTTATCTACCAGCAGAGCTTTCCAGTTATAGATGATCTGTCTGCTGGCAGAGACCTCTGAAATGTGAGGCACCTGCATGGAGAAACATTAAAAGTAATACTTCAAAGCAGAAATGACAAACAGTTCAGTGTAAATAAATGTAGTTTGGCATATCGAAGGGAATACAAAACAGATACAGTCCAAGTAATTTCAACCACTTCTGTATAAATCATAATAATGCAAAAATCTATTAATTTAATAGTAACCAGGACACCTTTTTAAAACTAAAAATCAGTTAGTTAGTTAAGAGTATGCAAGTTGTTTTTCATACCTAGGAAGGATGTTGAGACAGGACAAGACTGGATAATGAAGGCGCAGGATGGAACACAGGCAATAACATACATTTCATCATGTATCACTAACTTTAGAATGGGTAAAGCTTGTGGATGTAGTTATCTGTATGGGGCATCTGCAAATATATTGAGGGCAGCTTCCCCTTTTTGGAACGTGTATATAGTTAGGTATGTTTACTGTAAGTTAAAAAGAGGTTGGGATTACAAAATGAAAAAGCAAATATTTTTGCTTGGTTTATTTGAGCATTTGAAATAAAATGAAAGGTCTGGGAAATGGGATATATGTCCAAATACAGATGGCAAGTTGCAATTGCATAAAAGATCAGCCTACAAGATATTAATGTATCCATGTAAATTGCAAGTCAGAGACATATATTAAAATGTCATATACAATAATTGAAATTAATAATATCTTGTCATAATTATTGCCTTATCAATCATATCATGGAATGTGAATGGCACTGAAATATGGTTAAGAAGCATAGTATTGAATTGCATTTAGAACTGTAGGATACTAATAACAATGTGACAGAAGAAACACTTAAAAATACACATATGAATTTGGGAAAGAAAGGATTTCAGAATTGTCATCAGAGTATCAGGTATGAAAGAAAACAGAAAGGGGTAATAATATTAATCATAAGAGGGGCTCCAATACTGACACAGGAGAAGACAGACAACAATGGTAGGTATGTAGTAATAATTGGTTATTGCCAGGGAAGGATAATAACATTGGCATGTATTTATATTCAACTTAAAGCTACTATTAAGGAGTTTAAGATAATTATGGGAGAGGAATTGGCTTCTGGCAGGAAATATTATTCATAGTGGGGAAAGGAACTTGCTATGCAATAGCAAAGATGTATCAGGGGGACCTATAGGAGAAAATATAATAGAAGGTAGAATTCTGAAGAAAAATGCAAAGGGTATTTGGAATGGAAAATGCAATAACTGGGTTAGACTGGATATAAGTTATATTTCACAGGAGCATGGGTACTTAATTTAATATATTCAGGCCATGTGCTTGTAAAGACTGAAATAAAGATGCAGGGTAATCAAGTGAAAATAAGGCACTGGTTCTTTCCTACTTACCAACTAAAAAGGGATAAAGAGATGAATTTAAGGAGTGGGTAGTAGAAATGATAGGAAGAGTTGTTAGGGAAGATAAATGTTTCTTCAAAAGGGATGGCTGAAGGTTAGGATAACATAGGCTCATAGGTTAGCACTAAGCTAACTGCCCTTGCGAGTCATTGTAAGCCTAGCCAATTATCCCTTGTGAGACTCAAACCCTGCACCTTGTGTTTGCAAAGCAAACACGTTAACAATTAGGCCACCCTCCCTGAAAATGGAAGACATAAATATAACAGACATGAGAGAGAAACATATATTGGAGAGATGTAATCAGACTTATTTAAAGGGATTATCAAAGATTAAAATATTGCAGATGAAGGGGAATCTTGTGGAACAAGAAGATGAGCAATTGCTGAGTATTTGGATAATATTCATGAGTTTAGAAGGGTTCCTGTTAAGCAAGTAGGGTTTTTTTTGTAACAATCTCAGATCAGAAAAACTATTCACATAACAGCTTAGGCAAAATAAAAGAAAAAGGAGTATTGACAAACTTAGGGAGCCTATGACTAGAAAAATACATAGGACCCTTTAGATGTTTTAGAGATGTTTTGGAAATCCTATGATAATCTCTACAGAACAGAAGAATGAGGAAGCCAAGAAAATACACAAATGGAATTATTTAAGGAAGATATAACTGTGCCAAGATTAGAGAAAGGTATAGCAGAAGGATGAATAGTTAAAATGGGAGGGGATGAGATAAAACAGTGCTGTATAATCAATCAACATGGAAGTCTCCAAGAACAGATGTTATTCTGTGGAAGTTTGGAAATTGAGGGATGGGTTGTAAGAAAGTTCTGGTAGATTTGCTTAACAATATTTTAAAAGGAGGGACAGTACCAGCATCTTGGAAGAAAAGTTGTGGTGGTAAAGACCCTTTAAATACAACTTCATACAGACCAATTTCAGTTTTGAACCATGAGTATAAAGCATTTATTTCTATATTTATTTCTATTTTAAGAGAATGGACAAGGTGTTGTCAAAACTGACAGATATGGATTTTGGTGATTTTGTGGAAGGGAGAGAAACATTTGTCAGCATTAACAGAATGATAATAATCCAGGGAGAAGCAGAGTGCAAGAAGATCTCACTGTTGTTGTTGGGAACTGATAAAGAGAAGGCATTCAATAGACTTAGCTGGGATTTTTATGAGTAGGGCAATGACAGCATTTCTTGGTAGAACAACTGGAATAAGTAGCAAGATATATAAAGCATCAGAGGTAAGAATCAAGGTGGGATGGATCCTGTCTGATAAGCAATGCTCGAACAGAGGAACAACACAAGGGTGTTCTCCATCTCCTTCTGCTTAGATATTTGACTTACACTTAGAGCTACTGGCAAAGAAAACAAGGGACTCACAAATTCAAGGTTATAGCTGGTATAGTATTAAAGAAAAATTATCCTTATTTCCTCATAATAATATTTTGTACTTGATAAACCCAGAAAAGGATAATTCAGATAGTTTCAAGTTTGTTCAGGATATGAAATAAATGAAGATCAAATAGGCAACAATAGTAAATAAAAAGGCAATTATAGTAAATTATCTTCCCAAACTTGAATTGGTTCATCAATACTCATAATTAAAGAGACATGAAAATATAAAGTGTTTATGTGTTCAAATTAATGGATTCTATTATAGCAACTAAACAAAAGATAATACAAAAACTAAGAAATTGGTAGCTCCTGATGATGGATGTAGATAATTAGGTGCAAGCAGTGAAAATGTTTTAGTCCCTTTAATATTAAATAAAGGTGAGACATATTTTTATCAGCAAGAGAAAAAGCTGTAAACTGAAATTAAAAAAAGAACAGAAGCAATTTACTTGGGAGGGAAAGAAGGCAAGAGTTAAGTGATTTTCCCCACAGAACAGGATGGTTTAGAATTACCAGATTTAAAGGGATATTTTAAAGCTACTCAGTTAAGGCTCATATACATATTAGAAGCAGAAGAATATTAATCAAAGTGGAAATAAATGATGTTCTTGAAATAAGGAGCTAATAAGATTTTGGATGCAGACCATTAATGAGAAAATTAACAACCACATAGATTATTATATTTACAAAGTAGCAGAAAGCATTTTGACAACTAAGCCAACACAGGAATTGAGAAAGGAGATTTTACCAGTAGTAAATGATGATTGTAAGAAGAGGCATAAAAATAAAAAAAGAAGGAAATGGAAATTAATCGAGAAAATTAGCAAAGGAACCAAAATACTGGGAGGTAAAGTCATGGAGTGGGAGGAGGACAGCAGAGGTTTGGACTGCAGTTTGAAGACTGCCTTTCCTACTAGGGATTGATAACAGAGTGTAGACAATGAGAAAGGGATAAGGGAGTGATAAATGAAAGAGTTTATAGATAAGCCTAGAAGATAAGATGCAGCTAAAAACTGATAATTAGTAGGACATATAAGGTAATGTATGATAACTATAAGAATCAATTGGAGATGATTAGAAGAGAGTTGTAAAGGAGAAAGAAGAAAACAATTATAAAAAAGAACAATGAGAAGTTATTTTATGGCTCCCAAATAGTTAACAATATCTACAAGGTTTAGGATTTTTACTAAGAACAGTTTGGATAGATATTTTTATACCAGAAGTAGACTCAAAACAATTTTTCCACAAGTAGAAAACAATGGTTGGATTTACAATGGTAAAGAAAGAGATATTTTTGAAATGTGTTTTCTGAGAATGTAATAAGTTGGTAGACTTTGAAAATTGCCTGCATGGTACTTTTTTAGAAATGTTGGGGGAGCACATTATTTTAACTAAGGAAATGATTCTTTTGAGCTTGGATATAGAAATGTAATTGGCTGGACATAGTAAGACCCTACTAAGTTTAATATTGTTGGCTTTGAAAAAAGTAATTATTAGAGACAGAAGTCAAAAACTAAACCAACTGTAACATATTTATTGAACATTGTGAAGGAAATTGCAAAACTGGAGGTGGGTTCCTTAGAAAATGGAACCTTCAAACTGCAAAGAAATGAATGGAATCTGTATGAACAATACATGCAAGGTGATGCTCAGGAGAAGGAGCGGTGAAATATCAGGAATGCATGACTTGACCAATCATGTAATATTAAAATGAAAAATAATTAAAAAAACAAAAAAAAAAAAACACAATATGTGAATAATGCACAAAAAGAAAAAAATCATTGTAATGGTTTGTATTCTGTATTATAAATGTATGTGTACCCATGTCACTGAGCAAAATAAGAAGGTATAAAAGATGTTTAAAAAAGATTATGACCCAGATTCATTAACAGCTACACAAATAAAAGGTCTTACAAGAGTGACCTGGTCTGCACAAAAAAGTTCTCAACCTATTTAACAAGCATGGATGTGAATTAATGGAGACATTAATGTAATACAGTGATATGGAAATGGACAGTTTAGTGACTGAAATAACCAGTTAGGACACTTCAATCACCAAAGACCTTTTATTTTCCCATTATGACAATAAATGTTATGATGTTTTACTTGATCGATTTGAAAATGTTCTTAAAGGGGCGAAAAACAAGAAAGAAAGAAACTTTAAAGGGACAAACAAGACTATAATAATTTTAAAGCATATCCCAAACCCAACCATACAGTGCACAAAACATTATTAGAAAGTAACACTGAGAAAGTCAGCCTTGAAACTAATAATAAAATAATGAAAAGGAGGAAAGCTATGAGGCCCCTTTGGAATGCCCAATCCCCAGGAGATAATAAAGAGCAAAGAATTTACATGAGGGATGAGGGATCCCCTTCAGCCATGGGGGAATACACAGGAACAGAATTGAGAATCAGGACAACATTGGAATGGACAAGGGGGAGGGGAAACACGATGGAATATTAGATCACATAGTGTTGAATGCAAGGCAGGGGCAGCCCTGGTAGTGCAGTGGTTAGCATTGCCGCATCACAGCAAGAGGTTCTCCTATTCAATCCTCGGCTAGGGTGCCTTCTGTGCAGAGTCTGCACATCCTCCCTGTGGTCACAAGGTTTTCCTCCGGGTGCTCCGGTTTCCTCCCACATCCCAAAGATATGCTGTAGGTGGATTGAACACTCTAAATTGGCCCTAGGTGTGAGTGTGTGCATGTGTGTGCCTTCTGTGGAAGGTTGGGCGCCGGGCTGGCAACTCGACACTGTAAAACTCCACTGCCAAGCATGAGCAGGCAGGTGATCCGCTGTGGCGACTCCTAACCAGGAAAAGCCGAAAGAAGAAGAAGATAGTATTGAATGCAAGGGGGTGATTTTAGAATTTATAATTTTAGTAATAAGGGCATTAATGTAATCCATGCTAATTTATTTGTAAGAGGTTTGACTTTTGTACCTCCTAAAGCCAATTTAGTGAACAACTTGATTGGCTTGATATTGCATACTAGAAAACTCAAATTTAAATAAATACTCATAAAACCATTCCAACCCCAATAGGGGTACAGGTACAAGGTCCACAGAGAACAAGTGCATTCAACCTTTCCTTTCATAGGTTCATAGATTCATAGGTTGGTACTAGGCTATCGGCCCTAGGGCCTATACAAGCCTAGCCATAACAATTCCCTGGCTATTTCTTCCCACAATATTTACTTCCCTGGACCCCTTTCTAGCAGGGTGACTGACATGATCCTTGGAGTGAAATTCCTATCTCCCATCCAGTCATCAAGGTTCCTTTTGAAGAGGGCCAAAGAGGTGTTCTGCTCGACATGTGACATGTATGGGCAGTCTATTCCAGAGTCTGGGGAGTCTCTGGATCAGGAACCTATCCCTCCAGCATGTTTTGTTCACTGTGATGACAAGATTTAGATCCCTGGAGAGAGTGGCTCTGAGGGATTGAGATTTCTTTAAGTGTAGCATGTCCAGCAGCTCTGGGTTTGACATGGCCTTGTATGTTGAGCAAAGATTGCCTCTGAGTAGACGATATGCGACAGAGTATAGCTGGAGACTTTTTAGACGGTCAGCAAAGGGCATCTGTTTTAGGCCTGTGATTCTTTTAGTGGGGTAATTTTGCTGCCTTTCCAGTTGTTGATTTCACCTGATGATTCTACTGTTAGAAAAAATATGCGAATATAACATAAGACAGTTACTGTTAGTAAAAAATATGCGAATATGACATAAGACAGTTACTAAAGGAGAACATGGGATGTATAAGACACAACTTAGATTATAAGGAGAGAGACATTTTAAACAATGTACGTAAAAACAAGGAAATAAGACTTATGAAGTCAGTTGGGGTGGTGGATTTGGTGATAATGAATATTAAGGACTAAATTAAGAAAATAGACTTTATGCTTTACGAGGATGTATATGAAGAAGTCTTATGAAATGAGTTAAATACAGCTTATTCAAAGACTGATAGTTTAATATATGATTCATTAATGCAGGGGCAAATTAGATAAAATGGCTATAATTAATGATGGGACAAATTAAACAAAATGACTATAATTCTTTGAAAGTGAAACCCCCCCCCCACATCCCATCCATTTTTGTGATCCCAAAATACACAAAAATATTTGAGATCCACAGCTACACCCAATAATGAATGAAAAAAACTCTAATACTTATGTCATGGCTAAATATGTAGATAGCAAATTAAAAGAGGTAGTGGAAAAACAGAAATACCTTTTTTTAGGATTCATGGGATTTTCTTACAAAAGTGACCCAGGATATATATGATAAGATTATTTTCATAACAATTGATGTGAATGATCTTTTTCTGGTCATTCCAAATAGACAAAGGATGGAATGATTTTATGACTATTTATGTGAACACAGTACTTTGGATAATGGAACTATCAATGAAATGCAGCATTTAATGGCGAGCATTTTATTTAACAAATATATCCACTTTGAAGGGAGAATAATTCTTCAAAAAACAGGGGTAGTTATGGGAGCTGCATGTGCCCTAGGTTTTTCCAATATTGTCATGGCATGTTGGGAAAAATTATATCTCCTTAAATCCAGGTTTCAGGACGTATGGAAACTGTATGGCATTACGTGGACGACATATGTAGGCACAGATGTGCGTCTTTATGAATTCTTCCAATATATTAAGGGGACCACTGAGTTTTTTTAGATTTACTTTTGAACATTCAAACATAGACACACACACACACACACATACCTATATATATATATGTATATATATATATATATATATATATATATATATATATATATATATATATATATATATATATGGGCCCCCTTCACATGGTCAACATTTCAGAATGTCGAAGACCATATGGCCGAAACCATATGATCGACATTCGAAATGTCGACCATGCAGAACCGGCATCTCTGTACAGTGCAGAATGGAAAGATTTCCATCTTCCGCACTGTAGTGTGATCTCGGAGTTGGTATATTTAAGTTCCAGGGGGTGTGAGGGGCAGAGCCCCCAACAGGGGATGCAGGGGGCATAGCCCCCCTGCTAAGAGTGTGAAGGTAAGTTTTTGTTGTGCTTTTTTTTTTTATTCCATGGTCGACATTTCAAATGTTGATCATATGGTCTCAGCCATATGGCCTTCGACATTCTGAAATGTTGAACATGTGAAGTAGATCCATATATTTATATATATATATATATATATATATATATATATATATATATATATATATATATATATATATATATATATGTGTGTGTGTGTGTGTGTTCACAAACCAAAATCTCTGCCAGGAACTACACAAACTCCAAAAGTAAAAACTCCTGGTACTGCAAAAATAACACTGAAAAAATATATAAAACCGACTTTTATTAAACAAAAGTTAAGTGCTTTTGTTCCTTACATTACATGAATGGAACGTCATCAGAAATGACTCACATAAAAAAACTTCCCAATAAATACTGCCTATTGCACTTCATAAATTCAAAACAAGCAATCCTGTTAAAAAATCAATTAATGACCACTCATTAGTAATAAAGATTAAAAAATACAAATAAAATTACAAATAAAATTAATGCTATAACATATTAACTTAGTTCCACATTATATAATATACTGACATAATTTTAATATAGGACTAATACGGACTGACTCATTCAAGCGTGGATGGCAAGTGGCATTGAATTTTAACTGCCATTTTAACTCACAATAACTCAAGTACTCTTCAGTTATATACTCCCTTCCATCAAAATTTACCTATTCTAGTATCACAAACACAAATACATGGTCTTGAGTCTTTTGAATATGCCTAAATAAAGTATTTGTTAAATTTCCTTTTTTAATATCAGATATATGTTTGTATATTCTTGATCTTAAATTCCTACTGGTTTTTCCTACATAGAATACAGGGCACATTTTACAAATTGCCATGTACACCTCCAGTTTGGTCACATGTAAAGTGCCTGTTGGTTTTAAACAGCATGTCTCAGACTCTATAATTTTGAGTTTTTAACACGTCTACACTGTGAGCATCTTCCATACTTGAACATGCCCACCCTACTACTAACTAATGCCCTGCTTTCCATGTTGCCTCTTTCCAACCATTTCTTAAAAGAAGTATCCTTCTTATAAATGTAAGTAGGTGTGTCACCCATTTTCTCGAACAAGCTCCCAGTTTTGCAAACCTGGTAGTGGTGTATTGGAAGGAAACACGTGTTCAACAGCCCTTTTAGGAAATCATGGTTGATGTACACATGTTTTTTGGAAGACATATTCATCTTGTGGGAAGACAGTACAGAGAAGTATGAATTTTTGGAGTACATCAACACTAAAACACAATATTTGAAATTTACTTGCCATTTTGATGAGGATATAATCATTTATTTAGATGTCAAGCTAATGAAGGATGTTGTTTGACCATGTTATTGCATTTAGATTTTGATTGTTGGCACCCCACTCCTCAAAACAGTTATGGTAAAGGGACAAATGGTTAGGATGGCTTGTATGATTTCTGATCTAGATACATTAATTACAGTCTGTGAAATTTTAATAGATATGTTTAGAAAAAGAGGGTATATTTTAGGTTTTCTGACAGACATTAAATATGAAGTATTGATCAAGAGGTCCAGTATTTCTTATGCCCCCATTTTAAGCATCTACAAGACAGATGGAAGTAAAGGACAATCAGTGGGAAGCAAACAGAACATTCAAGTTTAAATCTTTCATTACTACATACACATTGGATAGTAAAGCAATAAGTGAATGTCTAAATAGGAATTGGAATATTTTTAGAATTGATGGTGACTTGTTCAAGAAAATGGGTGGCACACCTACTTACAGTTATAAGAAGGATACTTCTTTTAAGGAATGGTTGGAAAGAGGCAACATGGAATGCATGGCATTAGTTAGTAGTAGGCTGGGCATGTTCAAGTATGGAAGATACTCACAGTGTAGCCATGTGTTAAAAACTCAAAACCCATTTTCACCATTGTTCTATTCACCCCCTTTTTCACACATTTAATCTAGTCAAAAATAGATTCACAAACTCATGTACAGTAACTGAAACACAAGCAGGCTCCTTAAAACTCCATGCACCAAACCAGTCAAAAATACTCGTTCTTGAAGTATCACAAGAATCACAATAAAACAAAGATGAACGTTCTTTAATCGGAACAGTTAGCGCTTTCACCTCTTCGGCTTCATCAGACTGTATTTAAACCACAGTACACAGTCATTTATATATCACATTCAATTAAACACAATAATTACATAATGACCTCCATTTAAAACATAATGAACTTGATCAATAAATCAAGTATAGATGCATATATAATTTAAAGAAATAGGCACATGTGCTTTAAAAATGTATCAGAGGCACATTATGAAACCTAATATAAAAAACCTAATATAAGACCTTAAAATTTAGCATCTATATAAAAATGCCTACTGTTATCTACGTAGAGATGCTTACTATTTATTAATATTATGATCTAATATAGACATTTTGTTAAAATAAATACGTTTAGTTACCCAACTGTTATAGTAATCTAGTCTCTGAAGCTTAGCTTTATTGCTCTTTATTTTTATTTTTGTTTTTCTTTGTCTTCAACTTCCGTTTCTTTAGCATGGTCTGTACACTGACCTTATCATTCAGACCGGGTGGGTGATCAGCTCTTAAACGTATTATCCATCTGAGTTCCATTTCTAATGTAAAATTCTCTAGATCCCCACCTCTAAGACTAGTTTGGATATGTTGAACTACACAAAAATTTAATCTGTGCATGTCACCTGCCAATAAGCAGTGTCTAGCTAGGGCATTATGTTCCTGACCAGTCCTGATGTGATATAAATGTTCCCTTATTCGAACTCTAAACTCTCTATTAGTCTTGCCTATATAGAACGCGTCGCATGTTTCACACTGCGCCAAATATATCACATTTACACTCTTACACGTAGTATCTGTCATAAAGAAAAATTCTTTATGAGCATGAGGGGACTGGAATGAATGACTAGTGTTGATGTAACCACACTGGTTACAATTACCACATGGAATAGTGTTATATGCTATTACTTTCTGTTCAGGAGTGGACCTGCAACAAAATAACCTCTTCAGGTTCTTCTTATTCTTGTATATAAATCTAGGTTCATCACCTACTAATTTCACAATTCCCTCATCTGCTTCTAACACATCCCACCGCTGTCGTATTATTTTCCTAATATTGTTGACATCAGAGGTAAAATATACCGGTATACTTAAGGTATCCCCTTTCATATCACTATTGATGAGAGCATCCTCCCTCATCTCATGCTCCCCTTGATGGATATGGCTGGAAAAATATGGGCGTGCTCTAGTCCCTCTGAGTCTAACGGAAGTTTCAATGGCCCTCTCAATCTCATCTTTCTGATAGGCCCTTTCTTGTAGCCTCTGACTCAATCCAGTCAGCTCAGCTCTAAAACCTTCCTCCGTCGGGTTCAACCTTGAAGCCCTCATAGATTGGCTCTTGGCCACATTCTCAAAAACATGCCTGGGATGCATGCTGTCCCTATGCAGGAGTGTATTCCTATAGCATTTCTTCCTATGGATGGAGGTATTTACTATTCCACTGCTCAACCTCATTATATTAACATCCAGGAATGCAACAAAATCTCTTGAAGAACTGGAAGTGAACTTCAAGAATTCCACAGAGTTATTCAAATATCTCTCAAATTTCATTAATTCCATCTCACTACCTCTCCACACCAAAAAGAGGTCATCTACGAACCTCCTGTAAAAATTGACATGCTGTCTAAACATCTCTGAGACAAAAAGTACTTCCTTCTCCCAATGTGCCATTACAATGTTGGTGTAGCTATTGGCACAGCTGGTGCCCATAGCCACGCCATCATTCTGAATGTATGTATCTCCATCAAAAATGAAGATGTTGTTCTCCAGGATGGTTTCTAGGAAAAGTGCTAGCAAGTCTATTAGATCCCTGTTCAAAGATGTGTACTTCTGTAAATAGTTCATAACCCATTGGACCCCTCTATCATTTGGTATAACTGTAAACAAACTGTTCACATCAAATGTGACAAGAATATATTCCTCCTCCTCTCCTAGCTTAGAAATGTACTCATAGAACTGTAGTAGGAACTCCTTACTGTCCTTAAGAATGCACGGGTTCTCATCTACTACATTGTAGTCATGGACTATGAGCATTACAAGGAGAATGTGAATCAGTTACTGAATGATATCAAGTCATATGGTAAATTGAGTAGAGAGGATGTGATAGTGAAAGTTCACATGGTGCACGCAATGATTGATGATTTACTTAAAAGTGGGGTCATAGATAAAACCACCTTCAAATATTTGAAAGTTGAACATCCACTTATACCAATATTGAAAGGTCTCCCCAAAGTACATAAAGATCTGTGTAACCCCCCAATGGCTGGTTAACTGAACCTTTTTCCCTATATGCAGAGCATTATTTGAGACCAGTAGTAGATGAGAACTATTTACAGAAGTACACATCTTTGAACAGGGATCTAATAGACTTGCTGTAAATAGTTCTCATCTACTACTGGTCTCAAATAATGCTCTGCATATAGGGAAAAAGGTTCAGTTAACCAGCCTTGTCCCGAGACTATCGGTCTCATTGATATCACTCAGTAACTGATTCACATTCTCCTTGTAATGCTCATAGTCCATGACTACAATGTAGAAGATGAGAACCCGTGCATTCTTAAGGACAGTAAGGAGTTCCTACTACAGTTCTATGAGTACATTTCTAAGCTAGGAGAGGAGGAGGAATATATTCTTGTCACATTTGATGTGAACAGTTTGTTTACAGTTATACCAAATGATAGAGGGGTCCAATGGGTTATGAACTATTTACAGAAGTACACATCTTTGAACAGGGATCTAATAGACTTGCTAGCACTTTTCCTAGAAACCATCCTGGAGAACAACATCTTCATTTTTGATGGAGATACATACATTCAGAATGATGGCGTGGCTATGGGCACCAGCTGTGCCAATAGCTACGCCAACATTGTAATGGCACATTGGGAGAAGGAAGTACTTTTTGTCTCAGAGATGTTTAGACAGCATGTCAATTTTTACAGGAGGTTCGTAGATGACCTCTTTTTGGTGTGGAGAGGTAGTGAGATGGAATTAATGGAATTTGAGAGATATTTGAATAACTCTGTGGAATTCTTGAAGTTCACTTCCAGTTCTTCAAGAGATTTTGTTGCATTCCTGGATGTTAATATAATGAGGTTGAGCAGTGGAATAGTAAATACCTCCATCCATAGGAAGAAATGCTATAGGAATACACTCCTGCATAGGGACAGCATGCATCCCAGGCATGTTTTTGAGAATGTGGCCAAGAGCCAATCTATGAGGGCTTCAAGGTTGAACCCGACGGAGGAAGGTTTTAGAGCTGAGCTGACTGGATTGAGTCAGAGGCTACAAGAAAGGGCCTATCAGAAAGATGAGATTGAGAGGGCCATTGAAACTTCCATTAGACTCAGAGGGACTAGAGCATGCCCATATTTTTCCAGCCATATCCATCAAGGGGAGCATGAGATGAGGGAGGATGCTCTCATCAATAGTGATATTAAAGGGGATACCTTAAGTATACCGGTATATTTTACCTCTGATGTCAACAATATTAGGAAAATAATACGACAGCGGTGGGATGTGTTAGAAGCAGATGAGGGAATTGTGAAATTAGTAGGTGATGAACCTAGATTTATATACAAGAATAAGAAGAACCTGAAGAGGTTATTTTGTTGCAGGTCCACTGCTGAACAGAAACTAATAGCATATAACACTATTCCATGTGGTAATTGTAACCAGTGTGGTTACATCAACACTAGTCATTCATTCCAGTCCCCTCATGCTCATAAAGAATTTTTCTTTATGACAGATACTACGTGTAAGAGTGTAAATGTGATATATTTGGCGCAGTGTGAAACATGCGACGCGTTCTATATAGGCAAGACTAATAGAGAGTTTAGAGTTCGAATAAGGGAACATTTATATCACATCAGGACTGGTCAGGAACATAATGCTCTAGCTAGACACTGTTTACTGGCAGGTGACATGCACAGATTCAATTTTTGTGTAGTTCAACATATCCAAACTAGCCTTAGAGGTGGGGATCTAGAGAAATTTACATTAGAAATGGAACTTAGATGGATAATACGTTTAAGAGCTGATCACCCACCCGGTCTGAATGATAAGATCAGTGTACAGACTATGTTAAAGAAACGGAAGTTGAAGACAAAGAAAAACAAAAATAAAAATAAAGAGCAATAAAGCTAAGCTTCAGAGACTAGATTACTATAACAGTTGGGTAACTAAACGTATTTATTTTAACAAAATGTCTATATTAGATCATAATATTAATAAATAGTAAGCATCTCTATGTAGACAACAGTAGGCATTTTTATATAGATGCTAAATTTTAAGGTCTTATATTAGGTTTTTTATATTAGGTTTCATAATGTGCATCTGATACATTTTTAAAGCACATGTGCCTATTTCTTTAAATTATATATGCATCTATACTTGATTTATTGATCAAGTTCATTATGTTTTAAATGGAGGTCATTATGTAATTATTGTGTTTAATTGAATGTGATATATAAATGACTGTGTACTGTGGTTTAAATACAGTCTGATGAAGCCGAAGAGGTGAAAGCGCTAACTGTTCCGATTAAAGAACGTTCATCTTTGTTTTATTGTGATTCTTGTGATACTTCAAGAACGAGTATTTTTGACTGGTTTGGTGCATGGAGTTTTAAGGAGCCTGCTTGTGTTTCAGTTACCGTACATGAGTTTATGGATTTTTATTTTCTACTTGGTAACTGACACTTTACTCGCCTGGGTTCACATTATTGCTTGCGGTAAAAATAGATTCACACCCAACACACATGGCCAGAGATGACCCATGGGCAAGCCTTCACTTTATATCCTCGACATTTGTGCAGAGGTTGGGATAGCACAGCAATGCTGAGTGATGGTGAACACACAACTCCCTTATCCCTATTTTACAGAAACATCCTCCTTGCAACACAGGGATGAGGTCATCCTGACTAAAGTGCAGTTTCTCCCTCCCCCTCTCAACAGCCCGACATCTCCTGTGGCACCTGCAAATAATACAGTGCTTTCTAGATTATGTAACGAGATAAGTAAGAGGTTCAAGGCTCAATATGGGGAATTTGTGAGTGGAGGTGTTTACAGTTACTTCTATTCTTATATTTGCATTCTACTGTCTGTTGAATTGTCAGAACTGTTTTTAGCCACATTTTACTGCATACTGTGCTAGTTCAACTGTAGCATAGCCCAGTTCCAGGCTTTCTGTGTCTGGCTGTGTTTTGTGCCCTTTGAGCATCGCATTCAAGCCATCCTTTCTGGAGTGGACCATTCTGCACCCTTGTGGGAGAAGAGTGCTGTCTGGGTTCTATCTAATCAAGGGTGGTTGGACATGAGCTCAGAGAGTGTGCATCTTTATTTGCTAGTTTGAGTTAAAAGGATTATTTCTTGTTTTATAAGCCACGTATCTGTGCTTCTTGGGCACTGCCATGTAGCAATAGTTACCACTGGTAGTTATAGTAGGAAATGTTTTGCTTGTTAAATTTTACTTTAGCACTTTGCTTGTGGTCCTCCAGAGCTTTTTCATGGCTCAGCTCTACTGTCAGGTAGAACAATAAGCCTAGCCTCAGAGGTTCAAACACACCTCTCACCCACTAGCCATTCCTATGTATGACTTCTCTTCCTGTCCATATAAATTTACCCAACACTATGGATGTACAATTTCCCACAATTTCTCCAGTCAGCCTGGTTGACATGGGTATCCTGAGACAGTGTAGTAACTGCCTCATGTTCAGTGACAACCCTCCACTCCTAGACCACATAAACTCAACATATAAGAGATGCAACTATATTAAGAACCTTGAATCCATGCACCAGTCAGTACATATGACAATGAGTAGGTCACAGCATGCACACCTCACCTCCTACTCCACCCAAACCCACATCACACATACCTACATATGTGGAGGCCCTTACCAGAAATCTACCTGAACACTAGAAACCTCCCAAACACAAACACAAGCACTCTACATGTAATACTTCCTCTGAAGAACACAATACACATAATAGTTCACACACCAGTATCTCACCTGTCAAGCTCTTAAGGCAAAACATAAAATCAAACATATTAGTCATAGGTGATTCCATCTTGAGACACACAGATGTCCCTCTCACCAGGCTGGATAAGGAGAAGGTAATGATCAGCAGTCTGTCAAGTTCCAGGATCCGCCATATCACACGTGCAAAGTCTCTCAACAGCAGGTACTGTTATGACTCTATCATAGTCCATGTTAATGTGAATGACTTGAAACATACATCTCTGGACTATATGAAGAGAGACAAGATTGAGCTCTTGGACTATGTGTCTCAAGCTGGTATGTCCCTAGCCTTAAGCAGCATTTTATCTTTATACTATCAACTAGTAGCATTCTCCACTTGTTTTACTAGGTGTTTTTTTCTTCTTCTTAGTCTAAAGAATTTGTAAACTCACACCCACTAAATTCCACCTCCACTGGTACTTATGCAGTCAAGCTCCCCATTGCCTGACTAGACTCTACAAGGGATGGGTAATAGTAACCTAGAATATCAACTACACTGTATTTTGAATCTGTTATCTATTCACATGGTAGCCAAGTGTATCTAAAACAATTAGAAGTATTTTTGTGTATCTCTAATTTTGATTATGTGTATCTCTAATTTTACTTATTTGTATTAGGTAGCGTATTTATCTGCATGTAAATGTAAGTGTAACTTTTTCCTCTGTGGAGCTTTTCTCCCCGGGCCTCCGCTGAAAATGGACATGTATCCAGTCGGACCATCCCGGTCAACAAATGTAAAATAAAAATAAAAATAAATAAAATCTTCACCTAGGATGGTGCATCAGTACAAAAAGAAAATGATTGACTTCAATAACTGGCTTAGTTTCTGGTGTCATTCCAAGGGGATACAGTATCTGTCAGCCTGGGATGACAGGATCGACAGACCTCAGTGCTTTGCCAGAGATGCTCTTCATCTGTCAACCTTGGCATTTTGGCTACTGGCAAAGGCTCTTGCTACCCTCATAGTGCCCATAGTGCCTTTTTTTGGCAGTGTCTCAAGGACAAAATTCCCAACATAAGAACTCCATCTCAGAACAACCTCTAGGTTCTGCTGCTAAACACTAGGAGTCTTAACATGAAATTTCATTCATTGGAAGCAGTCCTCACCTTGGAAGATGTAGACATTTGTGCAGTCACAGTGACTTGGTTCAAGGCTGTGGAGAGCACCCCAGCCATATTGGGTTATACCTCCTTCCACAGGTTCAGACCACAAACTGAAGGTGTGAAAACTAATGGAGGCAGTGTATCTTTTACACCTCCAGATTGGTTAGACAGCATGATTCCCTGGATATACTTCAGGTGCAATTAACTGTTGTTAGGACACAAAATTCAAGTCATTGCTAGCTACATGACCCCCTCTCTGCCTATTTTAATCTACTTGAGTCTATCAAGATATATCCAAACACCATGGTTTTGGGCAACTTTAACTACCCATCCATTGACGGGGAAAATTACTCATGCGGAAACTCACTTGTCCAAAGGTTCCCTGACTTCATTAACACCAGTACAGTGGACCAGCTGGCTGACACCCCCACAAGGGGTGCCAACATCCTTTATCTGATGCTTACCAATATGGGGGACCACTGTAGCACTCAATTGTGAGGTCTTCCCTGGTGAGATCTGACCACAAATCAGTCTCATTCTACGTTATTATCACATCTGACCCCATAGCAATAAGCAAACTAAAAAACTTCCCCAAAACAGATAATAACCTCTTACAGAATGATATAAATAGCTTTACTGCACTTCCTCCCTCAGATGAAAATGGCAACTTTGCCAAGTTCTACAGAAATGCTTTATGCAAACACCTGAACAACTGCATTAACACGAATGTACCTGATAGGACCAAAACAAGTCCTCAAGGAAGAGCAAACCTGTCTAGTGGATAACTGCCATTAACAGGCTTTACAATAAGAGGAAGAAATTGCTGTCTAAGAGTAAGAGGGAGCGGGACCCAAACTGGAAAAACTCCCTCCTCAGCTTAAACAAGCAAATAACACTCCTTATGAAGTCCTCCAAAGTTAACTATGACTCCAAATTGGCTTCCTCTACTAAGGGCAACCATAAGGCGTTCTTTAGTCACATCTGTAACTTAAAAGGAAAGGCTGAGATTTGTGCCAAACTGGTAGTTAGTGACACTGTGTATATTGAGAATGTGGGCATTGCTAACCTGTTAGCCAACAGGTTCTGTGAAAACTTCACTCCCCCTTCCCTGCCACACTTACCCCAGGACATCCCTACCACCTGTCATCTACCCTGTATATTTAAAGAGCAGGTCATGAATGCCCTCTCTAAGGTAAAAAACATAGCATCCATGGGACCCGATAACATCCAAGGCTGCTTCCTACATGGGCTCAAAAAAGAATTAGCAATGCCATTGGGTACTCTTTTCAATCATAGTCTAAGCACCTGTTTCATCCCAGCTGAATGGAAAAAGGCCACCATTATCCTCTTGCACAAAGGTGGTGCTTTCATTGACCTCAGGAACTATAGACCTATTAGCCTGACTAGCCTTATCTGCAAGGCCATGGAGAGAATCATCATGGACCTTATAAATAAAGACATAGGTAATCTCCAAACACTTGACCTTACTTAATTTAGATTTGCCAAAGTGAGATTATGCCTGTTAAACCTGTTGGACTTTCTCAAGACAGTCCCCAAGGTCCATGATGAGGGGAACTTTGTGCACACAGCCTACCTAGACTTACCCGAGCCTTTTGATACTATCCCCCATTCAAGCATAATTGACAATCTCACCAAGCTAGGTATCAACCCATATATCATTAGATGGGCTGCTAACTGGCTCCCTGATAGAGCCTATATAGTCAAAATAAGGGAACCCACCTCCAGCAGCAGACATGTAACCAGTGATGTTCCACAGAGATCAGTCCTGGCACCTCTACTGTTTGGAATCTATTTCTCTGAAGTGCAAGCTAAAACTAAAGGTCTGTGGCTGAAAATGTTTGCTGATGCAAACTGGGAGCAGTCATAGAATCTCCAAACAATGTCAACATCCTACAAAGGGTTCTTACACAAACAAATGACTGGTGCCAAAGTCATGGTCTTAAACTCAATACAAAAAATTTATTATCATCCCTTTTGCTAAGTGTGATGTTCCTGCTAACTACCACGTCAATAGCAACATCCTAAGTACACACGCAGTGGTGAGAGACCTGGGCACACAGGTTGACAGTAATTTTACCTTTGGTCGCCATGTCTCCACAGTGGTAAGAAGAGCATTCTATATTGCTTACCTCATAAGTAAGGGAATTGCTTCCAGAAAAAAAAGAAGTTATAACCTCCCTGTACTCTTCCCTCATCATGCCAATAATCGAGTACAATGACCCTTTAGGTATGTACCTTTCTAAGCACCTGCAGCAATTGGAGAGACTACAAAGGTTCCTCACAAGAAAAATTCAAGGCCTTCAGCATCTGTCTGATGAGCACCATCTGAAGTCACTGTCACTTTACTCTGTTACATACAGACTGCTGAGAGGTGATCTCTACTTTGCATATAAAGTGACCTTTGACCCTTCTTTATTGGAAATGTTGCATATCTGTAAGTCAAATGGTACACAGGTTACTCACTCTAATGGCCTTAACCTGGTAAGTGACATTAAAAGAACCTGCTGGAGGGACAGATTTGTCTCCCAGAGGTTACCACACCTTTGGAACATACTAGCACTTAATGTCAAGCAGAGCACCTCATTGGCCCTCTTCAAATGCAATCTGGACGATCAATGGGTAACCATAAGTTCACCCCAGGGGTTCCACCTATGTCCCTCTTGAACATGGGTGATAGGTGCTGATCGTGGATATAAGGGTAAAACTAGGCAGGGCTTGTAAGGGGTCTAGGGTCATTAGCCTAGTAACCTCCTATTATATCCTCTGGTTACACCTCTGGTGCAACACACTGATGAAGTGATTCTTTCTAAGTGAACTGTCACACATTAAATGTCAGACTTTTACTTTGGCTCTTGCAGTTTTTCACTATTTTCTAGAATGTGTAAGTAGATAGGTAGTAGGGTCAATTATAGCAGTGCTTAACTTCTACAAGTGTGCCTGTAGAGGAAGTCAAGATTGGTTTATACACATTTGCAGTGGCAACTTTCACAAAGCTCAGACAGTTGTAAAAGTCATTTTACCAGACACATCTACTTGGCAGTACACTGTTGATATCATCCCTTCATAGATGCTGTGTGCCTCACTTGTACAGAGTATTATCCTGTGGTGTTGGGAGTGATAACGTGTTGTATAGATGGCGTTACTAGATAGTAGGTGGTCCAAGAACAACCCTGCTTAAAGAGTGTCATTGTGATTATTCTTGTATACATTTGGCCAGGTCACAAACATCATTATGTACACTTCCACTTATGGGGTGGATTTACAGTGGCACAGTGTTACACCAGCAAATCTTACCGTCCCCAGGGAAATTAACTTTGTAGTCAAAAATTGATTACATAATGCTGTTATAATTGCAGTAGCTCACGGCTGGAGTATGAGTTCTCCTGTGTTGTGTGACTTTGATACTGTGCTTTGTACATTATGTAACTACATATGTGGGATGTTTGAGGCCAGCTGTGAGTATGTATTTCACCCTGATACTGTGTAAATCACTCTTCAAATACGTGTATGATGTGTAACTGTATAGTGTTATTGTGCACTTCGATCACTTTTTAGAATAAGCATCCAGCTAATAAACAGTGGTGATGTCATCCATTTAACTGTGCACCGTCCCAATTGTACCTCAACATGTTGTGTAATGCTTGTGATTTGGGTACTAATCTGTAGTTTGTGATCTTAGGTAGTTAGTTCAGTTTCAGCCATTGCTACACAGACTACATTGTGACAGTCTTATTATGACTGTACATATCGCTAACACTGTTGATAAATACATCTGCTGTACAGATGCATAGATGTTGATTCCTCTTACAAAAAGCTATGATCATTTCTCACTGAGCAAGGCTTTATTCAGAGATATGATGACATGTGATTACATTTTCCTTACATAACATATGCAGGAAGTTTTATTATCTGGCATGAAACAATGAGAAGATATTATGTATGCTGTTGCTTTAGTACAGCAACTACAGACACACATATGCCTTGCAGCAATAATGTGATATAATCGCTTGGCTTAGCTCACAATTGTAGGGACACTTCTATGATGTATTCATTCTCTACAATATCATGTATCTTCTGCAGTCAAATGCTCAGGTATTCAATATCCACAAGCAGTGACTTTTAGCATTTTTGTGCCTTATAGTGTAATGCATGAATGACATCCACCACAGTTATAATATATACGCTTACAATGGGAGAGCATTCCATGTTCCTTTTTATCTCAAACTGATTGTTTGCAACACATATGATGTAATAAATCAGCATAGGTGGAGCGTCACCTGCGTGATGAATTTTATTACACATGGGATCATCCAATACCAACAGATAAGAAAATATATGCAAGAAAAACAGATATAGTAGTCCAAGAAAAAAAAAGACAAAAGCAGTGTTAATAACTGAAATTTCTACACCCAGTGGTTAGAGTGTTTTGTGTACTTTGAAACACAAGGACATAAAATACCAGGATTTGGAATCAGAAATGGGAACAATGTGAAATAAACATACATAGACAGTTCCAACAGTAGTATGAGCAACAGGATTTGCAAAGAAATTACATGTGAACTTAAATATGCTACCAACACATGGAATGCATGCAAACTGCAGAAGGAAGCTATTCTGGGTACACTGTGGGTGCTGATAAGAACACTCTTAGTGAGCATTAAAGAATGAAGCTATACTAATTACATAAATTCTGATTGTATCCGGACTCTGCTGTATGAAATTTAACTTTTCCTGTCATAGTACTGGAAAACCCAAGAGACTTGAAAAAATTAAAAATGGAAGTCTTTACAGTTTTATACTAATGACAACAGCAGGGCTAACTACCTGATGGTGTAAATGTTGGATCCATGTGTGAAAAATGAGAAAAGAGGTTGTGGCTGGCTGGCAGACTGGATGGATGGATTGCTTTTAGAGTATTTTACAAATGTTGCCATTTTAGATGCTATAACTTATTATACACATTCCATGGTTAGTTTATCAGTTGTCTGAATGGTCAGGTTTCTTTCAAACTGCTATTTTCAGTTCTGTTTCTGCATAAAGTATTTCCCATGGTGCTATATTAACCATGTTTCTGCCTATAGAATTGCCTGTGGTACCTTTGTGCAGGGAGTTTCTTTCACTTATTTCTTTACTTGGTTGGTTGGTTGCTGATGTTTAATGACTCTTAACCTGGGCCATATATAAATGTCCAAGCCAATAGATCATGAATAACATAAACTTGTTATATTAAAGGAGAAGCACTGTCAGCAACACCAAACTAGTCTCAACAAAGCAAAGTAAAACTGACAAATAATATAACAAGATTTAAGGATAACATCTGCTTTTAGGCAGTCATTTCATTTTTGTCTTTGATTCTCCTGGCCTTTATAGTTTAGTACTAAGCTAACTGCCCTTGTGAGCCATTTCAAGCTTAGCCAATTATCCCTTGTGAGACTCAAACCCTGCACCTTGAGTTTGTAAGGAAAACACCTTAGCCATTAAGCCACCCTCCCACCTTTGATATTCTGACTGTGTACTTCTCTTTGAAAAGCATCAGTAAATCACAAATATGGACCTTTTGAGTATTTAAAGACATTGTCACTGATTTTTGCATTTTAGGCAAGAGTACTCACTCACCATAATTTGTATTTTTCCATAGAGCTACTACCTGTAATTCTGTCATCCTGCTTTACTGACTGATCTGTATATAGAACCATTTTATTTTTTCATATTATTCTTGAAATAATGAGGGTAGTTAGTTACCGGATCAGACCGGCTTCCAAGAAAACAATCGGAAAAACCAAGCTCAGTTAATTCCAGGTCAGTGTATCATGGTATCTTCCTAATAACTAGAAAGATTGTGCTACTAATCTAGTACAGTGTGGTGACAAAGACCGCCATTTTTATAAGGAAAAACAATGCAAGCATGGGCTGCAGGTACATAGGTAAATATTTTCCAAGAGAAGGAAAGTAGTTTTAAGTAGTTGACCTAGGAGTACAATAGGAAGGGAAATGGGGGGGGGGGGGCAATAGTGTGCACGCTTACAATAAAAGGCTATAGCAAAAATGTCTTCAGTTTAGAGGATAGATTAAACACAACTCTAACATAAACTAGTTTAGCTGAAAGCACTTTAGTGTTCTACCAACGCAGGGTTTCACAGTGCAGGGCAACCAGACAGCCTTTGGTTTATTGGAGGTTGGCCAAGACACAGATAAAATTTTTGCTAAGGGAAACTAGTTTACCTGAAAGCACTTTAGACTTCCACCAATGCAGGGTCTCACAATGCAGAGCAACTAGGTAGCCTTTGGTTTATTGGAGGTTGGCCAGGACACAGAATAAAACATTTGCTGAGGGGACTGCGGGCATACTATTGGGGATTCCTATGAAGCTAGGGCAGGAAAGCTAAGTCAAAGATGATGCCTTTCTATGCCAGTGAAACAACAATATTGATTAGAAATTTCACTTAAGAAAAAACAGGCATATGCACCTGCTTTCATCTACTGTATAAAATTTAACTTTTAAATTTCCTGCCTTTCCTGTTAAGTGGTATAGACTATTTGTAGGCTTCTGAGCCCCCAAGCCCTTCTGTGTTGGAGGGAAGCCTTCTAGCTTAGTTTTTTTTTTTTCTTATAACTAGCCAGTTTTCTAGTTTCAGCACTCAAATCTGTTTCTTTGATCTCAGCACTTGTTCAGAAAAAAAAAAATTTCATCTGCTTTTACTGTACTTGTGTTTCTACCTACTTTATTTTACTTTTGCATCATCTTAAAAGTACTCAATTGTATTTATTACTGCTTGGTGTAACTCATTCTAAGCCTTTTGGTTTAAACACTTGGGCTTCGGACCAGTTGTTTTGCACTGAGAGGGTTTGTGGTCTGCAGTGTAGTGGCAGAACAGGTAGCTTACATCCTTCTAGGTTGGGAACTGCTGATTGAGGGCTTAGTGTCTGTTATTCTAAAAGTGTATTAATTCTGGTTTAAGCACTTGGGCTTTCAGGACAGTTATTTTACATTAAGAGGGTTCGTGGTCTGCACTCTTCTGGGAGGAGAGGCTGGACTCTGCCCTTCTGAGCTGGGAATTTCTGGTTAAAGGCTTATAGTGCATCCATATCTGAACTACTTCTTAATGAAGTTGGTGCGCCTTGTTTGCTGTGGCATAGACTGGATTCAGGCCTGCTGGATCTAGCTTTGTTTGTGTAACTTGAGCACTAATCCAGGCATTCTCTAAAGTATTCAATTGTATTTATTACTGCTTGGTAGTAACTTGATTAAAGTGTAGCTATCATTCTAAGTCTTTTGGATTAAGCACTTGGGCTTCAGACCAGTTATTTTACATTAGGAAGGTTTGTGGCATGCACTGTGGTGGCAGGACAGTTAGCTTTCATCCTTCTAAGTTGGGAACTGCTGATTGAGAGCCCAGTGTCTGTTATTCTTAAAGTGTATTAGTTCTGGTTTAAGCACTTGGGCTTCAGGCCAGTTATTTTACATTAAGAAGGTTCGTGGTCTGCACTCTTGTGGGAGAAGAGGCTGGACTCTGCCCTTCTGAGCTGGGAATTTCTGGTTAAAGGTTTATAGTGCCTGAATATTTGAACTGTATCTTACTGAAAATGGCACACCTTGTTTGCCGTAGCATAGACTAGCTCCAGGCCTGCTGAATCTAGTTTTGTTTATATGCTTGTTGTTTGTTTGCTTGTTATTTCCCTGGAACGCTAATTCCACCTAATACACGGCTTCTCAGCGCTTCTGTGGATCACTAGTGATATCTGCATTGCTTACTGTACTTATTTCCTTGTTTCACTTGAAAGAAAGTTACTGGTTGTCATTTTTGCATTTAAGTTACCTGTAACACATTGCACTTAAGTTACCTGGCAATTGTTCACTAAAGCAATTATATAAGTCAGCACTAAAAATTAAAAGCACTACACCCTCACCCCCCACTGGCCCTTATTTTCAATTATAAAGGAATTCCCAATATTATTCTAGCATGTCCAAAGGTCAGTTGTCAATCTCCTCTCTGGACCATCTGGTGAATCTGGGAATCTTGAGGCAATGTTACAACTGCCTCATGTACACAGACAACCCTCTCCTCCTCCCAACAAATTCCAACACATGTGACAGATGCAACCATATAGCCAAACTGGAGGCTAAGCTCTCTCAACTCAGTACTGGCATAACCAGTCAGGAGGAGAAGGAAACCACACTCACTACAATTCCAGTCTCACACAGACCTACCACGACAGCAAACCAAACACATAATCACACAAAAACATACTCAGAGGCTCTAAATAAAGATCTGCCTAAGCAGCAGAGACCTCCAAAGCAGACACCCAATCAACCGCTACCCCAAAACAAAACACATGCAACACATATCTCACAAAGCCAGTGTGCCGAACAGTCACAGCCCTTAAGACTAAATAACACACCTGATACACTTGTAATAGGTGACTCTATCGTCAGGCACACTGACGTCCCACTCACCAGGCTGAACAAGGAGAGGGTCACCATGAGCAGCCTGTCGGGCGCTAGGATCCGCCACATAACACAAGCACTCAGGTCACTCCAAGGCAAGTACAAATATGACTCAGTCATTGTCCATGCTGGTGTGAATGACCTGAGACGTACCTCCCTGGACTACATGAAAAGAGACATAGGGGAGCTCTCTGAGCATGTAGCCCAGGCAGGTATGACCCTGACCTTGAGTAGCATCTTACCCTCACCAAGAATGATGCCACAATATGAAGACAAGATGATCAATTTCAACAATTGGCTTAAGTACTGGTGTCATCCAAAGGGGATCCAATGCCTGTCAGCTTGGGATGATATGCTCAACAAGCCACGATGCTTCGCTAGGGACGGCTTGCACCTGTCACCCCTGAGCTTTTGGATATTGGCAAAGGCTCTTGCTACCCCCATAGTGCCTTTTTTAGGCAAGGCTCAAAAGACAAACCCACCTCCATAGGTATCACAAGGGATAAGAAACTAAGAGTAATGCTACTCAACGCCAGAAGTCTAAACCTCAAGATGCACGCACTCGAAACTCTCCTTAGCATGGAGAACATTGATATCTGTGCAGTAACAGAAACCTGGTTCAGGGCTACTGAGAGCACCCCAGCACTACCAGGTTATACCTCATACCATGCTTTTCAGCCCCAAAACTTGGACCGAACCACAAAAGGAGGGGGAGTATCGATATTCATCAAAGATACCCACACCTCCAGGTTGGTGGCAAAGCACGAAGCATCAGAGACTATCCATGTGCAACTAACAGTGGGTAAAACTGCCTTCCAGTTTATAGCCTGCTACAGACCACCCTCCCAAACCCAGGAACCCCACTCGGCCTTCCTGAGAACACTGGAAAATATGAAGATCTCTCCAAACACCATTATACTGGGCAACTTCAACTACCCAAACATAGACTGGGAGCATTACTCTAGCTCCAACACCCTAGCCCAAAGGTTCCTAGAATTTATAAACTCAAATGCTATGGAACAACTTGTTACCACTCCCACAAGAGGGGAAAACATACTGGACCTGATCATCACCAACATGGGGACTCTATGCTCCAGGCCAGAAGTGTATCCCTCACTGGTAAGATCAGACCATAAACTAACCTCACTGGATATTCCCATCCCGACCCCACCCCTTGAGCAGAAAACCACAGTGAAAAACTTCTCTAAAGCAAATTTCACACTCCTCAAAACCGAGGTGGAATCCTTCAAAGCCCCCGGGCCTGTGGAAAATACGGCCCAGACCGCAGAATCCTTTATAAACGCATTCTATGAACACCTTCAGGAATGCATGGATCATGCGATCCCAAATAAAACCAAGACCCAATCCTCCAAAGGCAGACGTCCTGTCTGGTGGACCCCAGCCATAAACAAACTATACAATAGAAGGAGGAAGCTACTAAATGATAGAGCAAAATCCCAAAAAGGGAAGGCATCACTGATCAGTATTAGCAAAAATCTACAGGCATTCATAAAATTGTCTAAGGCCAGCTTTGAGAGAAAAATTGAACAGGACACTAAGGATAATCAAAGGCTTTCTTTAGTTATGTTAGGAACCTGGGTGGTAATTCCAAGATATGCTCAGAATTAGTCCAAAATGACAAAAAATACAACGAACCCACAGACATTGCCAACATCCTAGCTGACAGGTTCAGCGCAAACTCCCCCCCTCCCCACCAAAAGGGCAAATATCTATCCCAGCAGAGTGCTGCCCCCCTGACATCTCAGATGCTCAGGTAAGAGCCGCCCTCTCCAAAGCAAAAAACACAGCATCAATGGGACCAAGCGGTGTCCCGGGCTGCGTCCTACATGAACTCCAAGAAGAGCTAAACCCAAACATAAAACTACCGTTCAATCTCAGCCTTACTACAGGATATGTGCCCAAAGAGTGGCGTACCACAACAGTGGTCCCTCTCCATAAAGGTGGTGCCTCAACGGATCCTGGAAACTTTCACCCCATAAGCCTGACTAGATTGGTCTGCAAAGCTATGGAAAGGATCATCATGGACCTCATAAATAAAGATATTGGGGACCTACAGACATTGAATCCTACCCAGTTCAGCTTTGTTAAGGGCAGATCCTGCCTCTTAAACCTGGTCGATGTATTTGAAACAGTCACCAAGGCCATTGACGAGGGGAAGGTGGTCCACACAGCCTACCTGGACCTCGCAAAAGCCTTCAATATAATACCCCACTCTGGCATTATAGATAAGCTCACCAGCTTAAATATAAACCCCTATGTCACTAGATGGATTGCAAACTGGCTCAAGGACAGAACCCACATGGTTAGAATTGCTGGAGCCATGTCAGACTCCAAACCATTTACAAGTGGTGTCCCACAAGGCTCAGTCCTGGGACCTCTCTTGTTCGGTATATATTTCTCGGAGGTACAGGCTAACACAGAAGGACTGTGGCTGACCAAGTTCACAGATGACTGCAAACTGGGCGCCATAATCGACTCTCCAGCTGACACAAGCATCCTCCAAAAGGGCCTCATAGAAACAGACAACTGGTGCCAGAGCCATGGCCTCAAGCTAAATGCCAAAAAGTGTATAGTCATCCCCTTTGGCAAAAACAATGTGCCCACAAATTACCACATAGGTGGTAATCCATTAAGTACAGAAGAAGTAATTAGGGATCTGGGGACCCAAGCTGATCTCTCATTTGACAACCACATGGCCAAAGTGGTTAGAAAAACATTTTATATAGCCCAACTAATCATGAAGGGATTCACATCTAGATCAGGGTAGGTCATCATGCCTCTTTACTCATCCCTCATCAGGCCCATAATTGAGTACAATGCCCCTTTTGGGATGTACCTTATCAGACACCTGCAGCAACTGGAAAGACCCCAAAAGTACCTCACCAAGAGGATCAAAGGGCTCAAACAGATGTCATATGCTGCCCGGTTAAAGAAACTCCAGCTCTACTCAGCGGCATACCGCCTGTTCAGAGGCGATCTGTGCCTGACGTATAAAGCCATGTCCAACCCGGAATTAATGGACATGCTGCACCTCAGAAAATCCAAATCTCATTGAGCTACGCGCTCGAGAGTCTTGAACCTCAGCACTGAAATAAATAGGACATGCTGGAGGGACAGATTCATAACCCAGAGTCTCCCTTCACTCTGGAATAAAATCCCAGTCCAGGTTAGGCAGAGTCCCTCATTGACTCTCTTCAAGAGGAATCTTGATGAGTGGATGGGAGATCGTAGGTTTACCCCAGGTATCACTTCTGTGTCACTGTTAGACAGAGGCACAGTATACTAACCTCGAAAAAGGGCATAGCAAAATAAATTTAAAATGGGTGGCGAAAGCCAAGCACATTCTGGCTAGGCTTATAAATGCCCTAGGGCAGATAGCCTAGTATGAACCTATGAACCTATAAGTAAATCACTGTTTGTGTTGAGGACAGGAACAATTTCATCTATGCTACATAAACTCAGGTGGAGACAACAGGGCTTAAGTGATATTTATGAAAGTAATAAAATTTGAAAGTGGATGCAAGGGTAATACTATACTGCTTAAAGAAATAAGTAGTAAAAACAGAAGGAATCGGTCAACACATGGTATAAGTAGTTACTTTTCTTCTTAGTTATATTATACTGCTTAAAGAAATAAGTGGTTAAAAGAGAAGGAATCAGTGAACTAACATGACATGATTACTTCTTTTTTCCTTAGTGACACAACACTGCAAATGAGCAGTCAAAAGGGAAGGAATTATTGAAAAAAACATGGCTTGGCTGCTTGCATTTCTTCTAAGTGATACTATACTGATTAAAGAAAAGAGTGGTTAAGAGAGAATAAATCAATAAGCAAATGCAGCATGATTAGTCCCTTTTCATCTTTGTAAGACTAACTACTTAAAGAAATGAGAAGGTAAAAGAGAAAGAATTGGTGAAAAAAATGACATGATTACTTCCTTTTTTTAGTGATTCTATACTTCTTAAAGAAATGAATGGTTAAAATAGAAGGAATTATTGAACAAAGATGTCATGATGATTTCCTTTTCTTCTAAGTAATACTATACTCCTTAAAAAAATCAGCAGGTAAAAAAGAAAGAATTTGTGAATAAAAATATAGAATGATTAGTTGCTCTTCTTAATGTTACTGACTGGTCAAAAGAAAAGAACCAGTCAACAATCATGGCATGATTAACACCTTTTCTTGTTAGTAATACTATACTGCTTGAAGAAATAGGTTAAAAGAGAAGGAATCTGTGAACAAACATGACATGATTATTTCCTTTTCTTCTTTCTAATAATATAGTTCTTTAACAAAATAAGTGGTTAAAAGAGAAGGAATCTGTAAAGAAACATGACATTATTAGTTCCTTTTCTTCCTAGTGATACAATACTGGCAAAAGAAATGAGCAGTTAAAAGAGAAGTAACTGGTCCACAAACATGGCATGGACAGTTGCTTTTATTCATAGTAACAATGTATAGCTTAAGGAAATGAGTTGTCAAAAGAGAAGGAATTGGCCAAAAATATGTCACAATTAAAACCTTTTCTTCTTAATAATATGATAATACTTAAAGAAATAAGCAGTTAAAAGAAAAGGAATTGGCAAGAAAACATGCATGATTAGTTTCTAATCTTGTTAATACTATAATACTATACTATTTAAATAAATGAGCCATTAAAAGAGAAGAGATTGGTGAACAAACATGATAGAATTACTTCCTTTTCTTTTATAGTGACACAAGACTGCTTAATGAAATAAGCAGTCAAAAGGGAAAGAATCGGTGAAAAAAACATGGCATGCTTACTTGTTTTTCTCCTTAGTGATACTAAATTGATTAAAGGAAGGAGTGGTTAAAATAGAATGAAGAGGTGAACAAAAGTGGCATGATTAATCCCCTAAGTAATACTGTACTGCTTAAGTGTTAAAAGAGAAGGCATTGGTCAACAAATATTGCATTATTAGTTCTTTTTCTTCTTAGTAATATTATACTATTTAAAGAAATGAGCAGTTAAAGGGAAGGAATCAGTCATCAACTTTTCTTCGTAGTAAGACTAAACTGCTTAAAGAAATAATCAGTTAAAAGAGAGGGAATTGGTGAAAAAAATGACAGGATTACTTCCTATTTTCTTAGTAGTACTTAACGAAATAAGTGGTCAAAAGAGAAGAAATATTTGAACAAACATGGAATAATTAGTACCTTTTTTCTTAGTAATACTATGCTTCTCAAGAAAATGAGCAGTTAAAAGAAAAGGAGCAAGTCAACAAACAAGGCATGATTAATTCCTTTTTTCTTAGTAATATTATACTGCTTAAAGAAATGAGATGAGAAAAGAGAAGGAATAGGTCAAAAAGCATAGCATAATTAACACATTTTCTTCCTGAGTAATATGATACTACTTAAAGAAATGAGCAGTTAAAAGAGAAGGAATTGGAGAAAAAACATAACCTGATTATTTCCTTTTCTTTTTTTAACAATATACTTCTTTAATGAAACAAGTGCTTAAAAGAGAAGGAATCTGTAAACAAATATGACATGATTAGCTCATTTTCTTCTTAGTAACACTATACTGCTTAAAGAAACAAGCTGTTAAAAGGGAAAGAATCAGAGAACAAATACTATACTATGCTATACTATACATGGCATGATTAGTTCCTTCTCTTCTTAGTAATATTATATGGCTTAAAGAAGTGAGCAGTTAAAAGAGAAGGAGTCTGTGAACAAACATGGCATGAATGCTATATGTTTTCTTAGTGGTACTATCCTGCTTAAAGAAATGAGTGGTTAAAAGAGAAGGAATCGTCAAAAAATATGGCATGATTAGGCCTTTTTCTTCTTAGTAATAGTATACTGCTTAAAGAAATGAGCAGTTAAAATAATATAATTGGTGAACATACATGCCATAATTACTTCCTTCACTTCTTAATAATATGGAACTGCTTTAAGAAATGAACAGTTAAAAAGGAAGAAAAACATGAAGAAACATGGCATGATTACTTCCTTTTATTTTTAGTAATACTGTACTGGTTAAAGAAATGAGTGGTTAAAAGATAAGGAATCAGAGAACAAACCTAGCATGATTGATTCATTTTCTTCTTTGCAATACTATACTGCTTAAACAAAAGATTGTTTAAAAGAGGAGAAATCATTGAACAAACATGGCAATATTAGTTCCTTTCTGCTTTGTTGATACTGTACTGCTTAAAGAAATGAGCAATTAAACGATAGAGACATGGTGAAGGAACATGGCATGATTACTTCATTTTCCTTTTAGTGATTTTTTTATATTACTCAAAGAAAAAAAAAGCAGTCAAAAGAGAAAGAATCATTGACCAAACATGGCATTATTAGTTCCTTTTTTCTTAGTGATACTATACTACATGTAAAGAAACGAGTGGTCAAAAGTGAAGGAATTGGTCAACAAACACACCATGATTATTTATTTTTTTCTTGGTAATACTATGCTGCTTGAAGAACTGAGCAATTAGAACAAAAGGACCTGATCATCAAACTTGGCATGATTAGCTCCTTTTATTCTTGGTAATACTATACTGCTTAAAGAAAGGAGTGGTTAAAAGTGAAGGAATCACAAACAAGCATTGTATGATTAGCTTAGCTTCGTAGTGATACTATACTGTGTAATGAAGTAAGCAGTCAAAAGAGAAGAAATCATGAGTGAGTATCTCATAATTAGTTCTAGCTCTTCTTTGTATTACTGTTCTGCAAAACAGAAGGAATTGGTCAACAAACATGGCATGATTTGTTTCTTTACTTCTTACAGAGGAAGTGAACAGTCTATACTGCTTAAAGAAATGAGTAAATAAAAGAGATAGAATCGTGGAGACATGGTCAGATTAGCTCTTTTTCATTTTAGTGATACTATACTGGTTAAAAAATTGAGAGGCTAAAAGAGAAGGAGTTTGACAACAAACATGGCATGATTAGTTTCTAATCTTTTGTTAATACTATCTTGCTTAAAATGAGGGGTGAAAAGAGAAGGAATCAATGAAAAATGCTATACTAGTTTGCTTAAAGTAATGAGATGTTAAAAGAGAAGGAACTTGTGAAGAAGTGTGGCATAATTAGCTCCTTTTCTTATTAGTGACACTATACTGCTTAAAGAAATGAACGGTTAAAAGAGAAAGAATCTGTGAACAAACATGGCATAATTAATTCCTTTTCTTCTTATTGATACTATACTGTTTAAAGAAATGAGCAGTTTAAAGAGAAGGATATGATGAATGAACATGGCATGACGACTTCCTTTTCCTTTTATTGATAGTATACTGCTTAAAGAAATGAGTTATAAAAAAGAAGGAATCAGTCAAAAACCATGGCATAATTACTTCCTTTAAATAAAAGAACAGTTAAAAGAGAAGTAACTGGTCAACAGACATGGCATGATTAGTACCTTTTCTGCTTACCAATACTGTACTGCTTAAAGAAATAAGTGGTTAAAACAGAAGGAATCAATCAACTTAGACTAACTTACCTTACCTTTAGTTTCTCTCCAAACTGTCAAAAATTTCTCTAATTATTAAATGAATGTGATATACCTTTTATTGATTCTTTACCAATGTTTTTATATTATGTCTTAAATTGTTATAATTATTTGAACTGCAAATGTTTTTGTTTTATTTTTGAAGATTGTATAATTATTGTTCTTAAAATGTTTTACAATAATTTGGAGGTGTTCTCTCCAGGCCTCCACTGAAAATTAACGTCTACTCAATTGGACTTTCCTGGTAATCAAATGACAATAAATAAATAAATAAACATGACACGATTACCACCTGTTTTGCCTATTAATACTATACTTCTTAAAGATATGAATACATTCCCCCGGATTCACTAATCCTCCGTGTAAGACTTAATAAGTCTTACTCAGAGGCTGCAGTTGAATGGTATGACGTCAGCGTGCCATGAATAATCATGAGGGCACGCTGACTCAACCGTAAGTCTTACATGGACCATGTAAGAAAGCAGGCGGCATGTCTGACTGCCGAGCAGTCTAAATGTCCATGCCCCTGCAAGTGTTTTAAAACTAAACAAAGCACACACACAAGAGCGAGTCCGCTCAAATGTCCCTGCACCCAACACCACACTCCCTGATATTGTAAACCCCTGTCACAGTTCTAAAACGCAAAACATTAAATATATTTTTTTAAATCCCTAAAATAGCTGCCCGTATTTGCGCGTGTGTGCATGGGTGTGCCCATTGCTTAGCTAGAGTTAGCAATTCTGACATGGAAGAGCATAAGAAACAATATTTATGCAAATCACACCCAATAGCATAATGGTAGAGCGTTTGCACAAAGAAGAAGCATTCACGGTTCGAGTCCCACCACTCCCCTTCGTATTTATTTTTTAAATCAGTATATGAAATAATACCTAACAAATATGTTTAAACATTACTAAAAAGCAGTGAAATGGCCAATGTATCAGTGAACAAAATAAATATTTTAAAGGATCCTGATATAAAATTGCCTGCAGTTAAGTAGCGCTTCACCAAGCGCAATAGAGTTGCCCGTAGTTTAATAGCGCTTTACCTAGTGCAGTAGAGGTGCCCACAGTTTAATAGCGCTTTACCTAGCGCAATAGAGTTGCCCATTGTTTCAAAGTGCTTTACCCAGTGCAATAGAGTTGCTCATAGTTCAATGGCGCTTTACCCAGCGCAATGTGTTTGCTCAGACGTGCGCGCCGCGCCAACCAGGGCACTGTAGGGCACCGAGGAGCAACGTAGAGCAAAGTTGCTTAAATGCAGCCACACCCCCTAGCCTGTCTGGATAGTATGAAAATAAAATGAATGACAAGGTTCGAACCCAGGACTCTGTGCATCAGAAGCAAAGTACAGAACCACTAAGCCATGACAACATAGGGGAAGCAGCCACTATTAACATTCATATACTTACAAACGGTAGTTTAACCATTACTAAGCAGGTCTGCAGTCAGCCTAGAATTTTACAAAACGGCCAATCACAAAAAAGTGCGGGAAATGCGGCATATTTAAGCCCCACAGGCAGGAATACATGCCATAACTGATTGTAGCTCACATTTGCAGTTAGAATGTTTGGCGTCGGAGAGGGAACACGCTTCCAAGCGCAACGTTGGGGCATCGAGGAGTCCAAATACATGGTTTGGCTCCTTGTCCACCATCACGAGTCAAGACTCCTGCAGGGCCAGTTCCAAGGGACGGAGTACAAGGCAGAGGCTTGGAACCGGTTAGCTTGTGACCTCACCAGTGCCACAGGCATTCCTCGGACTGGTGAACAGGTCTGTCACCACCATGCAGACCTGAAGAGACGAAAGCAGGACCACCTGAACCAATGGATACAGGAGGCCTGTGGGATGTATGTAGCCATGGAATGCAGTATGTAAGAATTGATAATGGAGTATGTATAATGGATAGGTATGTCTCAATATCCCTTCATTTACTTTACAGCTGCAGATAACCGTGCTATGAATCAGCAAGCCTATGCTGATAGGCTGCTAAGGCTGCGCCACCAGGCAGGTTAGTGATTATTCTGCATGTATTGTTATATAAAATATGGGAGAGAGCATGAAAGAAAGTGTTGTAGTCCAATAATATAGCCATAAAATTGCCTGAATAAGTCCTCTGCATGTACTGTCAGATAAAAACGTCAGAGAGGTGGAAAAAGAGTGTAGAAACCCATTAAGAAAGGTAACATATGTCTGGAATAATATCTCTGCAGGCACTGTCATATAAAATAAGTGAGTGAGCCTGAAAAAAGATTGTTCTAACCTATTAATAAAGGTATAATATGTCTTGAACATGTCTGCCATAGACACCGTTAAAACAAATAAAGGAGTGAGCCTGTGGAAAAAATGTGTAATGTCATTAATAAAGGTCTAAAACCCAGAGTGTGTCTGTGTCACAGAGTCTGAAATGTTGTTGTACCCTTGCAGTATACAAACAGTACTGTTTGAAAAGGTGCTGGCAACCCAGAGTTGTGCAGTCCCATATAAAGTGGGTGATGGAAGTACTAGTAGCTGTGAAACATATATACAGTCCACAACAGGCAGTTACTAGCTGGCATGAATAAGTAAACCTGGCACACGTGTAGCATGTTATTTTTTCCCCAGAAATGTGAGTGTGTGTCAAGAAATGCAGGGTTCTGTACAAATCGAAGTGAAAATGTCATGTGAAAACATCCCAGATATGTAGATAAAGAAATATAAATGCAATCAAGAAATATGTAGCAGTAACATCTGCATCCTGGACAGTTAGTATGTCAGATATAGGTCAGGCATATATTGAACTAGCCAAACCCATTACACAACCTAATGTATGGTGGCAAGTGTAATAATACAGGTAGGGGATATACACTTGCAGTCACTAGGAATGTAGTGTAGACTAAAAGGTCATTATAAGATGTTAACTGAGGTTTTTTATACACCCTACTGTATGTGCATAAACCATGCAATTCCACACCTCAATGGGTATGCGTAATCTTAAATATTTGTTGGGACATATGTCCTATTGTTCTATAAATATTTGCATTCACGTTGATGCATGTGCCCTGTTTAAACACCACATTCATGGTGGGCTGTTGCTACCAAACATCCCTGCATGCTGTTGGAATAACCACTGTGGTTCAATATATGCATGTGTTATGCTTGCTGTTCAACTGTTGTACCCTTGGTGTCTTGGGTTAATGGGAATATTATTGCATGCTGTTACAGCTAATCTAGAATGGTCCTGTGTCACCTTTGGGTGGAAGCGCTGCAGGGGATGGGGCTCGTCCCCCCGTGCAAGTATAGGCGGAGAAGGGCCACCTGTCACCCTTCAAAGAGTCTGGGCTGTAGTGTGTAGGGAGATCCAGCATTCGGTCGCTGATCCCCTATGCCAGCTTGAGGTGAGAGTGGTGCGTCTCACAGGTGATCCTGCCCATCCTACGCAGCCCCCAGCACAGCCACCCTCGGGGCTGTGAAGGTTCAGTGGTGACTGCCCATGGGTGGGGATCTCAGTTTCACTGTTACCATCTGTGGGCTCATGGGCTTGCGATTTCCAAACAACCGACCCCATCAATTGTGTTCACCCACCCCATGTGTCATACACCGCCCCTGTATGCGTCTTGTCTGTCTTGTCTGTTTACCTTCCCAACCTACCTCCCCAGACATACCTACTTCCTCTACCTCATTTCCCACTCTCACCTGAAAAAAAAAAAAAAAAAAGGGCAATCTGTACCCACAAAAAAATGACGCCCCATACATAGCTGCCCATTTCACACACATGTCCAATGGACAAACATGTAAGCTGATAATTAGAATTGGCAGTACAACATACTTTGTTGTCCTCACCCCTCTCCCAGGGGTGGAAGGTTTCAAATTTCACTCCAAATTCATTGCATATGCACAGCTGTTGCTGTTAAAGAAATGGGCAGCTATGGACCTTCCCTACACCCATCCTGCACATCCCGAGCTTGTTTACCTACTGTGTGTCCCTCTTTGCGCCCCCTTTTTCACCACTTTCCTATCTCCCCATTTTCTATTCTTTAAAAGAAATTAGCATGGGGGTTAGCGGGAGTAAGCACTTTTAAGCAGTAGTAAGTGGGTTTAAGCCAGTGTGCGCATGTGTAAGCTAAGTGTCGCACAAGCCCACGCAAACTCTCTTACAACTGCTTAAAAGTGCCTTAGTCACTGTGTATGACAGGGCCCTTGTACTGCTCAGCAGCAAAATAAAATACCCTTGTCAGCCTTGAACCCCACACCTTGGACTCACTAGTCTGCATGAAGTACTACTAAGCCACAGCAGATATACAATAACTTGGTGCTGTAAGAAATATATCACGCATTACAATGAGTGAATGTAAAGGGAAAATAGGAAAGCCATAGGAACACATTGCAATAACTACTGTTATATGCCAGTTAATTCTCTAATCCAAAAAGAAAGTACATACTCCCATGTATCCAGTGTTAGCATTAGGAGTTGTGAGTAAACTTACACACTGAGAAGAGTGCACTGGAAGAAGCAACAGTCAGGTTTCAGTACAACATGCATATCACTGGCTACAGCCCTAGCTTCAGATATGAGACATATACCAACCTTCTGACTGAGACAACAGTGTCCACAGCAAACAAGCATGGGCCCCACCTTGCACAACTGAAAGGGCTATGCCTACCTAACCTAGCATTTTATAGCAGTGTCCTGCAATCACAGTGAGTACTGCAATTACCACACAGCAGGCAGCATGCAATTACTAAATGGTAGGCACCAATTGGTGCAGAGGCCATCACATGCACATGTGCAGATACCTAGAAAAGCAACTTGTACTTGCTGTCCACACATGCAATACTATCATTGCACCAACTGAGAGAGACCGAGAGAGACAGACAGATGGAGACAAACAGGCTGTAAGAGACAGACACTGAAAAGAAAGACCAACACACAGAGGAAACCAAAACCAAAAAAAAAAAACAAATCAACAGCTACAACAGACAGAGGTGAGGAATACAAAGGTAAGGTATGTAACAGATATGTATTTGCTGGCATCCGAATGATGTGTCTGAAGTGTACTCTACATACTGTGAATCATCCTTATGTGGCAGCAGTCCGTATCTATATGTATATGCACATGTGCATAGGGCAAGGGACATACTGCAACTGTTAGTGAAGGCTGGACATATATATGTTGTTGAAGGTTGCTATGTGCACATATGTATGTAGATTGTAGTGTGTGGCATTGCAGACAGCAAGCAGTGCCAGTATATGTCATGTGGTGGTTAAGCGCTGTGGGACTGAGCTACAGGCAGTGAGGCCTCCTACAGCTATATGGCCTAAGGACAGCAAAATGCATTCTGCACAACACTGTGCAATATTATTACATAACCATATGTCTCACAACTGTTGCATAATTGACATCCCCACCATGAAAGGTGGGCAGTATATGTGCCTATATGTGCATCTATATGTACAGCAATGGATGTATACATGTATGTATATATATATATATATATATATATATATATATATATATATATATATATATACAGATATATACATATATAGATATATAGATATAGATATATATATAGATATATACATATATACATATATAGATATATATATATAGATATATATATATATATATATATATATATATATATATATATATATATATATGGATATATATGGATATGTATAGATATGTATAGATATCTATAGCTATGCATAGATATGTATAGATATGTAGATGTATGTGTATATATATATATATATATATATATATATATATATATATATATATAGAGAGAGAGAGAGCGGGAGACACGGGGTCAAACGTACTGCAACAGGTGCCTGTTGACCAAGGCATGGACTGAACACCAGTGTTGGTACTGCAGTGCCATACCCCATTCCAAAACACTTTACCCAGTAACTACCACATAGGTGGTAGCCTGCCTAACACTGAAGGTGTCAGAAGGGAACATGGGACACAGGTGGACAGTAGCCTCCCCTTTGATAATCACAGTGCCACACTAGACTTGTAATCTGTCTACGTGGTACGTGTCATCACAAAAGGTATGTCATCTAGGGAAATATAGGTCAGTGTTCCCCTCTACACATCACAATGCCCCATGTGGTATGTACCTCACATGACAACTACAGCAAGTGGAAAGGCCACAGACATACCTCACAAAGAGTAATACTGCCCTCAAACACATGCCCTATGCAGACTGACTCACAAACCCACAGCTACAGTGCGTTGCATACCGCCCACCCAGAGGTTACCTCTGCCGGACATACAGAGGTATGTCACTCCCATAGCAGTCAGCCAACCACCATGTCAACACCTCACAATCCCTCCGGGCTACACGACTTAGGGCCCTAATCCTTGCCACCTCACTAAACAGCACATGCTGGAGGTACAGGTTCCTATCCACAAATATGCCATACTCTGGACTAAACCACCCAGCATTAACAAACAAGGCTCCTCATTAGCAGATGTCATACATACCCCTGATGATTGTTTGGGAGATAGGCAATATGCCCTGGGAGTCACCTTTGTGTATCCGGTTGACAGGAGCAAGTGAAATCACATTACATGTGTGTCAAAGGCCAGGGTAGCATATGGCTAGGCTGCTCTAGGCCTTAGGGCCAATAGCGTATTACCTACCTATGACACAATGCACACACACATGTACTCAGTGCAATACCTGCTATGTGAGGTGGAATGAGTATGACAGTGAATGTGTGCAAGGTCTGTAAAGGTGTGATAGCTTAGTGTGAGGTTGTTCCTGTCATGGTAGTTTGTGTCCTAGGTGTGAGGCCAGAGAAAGATGTGTCAGTTATTGGGATGCAGACATAGTAGGATGGCATATGTTGTGACGTAGTTCCTTGTGTACGACTGTGGTGTCCCATTGTAGGCTGAAGCAATACATGTATGCTCAGTAAGTGGTACTGCTGGTGAAGCCAGCTCACATATGAACTGTTGTAATACTTGAAGCTGTAGGCCTAAACAGCACAGTATGGTGTATGTTCACATTCCCTGGTAACACTGTCTTGTGTGTTTCCTGTAGTCTGCACAGATTACATACCTCAGACATAGGTATCTGAAAGTAGGGGCACACAGTACTGTAAGGTACACAGGTAATGCTCATCTGTGTTGGCATACATTTGTGTATTGTATGTATGTCTGATGTGTGTGTAATGATGCCTGTACCATGCCCGCAGTCACATGTGTGTTACAGGGTATGTGTGTGCACCTAGCAACATGTTCACTCTGTTACAGCAGTATGCCAGCTATATTAACAACCATGCACATATGTTAGGTAGGGGTATGGCATCAACAACTAGGGTTTTTTACTGGTAATACTGTAAATGCACTTTACATTCATTGCATTGGATGACATATTTCTTCATGCATTAGCTTGATATATACCCCTATGGTGAGGTTGTGCATTGTATCCCAAATAATGTGCCGAGTACTGGTGTATACTGGTTTGTTATATGGAGTGTGGCAGGCACTGTCAGCCAGTTGTGGGCTGAGCACTGATATGTGGTATTGAACATGTGTATCCTCTGACAGACAAATAGATGCTATATATGGCAGTTAAGTGATATATGTACTTAATAATGTTAAGTGTGCCACATGACTTGCTCACACATATCGTTTAATTGTCTTCCAGGGTTATGGCTCATCAACGCAATCCGTCATATACAGCTGCAGAAGAACAGGAAATACATAACAGCCTGGTGCAGCACTATACACTGTTGTTTTCCAGGGCCCACCAGCACCAGCATGAGCGTACTGCACTGTGGCAAGATCTTGTTCGTCGGGTAAATGACATAGGCATGCATAACCGGAATATGAGCAGGTACGCCATCACTGCAGTGATTTAATTAGACATGTCCGGCAGCATATGTCTGATATCCATAGACAACAGCTTGACACAGGTGGTGGGGCGGCCATACATCCTCCCCTCACCAGAGTGGAGGAGCTGCTCCTAAGCATGGTGGCTCCTGGCCTACAGCAGCAACAGCATCACACATGTGTCATCATGGAGGCCGGAGCCACCCAGCATGATGACATGGAGCATGCAGGTAATATGCCCTAGCTGTAGACTACTGTTACCTGTATTGTTAGAATATGCATATGTGAGATGTGTACTGTGTGTTCAGCAGTTGTGCTGCCTATTGTGTGCAATATTGATATTTGGAATAGTATCTGTACACCTGTGACTGTTGACTGTTGTTCTACTGTAGTTTAGCACACTCACAGTAGCAATGCCACAGTTGTGGCCACTGACAATCTGTGTCATATTCTTGTAGGTCCCTCTGGTGTGACAGCAGGGCAGATGATACATGCTGGTGAGTGTGTTAACACTTTAATATTGGTAATGACATGTGCATGTCATAGGTGAGGTGTAGGCCATGTACACGTAACACACCTACGCATAATGCATGCTGTGCATGTTTGCTGTGAGACATTAAACATCTCAGTAAAGTCAGTAGCTGCCTCAATCACATGCAATGCACAGAGCAGCAGACACATTTGTGGCAACACTGTACTGCACATTTGATATGCATAGTTGCTACAGCTGTACACAACAGAACACATTTATCATACTCAGTACATGAAAACATGCTACATTTGGCATTACCACACACCCGCTGTAAGGTCACACTTCAGTATCCCACATGTCATGCACACACACATGATGTACCTCAGGGGTAGAGGCCTATCATGGGGCTTTGCAACACCCTGCAACACATAACACAGTCATGTTAGGCAATGCTCCGTATGAGGCACCTCACACACCCATGTACAAAGTGGCTGTGTAATTGTGAATGTAGCCACGGCACTGCAGTTCAGGTACAGCATGCTAGGCGGTGGTTTTGCACACATTAGTAGCTGTGAGTGACCACAAGATGCATGATGATGATGGCACAGGGTACTACACCCCATCCAGTTACAGTAACCACAGTACTACTCATAGCAGTCATTGCTGTGCACCTCAATGTTGTGTGTGTGCAAACAAATGCACCTATACACAATATGCATAGCATGTTGTGTGTGTGCTTACATATGCCAGTATACACAATATGCACAGCAGTCGCCATCCAAATAAACTGTCACATATATGTCCTGGAATGCTAGTGGGTGCATAGGTCACATGACACACGTTGGGTATGTGTAGTGTTTAATGTTGCAGTCGTGTAGCATGCCATGCCATGGCAGGCACTGACATATCTGCAATATGTTCCACACTCACCATAACCACTGTACACTGGCCATGTCGAGCATTGGGATTCCTTCACGTCAACATGCACCACACATCCTGTGTGTGTACATAGCATGCATGTGCTACACCTGTGCCCACTATTATCTGCTATGGACACAGACACTGTACTCAGACATGGAAATCTATGTGTCACACAGATAACACATGCAGCCATGGCATGTATACCTGTGAGTGATGGTGCACAGGGCATTGCAGAGCTGATAATACTTGCACAGCAATGTTGTGTCCAGGTACACATTGTGTTCCAGGGTGTAGCCAATCACTGAACAACTACACAGTTGCATCAAAGCCATGTACACTGCCATGAAATAGGGGAGTCTACACTTGCACTACATAGTCTTGTGCAACACATATTCTGCATGCTGACACATGTGTGGTGACTGTTTGCCTTGTGATACTGACACACACCTTCACCCACTATAGAGTATGTGTTGGATTGCTGGTGTGTGTGTGTATGTGCTGTAGTGAGGAGTGTATATGTGTGCATGTGTGCATGTGTGCATGTGTTCATGTGTGCATGTGTGCATGTGTTCATGTGTGCATGTGTTCATGTGTGCATGTGTGCATGTGTGTATGCATCATGTGCAGACTGTAAAGTGTGTTTCCTGTCTTCCTCTCACAGGTGCTGAGTTAGGGGTGGCCAAATGCAACAGGGAACCTGAAGCCACTGCCACGAATAGTGGTGATGATGAGGCATGTATTCTGGCACAAGAAGGTTTGACAGGGTCTGTTGTTGGTCCGCCAATCAACAGTACACAGCGTTCAACCCCATCTATGTGCACACTCATACTGTCAATACATCCCTCATCACCAATGGCCATAGGCGAGGGACAGCATACAGTTGGCATTGACCAGGAGAGTGTGGTACCCATGGCACTTGCATCCCCTCACAGCAGCCATAGCCGGATTCCTGGAACAGTACCACATAGGCAGAGGTCCAGGCATTCTCGGGGGAGCACCACTGGTCATATTGCCCCTGGCAGAAGTGCCCTCACAGGTCTTACAACATCCAGTATGTTCCGGGCTGTAATGCAGGCTCAGGCACGTATGGAACGGTACACCAGACAGGGACTTAGGGTGCAGAGGGCCCATTACACCTCTATCAATGACAGCATCCGTGACCTTGCCGGTGCCATCCAGAATTACACAGAGTTCATTGATAGACGTTGGGGGGAGACAGTAGATGCCCTCCACAATATGTCTTTCATGAGCCAGGACCGTGCAGGACGGTTGCGACGTTGATGCGGACGCATGTCAGCAACAGCAACAGCTGGCAGTGGTCGCAGACAGCCCACAGTTCACAGCCACTCCCGTAGTGGCAGTACCAGCCCCAGCCATGCTGGGGCTGGCCTGTCCATTGACAGTCCCAGTAGACCACATGCACGTGCCTCTGGCCAGTCCCAGCAGCGACATGGGTCCAGTCATCTTACCTCTGCCTCTGATAACAGTACCCAGTCAGGGTTGGTACCCGATACTGTCCATAGCATCCCTGCCAGACACAGTTACTGTGTCCATGGCCGGAGACAGTGATCTGTACAGCCTAGCAGATACAGTCTGTGGCTGTCCCACAAACTACCATATATGGCAGCCACATGGTGGAGCTGTGTGCATGCAGACACACACACATTAACCAAACAACTAGGGCTCACACATACACACACACATTACATCAATGTTGGCCCATGCTGTACTGTTGTCCCTCACACACACACACACACACACACACACACACACACACACACACACACACACACACACAGACATGTCGATTGGATGGGTCAATGTCAGACTCTGGCAAACAACAACACACCCTGTGTATATGATAATACCTGTGTCACCTCCTGTCATCTGTAACATTGATGCAGGAACAGGCTAACATGGTGCTGATGCACAGGGTGACATTATAGCAGTGTAGCAATATTAGCAAGTTGTCAACAGGAAAGTGTAGTGACATCCTTGTAGGTATGTCTGAGCAGGCAATATGCATCAAAGCTCTGATTGTCAATGTAGCATTGTTTACACCACTGTTAGGTCTGAGTATGTATTGTCCACCCATGTGCCACTTGGCTGAAGTGTAATGCATTGCCAGCATGTGTTAGTGAGTGGACAGTATGTGTGTGATGTGTGCAGTACAGATTACCAAGTGTACATCTGTGAACATGGTGGGTGCACACTGTCTGCATGTACGTGCATGGTGGCCACATGGGACGTGTGGCATACCCTGTTGTACACATTGTTAACATCTCATAGTATCTTTCAATGGCCAGTATGCATTCTACTACAGTTATGTACTAACATGGGTCCACATGTGTGTATGACATGGGTTGACACTATGCTGTGGGTGATACTGTTAATATCTGTCAATGATTTGCGGTCTGGCAATATACACAACCTCAACAGCATGACTATAAGCAATCATTGGATGATGTCCTGACAAATGACACACAGTTGTAGGGAACTCAGTAGCAGTTGGATCTTTCCGGTACTATACTGTAACACTAACCAGTGGTATTGACCGCCACCCATTCCTGGGACCACACCTGTTTGGCATATAGCCCCCTTAGGTACATGCAAACACACTAGGGATGTGTCCATCCACATCTGGAAATGCATGCATTGGCCTACAATGCATTCCCTGGATGGGACATATATCCTACACAAGGGTATCATACAGACAGATACCTGTTGTCTGATACATGCTGTATAGCAGTAAGCCGGCTATGGCATAGTCATCCACATTTACTATACATACTATCCCGTCAGTATCACATCGATGGTAGACCTCAACATGTATGCTGGGTACCAATGTGTACATACAGTCTCGTGTTATGTCATGTGTCCCTCGGTATCCACATATCCATAGGTATTGTGGAGTCCCTCTGTGTATCACATAAGACATTAGAGGCCTGAATGCATATCCACAAGGCAGTTGTACACCTATACAGACTGTCCATTATTGCCAGTCGTTGTTGTGTATGAACATGTCTGACATATACCCCAGGCATATACCCTCACTCACACTACTCTTTAGTAACTGTCATGGGTGTGTGTGGCACAGATGACCTTGGCCACAGATCACAACAGTGGACAGCCTTGTCACATACATACATATGTGACCCACAATCTGAGAAGCAGCGGCACAACCTGTCAATGGAAACAGATGTATTCATTTAGTATGCAGGCTTCACACCTATGTACTGATTGAGGACACACACACACACACACACACACACACACACACACACACACACACACACACACACAGTCAGTGTTTGCAGGATTCAAACTGCTACCTAACTATGTTATGATACGAGAGAAAGATGCATTAACACGGCGCGCTATTTGCTTTACTGGCTTGTTTCCCTTCTCCTGCTGTATTTGTAGGATGGTGACATCATCAGACCTTCCAAAGAGGAATGTACCTCTTTTAGTGAGTTTTCCCAGTCTCCAAAAAGGGAACTCCTCTCAAAACAAACTGCACACATACACCCCCCACACACACACACACACAGTCAGCGTTTGCAGGATTCAAACCCCTACCTATGTTATGATACTAGAGAGAGACACATTAACACAGCGCGCTATTTGCATTACTGGCTGGTTTCCCTTCTCCTGCTGTATTTATAGGATGGTGACATCATCAGACTGGACATGGTGATGTGTGTTCACTTTGTTTTATGCCATTCCAGGAATGGTCCATGTGGGTCAGCAGGTGTCAACAGCTTGAACAGGACCTCATAATCCTTACCTTGTGTGATCTATCTGTGGACACATTGACATTCCTTCATATGTTAATACATATTTATGCACAGCTTGTTGGTTTTTTGGATACTACATGTGTCTGGGATGTTGACAAAGGGCTATTCAAAGTCTATGTGAGACATGTGTAGCTGTGTTCAGTGATGTATGTCCTGGGTGGCTGCCTTGCAAACAGTCTAGCATGTTTGGGAACCATGATTCGCACATGAACATGCCACAGTTGGTAGGGTTGTGTGTATGTCAGCTTCCAATAGCTCTGTTTATGACTTTAACTATGATGGACTCCATGACCTTGCAGATCAGACTTCATAGGTGTACTGGACTGTACTTCCCATGGTGTGTTGTGCACCAACACTTGTGGGGAGTGCCATATGTTGCTGTAACACATTCAATGGTTCCACATCCTGTGTAAGGGGTGAGGCTCAGCTGACTGTTCAGGTGCAGGATCTGTTTGTTCTATAGTTTATGCATGACACATATTGGGAATCAATGTATTCCACTTGCTGCCATGCTTTTGGCATTGGGGGTAGTTGCTCATCCATTTTACATGTAATATCTCCTGGTATGATGATATGGACTATTGTCAGTGGGAGGTGGATATGTATATATGGGCCTGTCTGTCAGGATGTCGGCATTGTCAGTCAGGTACAGTTGGCCCTGACTCAGGACATATATGGGTGTACATTGCTATTTATGACATAGCTGAAGGAGGTGTCATGATTCAGTCTGGACTCCTTCTCAGCTACTCTTTACAAAACACCAATGAACCTGAGCACTAATCCCTGTTATACTCTTTTATACACTTAACACCCTACTGATCCTTTGTGATCAGGCTACAGAGTATGTCATCATAATATCCTGGCATGTCCAGGGGTCAGTTTCGTGTGTACTCTCCAGTCCAGCTGGTGAATATTGTGATGTTGACACAATGTCACATCTGCCTCATGTACACAGACAACCCTCTCCTCCTCCCGACAAACTCAGATATATGTGTGAGATGCACCTATATAGACATACAGGGTGCTGAACTCTCTCGACCCATGACTGGCACAGTCTATCAGGTGGTGATGGTAACCACACACACCACATATCAGTCTCACATATCCTCTAGCGACAGCACTCAAACCACATTATCACACATAGACATACTCGGATGCTGTTAATGAACTCTGCCTAAGCAGCAGAGACCTGCAAAGCAGACACACACACAACTGCTACCCCACTACAATACCTACATATCACATAGTTACTGTCAGTGTGCCACACAGTCACTGCCCTTCGGGCTAAGCAACACACCTAATACACTTGTAATAGGCGACACTTATTGTCAGACACACTGACATACCACTCACCAGCCCGAACAAGGAAATAGTCACTTTGGGCTGTCTGTCGGGTGCCAGGATCTGCCACATAACACATGCAGTCAGGTCACTCCAAAGCAAGTACAGGACTGGCACCATCATTGTCCATGCTGGTGCGTAAAACCTCAGATGTTACTCCCTGGACCACATGACATGATACATGGAGAAACACTCTGATCATATAGCCCAGGCCAGTATGACCCTGACCTTGTCTAGCATCTTACACCCACCAATTATGATGTCACAGTATACAGACAAACATATCATGTTTAACAGTTGGCTAACAAATTGGTGCCATTCATAGGGGATACAGTGTCTGTCAGCCTGTGGTGACATGCTCGACATGCCACGTAGCTTCACTATGGACAGCTTGCACCTGTCACCCTTGGACTTTAGAATGCTGGCTAAGGCTCTTGCTACCACCATAGTGCCTTTTTTAAGCAGGGCTCAGAAGACAAACCCACCTCCATAGACATTACAGGTTAAATGAAACTAAGGGTAATGCTGCTCAACACCAGATGTGTTACCCTCATATTGTGGTCACTCAGGACTCTCCTCAGTATGGAGGTTAGCGATATCTGTGCACTAACAGACTCCTGGTTCAGGCTTACTTATGCACACCAGCACTACCAGGTTATGTTTCATACCATGCTTTCTGACCACAAGACTTGGAACAGACAACACAACTAGGGGGAGTATCCATATACATCACAGATACACACACCTCCGGGTTAGTAGCACTGCACAAAGCATCACAGACCATACATATACAACTACCATTGTGCAAAGCTGCCTTTTAGTTTGTTGCCTGCTACAGACCACTCTCCTAAACTCAGGAACCACACTCGGCTTTCATGAGAACTCTGGAGAATATGAAAGTCTCCACAAACACCATTATATTGGGTGACTTCAAATACACAAATATTGACTGGGGATACTACTCAAGCCCCAACACCCTCGCCCAACAGTCGCTACAATTTGTAGACTCATATGCTATGGCACAACCAGTCAGCACAGCCACAAGGGGGAATACATATTGGACCTGATCATCACCAACATGGGGACTCAATGTTCCACACCAGCGATATACCCCTCATTGGTAAGGTCAGAACATACATGTATCTCACTGGACATACATATACCCTCCACACACCCATCCTGGGTAATCTTGGTGAACTTCTCATGAACCAACGTCTCACTTCACCAAAGCAAAGTGGTATCCTTAAGAGACCCTGAGACAGTGGCAAATACGGCTCAGACTGTTGAATCCTTTACATACACATTCTATGGACACCTAGTGGACTGCATGGATTGTGCTATCCCAAATAACAACAGGACTCACTCCTCCAATGGCAGGGGACCTGTCTGGTAGACCCCAGCCATTAATAAGCTGTACAACATCAGGATGAAGCTACTACATGATAGAGCACAATCCCAGACGGGGAAGGCATCTGTGATCTGTACTAGCAGACATCTACGATCACTCGTGAACTTTTCTAAGGGCCGCTTCTACTGGACAATTGCAACAGACACGTAGGACTATCACACGGCCTTCTTCAGTTATGTCAGGAACCTGGGTGGACACTCACTGATATGCTGTGAGTTACTGCATACTGACTAAACTTACCCTGAACCCACTGGCATTGCCAACATCCTTGCAAACAGGTTCAGTGCAGATGTCCCCCCCCCATCCCCCCTAAGGAGCAACTATTCATCCCAACAGAGTGTAACCTCCCTGACATCACACAGTAACAGGTGAGTGCTGCCCTCCCCAAAGCGTACATCACAGCATCAATGGGACCAGACGGTGTCCCGTCTTGCATCTTACAAGAGCTTCATGACAGACGTAACCCTCACATTATGTCACTGTTCAATATCGGAGTTACTACAGGATATGTACCCAAGGAATGGTGTACAGCGACAGTGGTCCCACTCCACAGAGTTGGTGCCACAATGGACCACAGACAATATTGCCCTATAAGCCTAACTAGCCTGTTCTGCACAGCTATTGAGCATATTGTCATGGGACTCATACACATAGACATCGGGAACCTCCAGACACTGTGTCCTACACATTTCAGCGCTGTTGTGGGCAGATCTTACTTCTTGAACCTGTTTGTATTCTTTAAATGGTTAACAGGTCCATCAACATAGGGATGGTTGTCCACACAACCTACCTGAACCTTGCAAAACTCTTCAACACAATAACCCACTAGGCCATTATGCATAGGCTCACCAGCGTCGCTATGGACACATATCTCACACGATGGATTGCTACCTGGATCAGGGATAGCACCCACATGGTCAGAATTGCAGGTGCCATGTCTGACTATACACCAGTTACAAGTGGCATCCCACACGGCTCGGTCCTGGGACCTCTCTTGTTCAGTATATATTTGTCTGACGTACAGACTACCACAGGGGGAATATGGCTGACCATGTTCGCACTTGACTGCAAACTGGGTGCCATAATCAACACTCCAGCTGCCACATGCATACTCAAACAGGGTCTCACAGAGATGGATGACTGGTGCCTGAGCCATGGCCTACAGCTTAATGCCATTAGTTGCATAGTCATCTCCTTTGTGAATAACAACATGCCCACACATTACCACATAGGTAGTACTCCATTACATACGGTAGGAGTTGTTAGGGGTTTGGGGACATGACTTGTTCGTACTGTCGCCTTTGACAATCACATTGCCAAAGTGGTTGGACAGACCTTCTATATAGGCCACCTTATCCCATATGATTTCACATCTAGATCGAGTGAGGTCATTGTGCCCCTATACGCATCACAACCATGCTTGGTTACAATGCCACATTTGGGGTGTACCTTACCCGACACCTGCAGCAACTGTACTGGCCACAAAAGTTCCTCACCAAGCAAATCTAGGGACTCACACGGATGCCCTGCACAGTTCGGATAAAGTAACACCAGCTCTACTCAGTCACTTACCACCTACTCATATATGATGTGTGCCTGTTGTTTACAGATATACCCAACCCAGAATTACTGGACATGCTCCACCTCAGGATATCCGACTCCCTTGGAGCTACACACTCCAGGGACATATACCTCAGCACAGATGTTAATAGGACATGCTGGAGGGACAGATTCTTATCCCAGAGGCTCCACTCACTTCGGATTGTAATCCCAGTTTCACATAGGCAGAGCCACCCACTGACCACCTACAGGAGACATCTTGACGACTGTATGGGTGATTGTATGTTTACCCCTGGGATATCTTCTGTGTCCCTGGTAGACAGAGGCACACTAGCCTAAACGTACATGGGCTATCTTGTGTGACCTACTATTCACACGCACAGTGTAGTAATCTGACAGGGTTGCGAATGCCAAACACACTCTGGCTAGGCTTGTAAATGCCCTAGGGCAGATAGCCCAGTATCGACCTCTGAACCTATGCTAATGTTCGGGATGCACAATGTTTATTGCTGATACTGTTTGCAGGTCTTTATCGTCTTTGCTTTACCAGTTTCTTTGAACAACATATGTATCTGCAGAACATATTTGATTATGACAGGGTTCCACTATATTATATATGTGTCTGTTGTCATATAACTGTGTGCACAGGGCAGATTGCTGGATAGTGAGAGGTTCCTGGGTTAACACATGCAACTGCCAGATATGTGTGGCCCACTGCTGTACTCAGACATGGCCTAAGTGTGTGAGCATGCCCAGTTCAGGCTTTCCGTGTTTTGTTGCCTGACATTTCTCTCATTTATTCAAGTGTGTGAGCATGCCCAGTGTGACCTTTCAGTATGTTGCTATCTGAGGTCCACTACATTTATTGATGTGTGTGAACATGACCAATATTAACATTTATACTGTGTGTGTTGGAAGTCAGGTTCTGTTCTTACTGCAGGACTCACCTTTGTGTCATAACTCGACAGGGATTATGCTGTGCTTGCAGGGTTTCCATGAGATACTTTGCATAGACTTATCAACATTCCTTCATACAGGCTGACCACTGCAATATTGTCATGGTTTAGTGGTTCAGTACTTTAACTATAGTGCACAGTATCCTGGGTTCGTGGCCCACCACTGCTTTATATTTTCATACTGAGCAGACCAGACTGCTTAAGGGCCAGCTAAGCAAATATGAGCATGTTGGCTTTTGTTCAGCTATGCCCTACTTAGACCAGGCTTGTCCGACATTGCTCAATATTCACCAACATTGCTGGACGTTGCCCAATATTACTCAACATTGACCACAGTTGTGCTAGTTGGTGTGTGCGATTTTGTTTGTGTATACTACATGGTGGTAAATGCTGTTTAGCACTGCTTTATATTGCTTAACACATGGCAATCATGCCTCAGGTGGTGCTGCAGGGCTGCCTATGTCAGATGCACATACTACACTCCCTGTACATGTTTGAAAGCAGGTAGTGTCAACTTAGGCATCCCTTTTACTATATGTGTGAGTCAGAGAGAGGTATCATTTCCAGAGTTCCTACTGAGTCAGTGTATGTGCTATGCATTGCCTCTTTGCCAAGGCCAAAGCATACTGGGCATGCATCCTTCTGCCTACTGGGGCAGGCTCAGGTTGTTCCTCCTCCGAGTCACGCTCTGCCTGTGATGGCCTTGGCAATGGTGGGGGGCTGTTTGGCCCAGGCCTATGCTGGTCCTGCTGCAGCTGTTTTCGCAGGATCATATTATGTAGCATAGCACATACCATGACAATTTGGGTACATGTAGTTGGTGAGTACTGCAAGGCTCCACCAGATGTGTCCAGGCACCGGAACTGTGACTTGAGCAGCCCAAACACACGCTCGATTACATTACGTGTTTGTGCGTGTGCCTCATTATGGCATTCCTGTTCAGGTGTGTGTGCGTTTCTGATGGGTGTCATCAGCCACGGCTCTAGTGCATAGCCAGCATCCCCCACTAGGTGACCATGTGGGATGTCCCCATCGGTAAATGTCTGGTACAGCTGCGTCAGAAGCCAGATATGGGAATCATGGTAGCTTCCAGGGCAGCCAGCACACACATTCAGTATTATGCCCTGGGCATCACACACACGACCTGGCAGTTGATGGAGGGGAAGCCCTAGCGGTTGAATTAGACCTTACCCCGCTCACCGGCTGGTGCTTTGATGCATATGTGCGTGCAGTCTATTGCACCCACTACCTCAGGGTATTCCGCTATTTGCTGGAAGAGACGCATATTGCTGGCCAATACCTCATGGGAATTGGGGAAATATACATGATCACCGACATGTGCTGACATGGCATCCAGGAACTGGTGCAGTACCCTGGATGCTGATGCCTGTGATATCCCCATCATATCACTGGTTGGTCTCTGGAAGGTACCTGTTGCTAATATTCTTAGGCCAACACATACCTTGGTTTCCACTGGGATGGGTTCCCCTCTGTTGGTTCTGTGTGTGAGGCGTGGCCTGCACAGCTCAACAATTTGCTGCATGAGGTCTCTGTCCACTCTATAGCACTCCACTATCTCCAGCTCATGTAGCCCCTGGTAGGTTACCCTGGGCCTGTACACTCTTCTCCGTCTCCTTACTGTGGGTTGTCCAGCAGCATTTCCATTGTCACCACCCTCAGCATGTTGCATATGTCGCCTTATAACAGCAATGGCAGCCCCTAATATTTCTTTGTCTCAGTAAAGCTTTTTCAGTTTTCACTTCTATTAGCTTACTGCAGTGTCTGTTGTGAGAAACATAATGGACTGTTGTTTGCAGAGTTTGAAGTGCTAGGCTGGGCTGGGCTAGTGTACTGCCTGTGTAATTGCCTGATTCTGATTGTTTTCACCTGCTAGCTCTGCTAGTACTCCCTGGTAGCTTCCTACTATTTGTTGTGCTTCCTTTTTCCTTTCTGTTTCCTCAGGGAGGCAGCGCCATGCGCACAAGCGCAAACACGCTCACAGCAGCTCACATGTGTGCACACATGCTTACACGGACTAAAACTTGCTTATTTGGGTTAAAACGCGCACACACCAGCGCAAACGTGCTTACAACTCTTTAAACAGCCTTATACATGCTTACTCTGGCTTAAACGCACACACTAATGCTTACACGCACACTCTGTCTTACTCGGGTTTACAGGCGCGCACACGCACGCATACCCACTCAGCAAGAAACTTTGGTGTTATCCACGGCATACACCTTCCATTTCTTGCCTTTACCGAGCCTACCTGTTGACAGACCTCTTTCCATGATGTGTAAATGACAGCTGACACATGCCACTCTGCTCCAATGAGCTTCACTTCTTTCATACATACCCCACTCGTGATGTCACCTATCTTCTACTCTGTTACTCCCCTTATCCTACTCCTACACTCCACTGACTGTGCTCATTTGCTATGTAAACTTGTGATTCACTATCCTAACCCTCTTTTGCATAGGATTGCCTACTAATGCTTGGTTACATCTCTTAGACTGAGCTTCCCCCCTTAGCAACCTCTACTCGGTGGCCATGTTGTCTTCAGCCTGCCATTCCCTTGCATTGTACATTAACAATTTAAATAAGATCCACATTTGTGGGTTTTAATTTTTAGTTTTCTGGTTTTTAGAGCACAGCCCATTTGCGCGGCGCTGTGCTACGCTTAAACATTGGAAATCGGAGAAAAAAATTTTTTTTTTTCATATTGCATCAGGAAACATTGCCAATGGCCATATATTTGGCCATTGGCATGCTTCCTGCACTGGATGCAACCTTTATTTGGAGTTGTCATGGCTCCGTTTTGCTATTTGCAGAACGGTACTCAGTTGTCAACTGAGTACATTTCTGCAAATAACACTGCTCTTACTCGGACAGGTTCGGGTTTCCTGAATCACAAATCTACCTCATTTGCATGCCTTTCACCTGCAATTGAGGTAATTTGCATATCCCAGCCCTGTCTGTGTAAGAGCCGTTTTAGGAGCTCTCTTGCACGCCCCTGCAGGCTGTTCCTGGATCGCTCGTCGGACATGATGGCTGCATGGAGTCTTACTCTACTCTTAGACTCTGTGCAAGCCATTGTGAATCCAGCCCATAGAGAGGAAATCATTGAAAAGCATGGCACAATTAGTTCCTTTTATTCTTAATGATACCTTACTGCTTAAAAATGAGAAGTTGAAAGAGAAGGAATCTGTGAACAAATGCTGCACAATTAGTTCCTAACCTTAGTAGTAATACTATACTGTATTACTTAAGAAATGAGCAGTTAAAAGGAAAGAAATTGGTCAGCAAATATGGCATGATTATTTTCTTTTCTTCTTAGTAATATTATACTGCTTAAAGAAATGTTCAGTTAAAAGAGAATGAAATGGTCAACAAACATGGCATGATTAGCTCATTTTTTTCTTAGCAATATTATATTCTTAAAGATATGAGATCTTAAAAAGAAAGAAAAATTGAACAAACATGGCATGACTAGTTCACTTTCTTCTTAGTAAAACTATACTGGTAAAGAAATGAGTAGTTAAAAGAAAAGGAATCAGTAAACAAACAAGGGGTGATTAATTCCTTTTTTTCTTACTAATACTATACTGCATAAAGAAATGAACAGATAAAAGAGAAGGAATCGGTGAGTAAATATTTTATGATTCTTTTCTTTTTAGTAATACTATATTGCTAAAAAAATGAGCAGGTAAAACAAAAAGAAGTGGTAAAGAACCATGGCATGATTAATTCATCTTTTTTCTTAGGGATATTATCCTGATTTAAGAAATGAGTGGTTAAAAGAGAAGGAATCGGAGAACATACATGGCATGATTAGCTTCTTTTCTTCTTAGTAATATTATACTAAAAGAAAGGAGTACTTTAAAAGTAAGGAATCAGTCAACAAACATGGTATGATAACTTCCTTCTCTTCTAAGTAATACTATACTGCTTCAAGAAGTGAGAGCTTAAATGGAAAGGAATTGGTTAACAAACATGGCATAATTAGTCCCTTTTCTTTTTAGTAATACTTTACTGCTTAAAGAAATGAGCGGTTATAAGAGAAGGAATTGGAAAACAAACATGGCATGATTAGTGCCACTTCATCTTAGTGAAGAAACTTGAAACTGCTTGAAGAAACTGGCAGCTAAAAGACAGAGACATGGTGAACAAACATGGCATAACTATTTCCTTTCCGTTTACTTTCAGTGATATTATACTTCAAAGAGAAAAGCCATCAAAAGAGAAAGAATCCATGAGCAAGCATGGCATGATTAGTTCCTTTTCTTCTTATACTTATTCTATACTGCTTAAAGAAATCAACAGTTTAAAGAGATGGAATCACTCAACAAATATGGCAGGATTAGTTCCATTAAAAGAGAAGGAATCGGTCAACAAACATGATTAGTTCCTTTTCTTCTTATACTTATTCTATACAGTTTCAAGGAATCAGCAGTTAAAAGAAAAGGAATCACTCAACAAATATGGCATGATTAGTTCCATTAAAGCAGAAGAAATCTGTCAACAAACATGGCATGTTTAGTTCCTTTTCTTCTTAGTAAATCTATAGAAATGAGTTGTTAAAAGAGAAGGGACTGGTTGACAAACACAGAAGATTAACGAATGGAACCACAGAAAAAAGAAAAAAACTCCAAAACACACACGTCTTGCAGTCCAAGCCCAAAAAGCAGTGGAACACAAATTAAAAGTCAAAAACGGAATTTATTCAGCATTTCTGATTTTGATGAAGTTTCCAGTGTAATGAAATGAAAGCACTTAATAAATTACGCTTTTGACTTTTAATTTGTGTTCTGCCACTTTTTGGTTTCAGACTGCAAGAGAAGTGTGTGTTTCTGGTTGACAAACATGGCATGATTAGGTCCTTTTCTTCTTAGTAATACTATACTTCTAAAGCAAATGAACATTAAAATGGGAGGAATCATTGAACAATCATATTATGATTACTTCCTTTTCTTCTTAATAATGCTATATAATGCTTGATGAAAAGAGCAGTTAAAAGAGAAGGAATTGGTCAAAAACATGGAATGAATTGAGTGGTTAAAAAAGAAGGAATTGGTCAACAAATGTGGCATCATTAGCTCCTTTTCTTTTTAGTAATACTATACTGCTTAAAGAAACTAGCATAGCTGGCTTTAGGCACCAGTGAACCCTGCGGCCGCTGGGGGCCCTCTGTTCCTGGGGGGGGGTCCCCAACCACTGCAAGTTACCTTATCTTAGTATAGTGTAACATGTCTGTCACATCATTAAAAGCTAGTACAGCAATCATGTATACTTAAAGCAGGTGGGTAATAAATCCTATTTATATCTCCTTTAAAATTCAAAGATATCTCTGGTTATTGTAACAGTGTTTTATCAAGTGACAGGCTTCACAATTCCATTAAATATTTTACCACTGACGCAGTGCCCCTGGCTTAGTTAAACCCTGCTAGTGGACATTCTCTCCACTGCACCTAACAACATAGCCAGCTTTAGATACCTACAATACCTGTGGCTGCAGGGGTCCCCTTAATCATCCTTGACTGTGGGGGTAGCCCCCAAAAGCTGCTGCTGGTTGGGGAAAATGAGGAGAAAATTTATTAATTTTCTGAATATGTCCTTTAACCTGAGCATGGCTGTGTTATGATCATGTTAAAATAAAGGTGATGATGATCATGAGCAAGGTAAGCACTAGAGAGATCAGCAGCCCAGAGTGACTGATCTCAGTTTAAACCTAGGATTTTAAGAAGAGCTGATGCTTCTGATTTTCAGAGATGGTTTTCTCTTTTAGGGAGCTTTACAAATACTGGCAGAACACCATATATTGTAACTCTCATCTTCTTTGCTGTAGAATTTTGTAAAATAGATTCATAGATTAGTACTAAGCTAACTGCCCTTATGAGCCATTTTAAGCTTAGCCAATTATCCCTTGTGAGACTCAAACCCTGCACCTTGTGTTTGTAAGGCAAACACCTTAACCATTAAGCCACCCTCCCAACCATAACGATACCTTCTAGGATTAGAACCCGCAACCATGTACTCCATCCTCAGAGTAACCTAACACTAAGCTACCTGGAATGCATATGTCAAAAATAATAGCAGAATAAAGTCTCAAAATCAGAAACACATTTTAAATATTATTCTAAATAATTTAAAAAGTTAATAGGATAACACTTTTTGCAGCAACATGGATTTTTTGCACAATAAGAAGTATAAAATCCTAACTGGATTTATTAACTGTCTATAATCCTGAATGATTAAACAGCATATTAAACTTTTTTACAAAGGACAGAACAAAACTAAGGCAAAATCAGGAAAGGTCTGTGAAATAAGTGAAAGGGAGCCCTTGCTCCTCAATGAGGTAAATAAAAGTGACTCACCCCTGCTGCTGTTTGGCAACTGCTAAACAGCAGTCACTGATCTGGTGTGGCAGTACCAGTGTTGCACAATGTATTGCTATTTTCTGTATGGTTATTACTTCTTTAATTTTCATCACAGTCAAACCTTAGAGGTGTGCACAGGAGATTATAGTTTGTGTTTGGGCTGGGAGCAGTGTAGTCATTGTTTCTTTTATTTTTCTCACACACCCCAGAGGTGTACAAAGACAGTTACTATAGCTTTTGTAGAGTTAGTGTAGTGTCTAGGAGCAACTAAGTAGAATACATTACTTTAATGATTATTTTTTCACTTTCCTGGCAATCACACATCTAACAAGTATACAAGTGGCTGCCTTTGGGGGTTATGGATGAGGAGTGATTAGTGAAGAGACATGCTATGTATATGCTAGTCAGCAGTCAGTTGAAATGCATGACTGCGGCAATTTGAACTTCTGACTTCACCACAGTCTAACACCAGAGGGATGCATAGGCAGTGACTGACTTTTTTGGGAAAGTTAGGGAGGCAGGCAGTATTCCCAGATAGGACTTATATTGTGTATCCTCACAACAACTGACTTGTTAGTTTATTGTTAGCCACTATTTTGTTAGCTTTGAACATTAAGCCTTGGGCACAACTTGTGTCTTCCTTGAAAGAAAATAAATAAATAAATAAATAAGACTGAAATTCTTTTCTTACTCATGACTATTGTTTAGGCCACCATTGTATTAAAAGGTTGGGAAATACTCTAAAATGCATCTCAGAGCATCTATCTGTAGACGCACTGGCTTCTAGGGGCACCGGCTTAATTGAATAATTTCTTAAATGGTTGCTACGATGTTGCCTTGGTCAGGAAAGGTGGTGTGTTGAAAGGATTATAGGAAAACTAAACCTGAAAAGAAACTTAATGAATTTCTTTCCTTAATCATAGTTTCTTTTCAAGCCATCATTGGATGAAAAGGTTGTATAAAAAGGAAAAAAAAATTAAATGCACTGCGGAGCATACAGAAAGTTGTGGCTTTTTGAAAAAGCTGAAGAGTAAAGCAAAATGTGAGGAAAATAATAAAAAAGTAATCTGAGCCCAAGATGGGGGGAAACAGAGGGGGGGGCACTGGGTGATATGTGTATGTGGGGGTATGTGAGGGGTACTGAAATAGTAGGGAGTGCTTAGGGCACCATTTCACCTAAGTCTAGCCCTATACATAGAGTTGTTGTAATGTAGCACTGTTGCAACTAAATGCCAGTAACTGTAAATGTTCCTTTGTGAGATGGGCCAACATAGTGTGGTACATATGCCTGATGTAATGTAAGAGTATTGTAGCTACAGGTCAGTTTGTGCTACATTACAACAACTTTATGTACAGGGCTAGAACTAAAACGTTGATTAGGAGGGGTGGTAGTAGCAGGGTAAGACATAGAATGGAAGTGCACAAGGGGCCTCCATCTTGACATTTGCTGGGGGCCCCCAAGATCCTAGCACCGGCCCTGGAAACTAGCAGTTGCAAAAGAAGGAATTGGTCAAAAAGCATGGCATGATTAGTTCATTTTTTCTTAGCAATACAATATTGCTAAAAGAAATGAGGGTTAAAAGAGAAGGAACTGTTCAACAAACATGGTATGAGTAGTTCCTTTCCTCAATAGTAATATGGCACTGCTTAAAGAAATGAGCAATCAAAAGAGAAAGAATCTGTAAACTAACATGGCATGATTTGTTCCATTTCTTCTTAGTGATATGATATAGCTTAGTGAAATGAGCAGTGAAAAGAGAAGGAATCCATCAAAATACATGGCATGATTAGCTCCTTTTTTCCTTTGTAATACTAAACTGCTTAAAGAAAATTAGCAGTTACAAGAGAAGGAGCTGGTGCACAAAGATGCTATAATTACTTCCTTTTCTTCTGAGTAATGGTATACAGCTTAAAGAAATGAGCAGTTTCAACAGAAGGAATTGGTGCACAAAGATGACATCATTACTTTTTCTTTATAGTTTTACTGTACTTCTTTAATAAATGAGCAGTCAAATGAGAAGGAATCAGTCATCAAAGCTGGCATAGCTAGTTCTTTTTCTCAGTGATATTATTCTGTTTAAAGAAACAGGCATTTGTAAGAGAAGGAATCTCAACAAACATGTCACCATTAGCTCCTTTTCTTCTTAGTGATACTATACTGTTAAAAATAAATTAAATGAGTGATTACAAGAGAAGGAACTGGTCAACAAAATGGCATGATTAGTTCCTTTTTTCTACTAATACAATATTGAAAAGTTAACAGAGAAGGAATCAGTGAACAAACATGACTTGATCGTTCCTTTTCCTCTTAGTGACAATATATTGCTTTAAGAAATGAGCAGTTAAAAGGGATGTAGTCAGCAAACAAACATGACTTGATAAGATTCTTTTCTTCTTAGCAATACTATACTGCGAAGGATGAGCTGTTGAATGAGAAGGAAGTGATGAACAAACATGGAATGATTACTTCTTTTTCTTATTAGTTATAATAAAGTGCTTGAATAAATGACCATTTAAAAGAAAAGGAATGGGTGAAGAAATGTGGCATACTTCATTACTTTTCTTCTTAGTGACAGTATAGCACTTAATAAAATGAGCAGCTACAAGAGAAGTAATCTGTGAACAAACATGGTATAGTTACTTCCTTTTCTTCTGAGTAATAGTATACAGCTTAAAGAAATGAATGGTTAAAAGAGAAGTAATTGGTGCACAAACATGGTATGGTTATTTTTCTTTTTATCAATACTATATTTCTTAATGAAATGAGCAGTAAGGAACTGGTCAAAAAAGTTGCATGAATAGCTCCATTTCTTCTTAGTAGTTTTTTTTTTTTTTTTTACAAAGACACCTGTCTTATTAACTGTATATACTAATTGCCTATTGAAAACCATAAAGACAACAGGCCTTATATCTTATTAAAATCTCTATCAATATCCCTAAAATGTCATCAACACTACCTACCTATGGTAACAAATGTCACAAGTCATATGATTCTGTAATCAAACGTGTTTTGAAGTGAAAATATATGCTTATATATTAATCTATCCACATCTGTAAAATCTATCATGTATAAAACAGCTTAATCTTGTATTGTTCCTGTACCTGTGAAATATTGTTTTTTTTTTGTTTTTTTTTTTTCTTTTGTTTTTTTAATATATAAATTTTACTGTGTTTTCGAGGAGCTTTTCTCCCTGGGCCTCTGCTGAAAATGGACATGTATCCAGCTGGACTAGCCCGGTCAACAAATGTAAAATAAAAAAATAAATAAATAAAATAGTACTATACTACTTAAAGAAACGAGAGGTTAAAAGAGAAGGAATCGTTGCACAAAGATGGCATAATAACTTCCTTTTCTTCATAGTTTTACTATACTTCTTTTTTTTTTCAATAATAAATCTTTATTCTTTTCCAATTGTTAATACAATACTACAACATATGTACATTATATATATAAATGCTTCCAACAGTTACATAAGATCATTATACATTAAGATAAAATTCTAAAAGGGTATTAAAAAAAAAAATCTAGTATCAATATAAGGCTTATCTATACTAACCTCCATATTAAGTATGTACTTCCCAGGAAAAAGTGGATTAGACATTAAGCTAACACAATGTTAAAGATTTGCTCCCATATTTTTGTATTATTTATATTTTTCTTATGATATTTAATTAGTAATTTATGTGCTAAAATATGTTTTATCGCTACACTTTTAAAGTTTTCCCATGAAGTCTGAGATGGATTCAGCCAATTTGTAGCTATATAAAGCTTCATTAACAAGAAAATATTTATGAGTATGATCATTTGGGATCTGTTCAAGTTATTTGGAGGAATATGAAGAATCATAAACTCCCAAGAAATTGTGGACTGTTGATAACCCATTTTTTGTAATTGAATTTTTAAAGAATTCCAAAGTTTGAATATACATTTACAGCTCCAGAACATGTGTAAAAGGTCAGCCGTTTGATCGATACAATATGGACATTTAGGTGAATTTTTAGAGTTGAATTTATGCAGACTGAGACGAGTGTAATAAGCGTTACTAAATATCATCAGCTGAGTAAATAATAGCTTTTGAAGAGATACTGATTTTAAGGTTAAATTAATTGCTTTCAATATTTTATTATCATCAATCGGTAATAATTTATCCTTCCAGTATTTGGATAAGAGTATTTGGTTATTATATTTCACAAATTTTATCAAATTATATGAAGCCGTTATATATTTGAAGTCCTGCATAAGAGTTTGCCATAAGTTTAAACAAATGGTTAAGTCTTCTTCTTTAATTTTGAAATTACTAAAATAACTTATTGAAAGATCCTTTAATTGTCTCATTATAATTAAATAAGAGTTAGGAAGGCTCATCTCTCTTAACATGTCGTGTATTGAGATACCAAGAAAAGGATATAAATCAAGTATGGTTAGATCAATTATAAGTGGGAATTTTTTAAGATCTATCAATTGATTACCGATTTTCAAATTCGGGTTCTTATGAAATGGTTGGAAAGTCATCATATACTGTAAGAGATTTAGTGATTTAAACAGGTTTTGTATTGATGTTATATATAATCTAATATGTTCCATCAAAGCGTACATTTTAAAGGTATCTTTATTTAAAAAAGGTAATGCCTTAAAATTAATACCCAATCTAACAGCATGTTTATGATTCAGAATCAACCACTTGGGTGACCATTTAGTACTGGACATGTCAAAGTTAACCACTCTTAGAATTCTATTAGCATTTATTATTAAATAATATGCTTCAAAATTCGGTAAGTCTAAACCACCCTTATTTTTCGGAGTCATCAGTTTATCATAAGATATTCTGGTTTTCCTAGGTTCCCATACAAATCTACCTAATTCCGTATGAAGTTGTTTAAAGAATTTCCTAGAAATTGAGACTTGAGTAGCTCGAAAAATATATAATATTCTGGGGAGTACATTCATTTTAATAACTGAAGCCTTTGCCATTATTGGTAATTTCAGATTATTCCATCTTTTTAAATCAGACAATATATGATCCCAAATTAGCTTAACATTGTTCACATAAAAGTCTCTATTATCTGTTGAGAAAACAATACCCAAATATTTTATTTTTTCTTTGGGTTTTAACTGACCTACCAATGGTAAAAGCGAAAAGGGTGTAGGCGTCTTTAAAGGAAATAAATTGTTTTTTTTTTAATTTATTTTGTAATTAGATATTTCTGCAAAATCTTCCACTGCTTTTAATATTTTCTTGGTATCTGAAACAGGCATCGTACAGTAAATATTAAGATCATCAGCAAAAGCAGCCATGGATATTTTCGTATTTTACTATACTTCTTTAATAAATGTGCAGTCAAAACAGAAGGAATCCATCAACGAACATGGCACAATTAGCTACATTTCTGCTTAGTGATACTATATTGCTTAAGAAATAAACAGTTACAAGAGAAGAAACTGGTCAACAAAATGACACGATTAGTTCCTTTTCTTTTCTATTAGTTTTAGTAATACAATACTACTTAATAAAATGAGCAGTTAAAAGAGAAGGAATCAGTGAACAAACATGGCATGATTAGTTAATTTTCTTCTTAGTAATACTAAAATGCTTAAATAAATGAATAGTTACAAGAAAAGGAAATGGTGTAAAAAACATAGCATAATTGCTTCCTTTTAATCTGAGTAATATACTTTTTAAAGAAATGAGCAGTTAAAAGAGAAGGAACTGGTATACAAACATGGAATGGTTAGTTCTTTTTCTTCTTCATAATACTATATTTCTTAATAAAATGAGCAGTTAAAAGAGAATGAATCAGTCAACAAACATGGCATGATTAGTTCCTTTGCTTCAGTGTTTGTGCTCTTGAATCTATGAGAAATATTCAGAGTAGCTACATCTTTGGCATCTGCAGTTATTTTTTCCATTGTTTGTTATCTAAATTCCTAACAGGTATAAAGTGATTCCCTAATGAGGGTCAACTCATGCATTCATACATTTCCTAACACCATACAGAAGCAAGAATCTACCAGGGAAGCCATTGTACAGACAGCCATTAGGTTTGTTGGTATCCCAGCAAATGAGGGCATAGTATATGAACTTAACTCTATGCCTGGTTTTGACAATAACACCTACTCTACTATGTAAACAGCTGATGCCCCTAAGCTCCAAGCACACATGCATCTTCACATGTATCAAAAAGGGCTATCTTCACCAGGTGTTTCAGTTGGACCCTGCATCCTAATTACACTGGCTGAATGCTACAAGTAGTATATTCACTCTGATATGGAACATCAGTGAACCACTTGAGAACTACCACCCTCCCTCCCAAGGTAGGCATACCATTCCTCACCTTTCAGCTCTGTCAAGCATCTGAGATACTACTTGAACTAGGGTTTCCTGAGCTCTAGAGATAAAAATAACAGTTAATGATAAGTGAGCTGATTATTCTTATCTATGTAATATTTATATATTTACTCATATTTACAAAGTGACTTGACTACACATGGTGCATTGATTGATTTGAATTATATCAGATAATATTCAATTTACTTCAGAAGGAAATTATAAGCCTGTTTAAATGAGTCTATATTACGTCAAACTCACAGGAGTTTGAACATTGTAATATCGAACCCAAATATCTGAAATACGAAAATAGCGAAGCCACAGCACGTTTTCGGGGCTTTGCTATTTCCTCCACTGTGATGTGATCTCAGAATTGGTATATTTAAGTAGGGGGGGTGTGGGGGACACAGCCCCCCACATTGGGGGGTCTAGGGGGGGCAAAGCCTCCCAGTTTAGTTTAAGTTTAAAGTGTAAGCATTTTTTTTTGTTTTGTTTTGTTTTTTTGTAACGGAACAGCAATTCTTTTTCCCTGGGAAAAAAATCACTATTCTGTGTTTTCGTAATTATTGAGTTTCGAACTTCATGGTTCTATATTACAACGTTCAAACTCCTGTGAGTTCAACGTTGTAATATAGACCCTCCCCTGGATTCACAAATCCTCCGTGTAAGACTAAATAAGTCTTACTCGGAGGCTGCAGTTGAACGGTATGATGTCAGCGTGCCATGAGCATTCATGAGAGCACACTGACCCAACTGCAAGTCTAACACGGACTGTGCAGGAAAGCAGGGGGCATGTCTGACTGCTGAGCAGTCTAAATGTCCACGCCCCTGCAAGTGTCCGAAATGCAAAATGTAAACACACAAGAGCAAGTCCGCTCAAATGTCCATGTACCCAACACCACACTCCCTGACATTGTAAACCCCCAGCACAGTTATAAAAAGTAAAACATTTAATTTTTTTTTCTAATTCCCGAAATAGCTGCCGGTATTTGCGCATGTGTGCATGGGTGTGCCCATTGCTTAGCTGCAGTTAGCAATCCCGACATGGAAGAGCATAAGAAGGAATGTTTATGCAAATTACGCCAAATAGCAATAGCATAATGGTAGAGCGTTCGCACAAAGAGGAGACATTCACGGTTCGAGTCCCACCACTCCATTTCCTATTTATGTTTTAAATTAGTTATATGAAATAATACCCGACATATATGACTACAATTTTACTAAAAAGCAGTGAAATGGCCTATGTATGAGTGAACAAAATATATATTTATAAAGGATCCTGATATATAATTGCCCGCAGTTAAGCAGTGCTTTACCCAGTGCAATGTAGTTGCCCATAGCTAAATAGCGCTTTACCCAGTGCAATGTAGTTGCCCATAGCTAAATAGCACTTTACCCAGTGCAATTGGTTTGCGTGGAGGTGCGCGCTGCGCCAACTAGCGCATGGTAGGGCAACGTGGAGAAACGTAGAGCAAAGTTGCTTAAACACAGCCACACCCCCTAGCCTGTCTGGACAGTAGTAAAATAAAATGCAATGACAATGTTCGAACCCAGGACTCTGTGCACCATAATCAAAGTACTGAACCACTAAGCCATGACAGCTTAGGATAAACAGCCACTGTTAACATACATATACTCATAAATGGTAGATTAACCATTACTAAGCAGGTCTGCAGTCAGCCGAGAATTTTCAAAAATGGCCAATCACAAAAAAGTGTGGGAAATGCGGCATATTTAAGTGCCATAGGTGGGAATATTTGCTATAACTGATTGTAGCTCACATCTGCAATTAGAATGGCTGGTGCTGGAGAGGGTACATGCTTCCGAGCGCAACGTTGGGGCATCGAGGAGTTGAAATACATGGTTTGGCTCCTTGTCCACCGTCATGAGTCAAGACTCCTGCAGGGCCAGTTCCAAGGGATGGAGTACAAGGCAGAGGCTTGGAACCGGTTAGCTCATGACCTCACCAGTGTCACAGGCATTCCTCGGACTGGTGAGCAGGTCCGTCACCACCATGCAAACCTGAAGAGACGGAAGCAGGACCTACTGAACCAATGGATACAGGAGGCCTGTGGGATGCAAGATGTCCCACAACTGAGTAGGTAGCCATGGAATGCAGTATGTAAGAAATGATAATTGATTCTGTATAATGGATAGGTATGTCTCAATATCTCTTCATTTACCTCACAGCTGCAGGTGACCGTGCTGAGAATCAGCGAGCCTATGCAGATAGGCTGCTAAGGCTGCACCACCAGGCAGGTTAGTGATTATTCTGCATGTATTGTTATATAAAATAGGGGAGAGAGCCTGAAAGAAAGTGTTGTAGTCCAATAATACAGCCATAAAATGCCCTGAATAATTCCTCTGCATGTACTGTTATATAAAATAAGTCAGAGAGCCAGAAAAAGAGTGTAGTAACCCATTAATAAAGGTAAAATAAGTCCGGAATAATATCTCTGCATGTACTGTCATATAAAATAAGTGAGCGAGCCTGAAAAAGAGTGTTGTAACCTATTAATAAAGGTATAATATGTCTTGAATAAGTCTTCCATATGCACTGTAATATCAAATAAAGGAGTGAGCCTGTGGAAAAGTGTGTAATGTAATTAATAAAGGTATAAAACCTGGAGTGTGTCTGTGTCACTTACTTTGAAATGTTGTTGTACCCTTGCATTATACAAATAGTACTGTTTTAATAAGTGCTGGCAACACACAGTTGGGCAGTCTCATCTAAAGTGGGTGATGGAAGTGCTAGTAGCTGTGAAGCATATACACAGTCCTCAACAGTCAGTTACTGGCTGGTATGCATAAGTAAATCTGGCACATGAGTAGCTTGTTAATTTGCTCCCCAGAAATGTGAGTGTGCTACAAGAAATGCAGGGTTCTGTACAAATTGAACTGAAAATGTCATGTGAACACATCCAGAATATGTAGATAAAGAAATATAAATACAACAATAAATATGTAGCAGTCCTGGACAGTTAGTATGTCAGATATAGGTCAGGTATATAATGAACTAGCCAAACCCATTACACAACCTAATGCATGTTGCCAAGTGTAATAATACATGTAGGGGATATACACCTGCAGTCAATAGGAATGTAGTGTAGACTAAAAGTACTTATAAGATGCTAATTGAGGTTTCTCTCTACATCCTACTGTATGTGCATAAACAACGCAATTCCACAACTCAATGGGTATGTGTAATCTCAAAACATTTTTCGGGACATATGTCCTATTGTTCTATAAATATCTGCATTCACTTTGATGCATGTGCCCTGTTCAAACACCACAATCATGGTGGCCTGTTGCCACCAATCATCCCTGCATGCTGTTGGAATGTCCACTGTTGTTCAATTTATGCATGTGTTATGCTTGCTGTTCAACTGTTGGAACCTTGATGTGTTGGGTTAATGGGAATATTACTGCATGCTGTTACAACTAATTTGGAATGCTGTTGTTTATGTTGTAATTAAACACACCTAATCACAGAAAGTATGGGAAGGCCGGTCCCAGCGGACCCACCTGTCCCTCCTCAGCTGGTGAGTGCACCTGGCACCAGCAGGTCCGGTGCCGAGCCCGGGCTCCCCTCCTCCGTTGGTCCTGTGCTACCTTCGGGTGGGAGCGCTGCAGGGAATGGGGGTTGCCCCCCCTGTGCAAGCGTGGGCGGAGAAGGGCCACCTGTCACCCTTTGAAGGGTCCAGGTTGTGGTGCGTAGGGAGATCCAGTGTTCAGCCGCTGATCCCCTACGCCAGCTTGAGACGAGAGTGGCGCTTCTCACGGGTGAGCCTGCCCATCCTACGCAGCCCCCAGCACAGTCACCCTTGGGGCTGTGAAGGTGCAGTGGTGACTGCCCATGGGTGGGGATCTCAGTTTCACTGTTACCATCTGTGGGCTCATGGGCTTGCAATTTCCAAACATCCGTCCCTGTCAATTGTGTTCACCCACCCCATGTGTCATACACCGCCCCTGTATGCATCTTGTCTGTCTTGTCTGTTTACCTCCCCAACCTACCTCCCCAAATATACCTACTTCCTCAACCTCACTTTCCACTCTCACCTGAAAAAAAAAAAAAAAGGGCAATCTGTACCCACAAAAATATTACGCCCCATACATAGCTGCCCATTTTGCACACATGTCCACTGGACATGTAAACTGATAATTATAATTGACAGTACAATATACTTTGTTGTCCTCACCCCTCTCCCAGGGGTGAAAGGTTTCAAATTTCACTCCAAATTTCTTGCATATGCACAGCTGTTGCTGGTAAAGAAATGGGCAGCTATGGACCTTCCCTACACCTGTCCTGCACATCCCGAGCTTGTTTTCCTACTGTCTTTCCCTCTTTGTGCCCCCTTTTTCACCACTTTCCTATTACCCCATTTTCTTTTCTTTCAAAGAAATTAGCGTGGGGGTTAGTGGGAGTAAGCACTTTTAAGCAGTAGTAAGTGGGTTTAAGCAAGTGTGTGCATGTATGCGCTTAGCTAAGCATCGCTAAGCGTCGTGCAAACCCATGCAAACTCGCTTACAAATGCTTAAAAGTGCCTTAGTCACTCTATGTCAGGGCCCTTGTTCTGCTCAGCAGCAAAATAAAATACCTCTGCCAGTTTCAAACCCCAGACCATTGACACAATAGACTGTATGAATTACCACTAAGCCACAGCAGATATACAATAACCTGGTGCTCAAATAAATATATCATGCATTTCAATGACTGAATGTAAAGGAAAAATAGGAAGGCCACAAAACCAAAGCTTGTTTTGTGGACCTTTACCAGCAATTGTTGTGAAATGCATTACATGAGTGTGATATGAGAAGCAACCATTATAGCAGAAAATAAAGTTACAGGGGCACTTTACAACCCCCACACAGTATCATAGCAGGACAAACAGTGGCAAATCTGAATAGGGCAGAGGCCATACTACCCAACTGTGACTACTTAACAGGGATGTCCCTGATTGTGAAACATATTTAAGTTGTGTCCCTCTGAATCCCTCTGAAAAGTACTGACATCAGTCAGAAAGGTGGGGTATTACACAATGAATACTGACAATAGTAACAGTAGATACTGCTTGTACTTCATAAAAGGAGTATGTATCCATATGCACTGCTTCACACAAGTCTAGACTTTTACTGTCTTTATTATGTGTAATGTATACTTCACATTTTACTACCTATCCCTGACTCCATGCAAAGATGTATCTGAGTGTTTCATAGGCCTGGCAGAGGCACAAACACACAGGCATAGCAGCTATCCTGCTGTTACACACACACTGCAAATAGGTGTGGTAGGACTTCCACAAGCATACCCTTATGTAGGAGTACAACACAGAAATACCAAAGGATGTAGCCATGTACTGGTAGCAACTGACTGTAACAATGCCATTGTACTAGTGATGAAAACACCTGTGGGTTGCACAGACAAAGAATAACAGTGTAACATTTGACTACCATCTGGATAGGTTCACAGTTGGGAACTATGCAGACAGACCACCTGCCTTGATAAACCAACAGGTACACACCAATCCTTTAAGTCCAGTAAGATAGCATTCACACAGTAATACATAATGCTTTCTGTATGTCAGCAACCCCCCCCCCCCACACACTTTCAATACACTTGTGTGTTTAGGGTCTACCAAGGATGTAGATAGGCATACACAGTACTGGAATTGTCCAGTTGTCCTGTGAACCCTGTGCTAATGTCAACAATAAAACCACAAACCCTGCAGAAGTGGCTACATTAATATTCACAGTATAACAGTTCACAAACAGTTCATGTGCCAAAAGAATACTTCTCAATAACTACTTTTGCATGGCAGTTAATTATGAGTGGAAAAGAAACTACATAGTCACATAAATGTTGTGTAAGCATTTGTAGGGGTGAGTTAAACTCTACACTGATAGCTCTGTACTGCAAGTGGCAACAGTCAGGCCTGAGTACAACATGTACATCACTGTCTACATCTCTAGCTTCAGATATAAGAAGTATACCAACCTTCTGACTTACACAACAGTGTCCACAGCAAACAAGCATGGGCCCCACTCTGGAAATCTGAAAGGGCTACGCCTACATACCTTAGCAATTTATAGCATTGGGTTGCTATGACAGTGAGTACTGCAATTACCACACAGCAGGCTGTATGCATTTACCAAATGCTGGGCACCAATTGGTGCAGAGGGCATCACATGCACATGCCCTGATACCTATAAAAGCAGATTGTACTTGCTATCCCCACATGCAATTATTACATTGCATGTGTCAGCAACTACTGACAAACTTTATTACTTAATAAAGAAACCTTACTTAAGGAAATATTATATTTACTTCAACACCTAAATATATTAGTTAAGAAAAAAACTTAATTAATAATCAATAATAACTAATAAGTAAAAAACTTTACTTAATAAATAAAAAAAACCTTGAAAAGCATACACAGATGGACCTGACAGTGAGTAACAGGTATGTAACAGAGTTGTAGTTACCGGCAAGTAGTAGATGTTTATGAATAGTACTGTACATACTCAGAAACATGCATAAGTGACAGCAGTAGGTATGTATGCAGTGATGCCATGCATAACTACTGCCATGGACAAATTAGTATGTAGCTGTGTGCAGTGGGACATAACTGTGACATATGTATCTCAGCATTATATGTTGAACATCTGAACATGTTATCTATGGTCTATACAGTACTGCGTATAATGGCAGTTTGGGGGAGTAGTGCAAACACCTATATAAACTTGGATGTGACAGAGTAAAACATGCATGATAGTAACATAATTTGTAGCTCAGCATTGGCAACTGCTGTACCAGGCTAGTATAGTAGTGTTATCATTTGCAGCTATATATACTCCCTGTACTATTACTGTATGCACACATGTGACAACTGTCCCAACAGGTCATCCGTGAGGTGTACGGACTTACAACAGTGTGGACCCTGTGTGTGTGTGGCACACACATATGGAGAGATATGCATGTGTCTGATAAATTAGCATCTGAACATGTGCATAGAGCAAGGGACATACTGCAACTGTTTGTGAAGGGTGGACAATTATATGTTGTTGCAAGTTGTTATGTGCATTTTTATATGTAGGTGGTAGTGTATGGCAAACAAGACAGCATACTGTGCTGGCATATGACATGTGGCATTTAAACGCCATGGATATGACTCCTCAGGTTTTAGTCTTCCAGATAGGGGGTCCTGCTAAAGGTACATGGGCTGAGGCTACCTTCCATGCATTCTGCACAAGACTGTGCAATATCATTACATAACTGCATCCCTCTCAACCTTTGCATAATTGGTATTCCCACCATGAAAGGTGGACTGTATATGTGCTTATATGTATATCTATATGTACACCAGTGGATGTTCATATGTATGCCCAAGCTCAATGTTGTAAACATATTGCCATCCCTCATGTTAAAAACCCTGTACCCATGAACTACCACATAGGACTATAAGTGTGATGAGAGACTACGGGACAAAGGTGGACAGTAGTGTCCCTATTGATAATCACAGTGCCACACTAGTCATGTAAACTGAGTAAGGTCCACATGTCATCAGAAAAGGTGTGTCATCCATGGAATAAGAGGTCAGTGTTCCACTGTACTCATCAGTCATAACACCCATCATAGAGTACATTGGCCCTGTCGGTATGTACCTCAGAAGACATCCACAGCGACAGTAGATGCCAGACACATACCTCACAAAGAGTATTACCAGATACAAACAGATGCCCTATGCAGACTGTCTTACAAAACCACAGCTACACTGTGTCACATACCGCCTACCCAGAGGCAACCTCTGCCTAACATATAAAGCTATGCCAAACCCACAGGTGTTGGACATGCTCCATATATACAGATTACACTCCATACAAGCTACACACACTGTACTGATCTAAACCCTGTAATGTGAAAAAGCAGAACATGCTGGAGTGGTACATTATCATCTCAGACACATACCATACTCTGGAACTAACCAACTATCAATAGCAAATGAAGGTCCTCATTACCAGTTGTCATGAATAATCATGATGAGTGGGTGTGAGAAAGGAAACACAACCTGGGAGTCACCACTGTGGCTCTGCATGACAGGGTCACATGAACCTACATTACATGGGTGTGGAAGGGCAGGGTACCATATGGCTAGGCTTTCATAGGTCCTACAGATAATAGCCTATTAGCTACCTAGGACCAGATACACACATGCATGTATTTGTTGCATTACTTGCTATGTGAGGTTGACAGGGTGTGATGGTGAATGTGTAGGTGAATGCGTCAAAGTTGTGTATATGTGTGATAGCCTAGTGTGAAACTGTGTATATCATGGTATGTAGTGTTGCAGCTCAAATCCCAGCAAAGGATATGTATGCTATTGCTAGTCAGGAAAAGCAGTAAGGCATACGGTGTGACGTAGTCCCATGGTGTTGACCAGAGTGTGCCATTGTAGGCTTAAGCAGTACATGTATGCTTATCGATTGGTAACATTAGTGAATACAAATCTTGTATGAACAGTAGTACTACCTGAAGCTGTAGGTCTAAATAGCACAGTATGGTTTACATCCACATTGCTTGGACACACTGTTTTGTTTGTTACCTGTAGTCCTCACACATTACAAACCTCAGGCATGAGGTTTTGTAGGTGCTGACACACAGTACTGTATGTTACACAGGTAAAACTGATCTGGGTTGCCATACCTATGTGTCCTGTAGGTATGTCTGATGTGTGTGTGGGTATGCCTGTAACATGGCCTTGGTGGTATGTGTGTCACAGGATATATGTGCATATCTAGCAACATGTGTAGTGTACAGCAGTATGCCACCTATAGTGATGAATGTGCACATTTGTTACTGAGGGGTTTGCTATCAACAAGTAGCATGGTGTACTGATAGTACTTAAACTGTACTTAACATTCATTTCAATGGATGACAAATGTCTGCATGCATTAGCTTCATACATACCCCCTGTGGCTAGGTGGTGCATTGTGTCACATACAGTGTGCCATGTACTGCTGTATAGTCTTACATACTGGTTCCACTTTGTTGCTGTGCAGAACATGTTTTGGAATATAGTATGTGCCAGGCACTGTCGGGCAGTTGTGGGCTGAGCAGTCCTATGTGGTATGAAAGGTGTGTATCTACTGACAGCCAATAGGTTGCTATATATGGCATTTCATTGATGTCTGTACTTTAGCATGTTAAGTGTGCCACATGACTTGCTCACAATGACTGTTTTATTGTCTTACAGGAATATGTCTCCCAACAGGAAGCCTGCCTATTCCCCTGTGGAGGAGGAGGTCATCTTTGATTCCCTGGTACAGCATTACAACCTGCTGTTCTCCAGATCTAGCCAGGACTAGCATGAATGCACTGCACTGTGGCAGGATGCTGTCCGTCGGGTGAATGATGTAGGCATGCATAACCGGACTTATGAGCAGGTACGCCATCACTGCAGTGATTTCATTAGACATGTCCGGCAGCATGCCTCCGATGTCCACAGACAACAGCTTGCCACAGGTGGTGGTGCATCAACACATCTCCCCCTCACCAAAGTGGAAGAGCTGCTCCTCAGCGTGGTGGCTCCTGGACAAGCAGTACAACAGACATGCGTCATCATGGAGGCCGGAGTCACCCAGCATGTAGATACAGAGCGTGCAGGTAACATGGCATATCTGTAGACTACTGTTAGATCAATTGTTAGAACATGCATTTACCAGATGTGTACTGTGTATTCAGAAGATGCGGAGCCTGGTGTCATGCAATACTGATAATTTGGAACATAATTTGTATGCCTGTTACTGTCACCTCTTGTACTACTGTGGAATTGCAAACACACAGCAGCAATACCATAGTTATTGACACTGACAAACTGTCTCATATCCTTGTAGGTCCCTCTGGTGTGATAGCAAGACAGCACACCCATGCTGGTGAGTGTTCTACATTTAATATAGCATATAACATGTGCATGTCATAGGAGACCTGTAGGCCATATGCACATGTAAAACACCTACACATAATGCATGCTCTGCATGTTCTCTGTGGGCTATGCACATCCCAGTAACATGAGTATCCACCTCAAATGCATGCAATACACAGAGCATCCCAACTAATTGTGGTACACTGTAGTGGACATTGTATAGGCAGAGTCAGTACACATGCACACAACGTACACCACTTTGTCATCTGCAGTTAGTGTTAATTTGATACACATGATGTATGTAGACACCTGCTGCAAGGTCATACTCCAGTATCACAAATGTCAACAACACAGCACACATACTATACCTGGGGGTAGAGGACTATCACGGGGTGGTGTGACATGCTTCAACACACAACACATTCATGTGAGGCAATGCTCCCTATTGAACACCTTACATACCCATGTAACAACTGGCTGTGAAATGGTTAATGTAGCCAAAGTGGTGCAGGTCAGGTACATCAAGATAGTTGCCAGTGTGACATACATTAGTGGCCTTGAGTGACCACATGATGCTGCCTGATGATGGCTCATGGTACTACACTACATCCAGTAACAGTAACTACAGTACTACACATAGCATTCATTGCTATACACCTGACAGTTGTGTGCATCTGGCCATGGTATGTATACCTATGAGTGATGGTGCACAGGACATTGGAAAGCGTTCTAGACTTGCACAGAAATGTTGTGTCCATGTACACGTTGTGTTCCAGGGTGAGGCCAATCATTGAACAACACACATGCATCAAAGACATGTATACTGTTATCAACAAGGACTCTCCACACTTGCACTGCATGCTGTTGAGCAACACACATCCTGCATGCTGACACGTGTGATAGGACTCTTTGGCTTGTGATACTGTACTCAACCACTAATGGATATGTTCCATATTGCTGTTGGTGTGTGTGTGTGTGTGTGTGTGTGTGTGTGTGTGTGTGTGTGTGTGTGTGTGTGTGTGTGTGTGTGTGTGTCAACTTGACTGAGTAGTGTATGTGTGCATGGGTGCATGTGTTCATGTGTTCATGTGTTCATGTGTGCATGTGTGCATGTGTTCATGTGCGCATGTGAGCTAACATCCTGTACAGATTGTGAAGTGTGTTTCCTGTCTTCCTCTCACAGATGCTGAGGTATTGGATGAGTGCAGCAGGGAACCTAAGGTCACTGCCACAAATAGTGGGCATGATGACACATGTGTAGTGGCACAGGCAGGTTTGTCAGGGTCTGTCGTTGGTCCGCCAATCGACAGTACACAGCTGTCCTCCCCATTTATGCGCACATTCATACTGCCGATACATCCCTCAACACCAATGGCCTTAGCGGAGGAACAGCATACAGCAGGCACCGACCAGGATAGTGTGGTATCTATGGTACATGCAACCCCACACAGCAGCCATACCCAGACACCTGGAATGGTACCACATAGGCATATGTCCAGGGGTGCTCATGGGAGCACTGCTGGTCGTAATGCCCCTGGCAGACATGCCCCCCACAGGTCTCACAACCTCAGCCATGTTCCGGTCTGTAATGCAGGCACAGGCACGTATGGAGCGGTACACCAGGCAGGGACTAAGGGCGCAGAGGGCTCACAACACTGCTATCAATGACAGTATCCGTGACCTTGCCGGTGCCATCCGTAATTACACCGAGGTCATTGATAGACATTGGGGGGAGACACTAGATGTCCTCCGCAATGCAATGTCCATGTACCAGGACAGTGCAGGACGGCTGAGACGTCGATGTGGATGTATGCCAGCAACATCATCAGCTGGCACTCGTCACGGATGACACACAAGTCCCAGCCGCTCCCGTAGTGGCAGTACCAGCCCCAGCAATGTTGGGGGTGGGCTGTCAATAGACCATCCTAGACAACCACGTGCACGTGGCTCTGGCCAGTCTCAGCAGGGACATGGGTCCAGTTGACATCCCTCTGCCTCTGACGATAGTACCCAGTCTGGCTTGGTACCCAATACTGTCCGTGGCACCCCTGGCAGGCACAGGTACTGTGTCCGTGGCCAGAGACAGAGAGCTGTACAGCCTGGCAGGTACAGTCCGTGGCTGTCCCACAATCACCCGTATGTGGCAGCCACAAGGTGGAACTGTGTGCATGCAGACACACACGCATAAACCAAACACCTAGGGCTAACACATACACACACTCATTACACCAACATTGACCCATACTGTACTGTTGTCCCTCACACACACACACATACACACACATACATGTCGATTGGATGGGTCAATGTCGGGCTCTGGCAAACCAATAACACACCCTGTGCATATGATGAAACTGTGCCACCTCCTGTCATCTGTGACAATGATGCAGGAACAGGCTTACATGGTGCTGATGCACAGGGTGACCTAATAGCAGTGTAGCAATGTTAGCATGTTGTCAACAGCAAGGTGTACTGATATCCTTGTAGGTATATCTGAGCAAGCATGATGCATTAAAGCTATGATTATCAATGTAGTATTGTTTACACCAGTGTTAATTCCAATACTGTATTGTCCGCCCATGTGCCACTTGGCTGATGTGTGCGGTACTGGCAGCATGTGTTGGTGAGTGGATGGTACGTGTGTGATGTGTGCAGTACAGATTTGCAGGTGTACATTTGTGAACATGGTGGAGGTGCACTATCTGCATGCATGTGCATAGTGGACACATGGGAAGGGTGACATGCCTTGTATTACACAGTGTTAACACTTCATATTTCCTATTGGTGGCCAGTATGCATTTTACTACACATATGTTATGACTTGGGTACACATGTGTGTATGACATGGTTTGGCACTATACTGTTTATATCGGTCATTGTTTTGCATACTGGTAGTATACATAACCTCAACAGCCTGACTTTACCCAATCGTTAGCTGATATCTTGACAACTGACACACAGATGTAGGATACACAGTAGCATTTGAGTCCTTCCGGTATTATACTATACCAGTAACCAGTGGTATTGGCCGCCACACATTCCTGGTACCACTCCTGTTTTGGCATGTAGATGTCCCAGGTACAAGCAAACACACTAGGGATATCTCCGTCCAGATCTGGTAATGCATACAGTGGCCTACAATGCATTCTCCAGATGAGACACTTATCCTCCACAAGGGTATCATACAGACAGATACCTGTTGACCAACACATGCTGTAAAGCTATAAGTCAACTATAGCATAGTCATCCACATTTACAATACATAGTATCCTGACAGTACCACATCGTTAGTAGCCCACAACAAGTAGCAGGGGTACCAATGTGTACATACAGCCACATGTTATGACATCTGTCCTTTGGTATTCACATTTCCAAAGGTATGCTGATGTCCCTCAGTGAATCACATAAGCATGAAGGGGTCTGTATGCATATCCATGGAGGTGTTGTACACCTGTAATGAATGGCCATTATTGACAGACTGTGTTGTGTTTGAACATGTCTGACATATACCCCAGGCATGAACCCTCACTCACACTATTATATAGAAACTGTCATGAGTGTGTGTGACACAGATGACCTAGGCCACAGATCACTACAGTGGCTGGCCTTGACACATACATACATATGTGACCTAAGGTCTGAGAAGCAGCAGCACAGACTGTCAATGGTAACAGAGGTATTCGTGTAGAAAGCAGGCTTCACACCTATGAACTCATTGAGGTCACATGTACATATATGTATTTGCCACACAGATAACAATTGAAGTCACGTGTACATATATGTATGTACCACACAGATACCGAAAGTGTGCAATGCTCATACTGTTGTTTTACTGATATGTCATACAGTTGTAAAAGCAAAATCCACAACACATTAACCAACAGTATCACACACACTCAGCAATTGCAGGATTCAAACCCCTACCTAACTATGTTATGATACTAGAGTGATCCGTAGTGACACGATGCACTATATGCTTTATTGAAGCTTTTATTTCCACTGCTGTATTTCTGGGATACTGACATCATCAGACATGCCAAAGAATGTGTTTTCACAGACTCCAAAAAGGACACTCCTCTCAAAGATAATCACACACACCTTTTCCACTGCTATACGTCTCGGATACTGACATCATCAGACATGCCAAAGAATGTGTTTTCACAGACACCAAAAAGGACACTCCTCTCAAAGATAATCACACACACCTTTTCCACTGCTGTATTTCTGGGATACTGACATCATCAGACATGCCAAAGAATGTGTTTTCACAGACTCCAAAAAGGACACTCCTCTCAAAGATAATCACACACACCTTTTCCACTGCTGTATTTCTGGGATACTGACATCATCAGACATGCCAAAGAATGTGTTTTCACAGACTCCAAAAAGGACACTCCTCTCAAAGATAATCACACACACCTTTTCCACTGCTGTATTTCTGGGATACTGACATCATCAGACATGCCAAAGAATGTGTTTTCACAGACTCCAAAAAGGACACTCCTCTCAAAGATAATCACACACACCTTTTCCACTGCTGTATTTCTGGGATACTGACATCATCAGACATGCCAAAGAATGTGTTTTCACAGACTCCAAAAAGGACACTCCTCTCAAAGATAATCATACACACCTTTTCCACTGCTGTTTTTCTGGGATACTGACATCATCAGACATGCCAAAGAATGTGTTTTCACAGACTCCAAAAAGGACACTCCTCTCAAAGATAATCACACACACCTTTTCCACTGCAGTATTTATGGGATACAGACATCATCAGACATGCCAAAGAATGTGCTTTCACAGACTCCAAAAAGGACACTCCTCTCAAAGATAATCACACACACCTTTTCCACTGCTGTATTTCTGGGATACTGACATCATCAGACATGCCAAAGAAAGTGTTTTCACAGACTCCAAAAAGGAAACTCCTCTCAAAGATAATCACACACACCTTTTCCACTGCTGTATTTCTGGGATACTGACATCATCAGACATGCCAAAGAATGTGTTTTCACAGACTCCAAAAAGGACACTCCTCTCAAAGATAATCACACACACACCTTTTCCACTGCTGTATTTCTGGGATACTGACATCATCAGGCATGCCAAAGAATGTGTTTTCACAGACTCCAAAAAGGAAACTCCTCTCAAAGATAATCACACACACCTTTTCCACTGCTGTATTTCTAGGATACTGACATCATCAGACATGCCAAAGAATGTGTTTTCACAGACTCCAAAAGGACACTCCTCTCAAAGATAATCACACACACCTTTTCCACTGCTGTATTTCTGGGATACTGACATCATCAGACATGCCAAAGAATGTGTTTTCACAGACTCCAAAAAGGACACTCCTCTCAAAGATAATCACACACACCTTTTCCACTGCTGTATTTCTGGGATACTGACATCATCAGACATGCCAAAGAAGGTGTTTTCACAGACTCCAAAAAGGACACTCCTCTCAAAGATAATCACACACACCTTTTCCACTGCTGTATTTCTGGGATACTGAAATCATCAGACATGCCAAAGAATGTGTTTTTACAGACTCCAAAAGGATACTCCTCTCAAAGATAATCACCCACACCTTTTCCACTGCTGTATTTCTGGGATACTGACATCATCAGACATGCCAAAGAATGTGTTTTCACAGACTCCAAAAAGGACACTCCTCTCAAAGATAATCACACACACCTTTTCCACTGCTGTATTTATGGGATACTGACATCATCAGACATGCCAAAGAATGGTTTTCACAGACTCCAAAAAGAACACTTTTCTCAAAGATAATCACACACACATTTTCCACTGCTGTATTTCTGGGATACTGACATCATCAGACATGCCAAAGAATGTGTTTTCACAGACTCTAAAAAGGACACTCCTCTCAAAGATAATCACACACACCTTTTCCACTGCTCTATTTCTGGGATACTGACATCATCAGAAATGCCAAAGAATGTGTTTTTACAGACTCCAAAAGGACACTCCTCTCAAAGATAATCACCCACACCTTTTCCACTGCTGCATTTCTGGGATACTGACATTATCAGACATGCCAAAGAATGTGTTTTCACAGACTCCAAAAAGGACACTCCTCTCAAAGATAATCACACACACCTTTTCCACTGCTGTATTTCTGGGATACAGACATCATCAGACATGCCAAAGAATGTGTTTTTACAGACTCCAAAAATGACCCTCCTCTCAAAGATAATCACACACACCTTTGCCACTGCTGTTTTTCTGGGATACTGACATCATCAGACATGCCAAAGAATGTGTTTTTACAGACTCCAAAAGGACACTCCTCTCAAAGATAATCAGACACACCTTTTCCACTGCTGTATTTCTGGATACTGACATCATCAGACATGCCAAAGAATGTGTTTTCACAGACTCCAAAAAGGACAATCCTCTCAAAGATAATCACACACACCTTTTCCACTGCTGTATTTATGGGATACTGACATCATCAGACATGCCAAAGAATGGTTTTCACAGACTCCAAAAAGAACAATTTTCTCAAAGATAATCACACACACATTTTCCACTGCTGTATTTCTGGGATACTGACATCATCAGACATGCCAAAGAATGTGTTTTCACAGACTCCAAAAAGGACACTCCTCTCAAAGATAATCACACACACATTTTCCACTGCTCTATTTCTGGGATACTGACATCATCAGACATGCCAAAGAATGTGTTTTCACAGACTCCAAAAATGACCCTCCTCTCAAAGATAATCACACACACCTTTCCCACTGCTGTATTTCTGGGATACTGACATCATCAGACATGCCAAAGAATGTGTTTTCACAGACTCCAAAAAGGACACTCCTCTCAAATATAATCACACATACCTTTTCCAATGCTGTAATTCTGGGATACTGACATCATCAGACATGCCAAAGAATGTGTTTTCACAGAATCCAAAAAGGACACTCCTCTCAAAGATAATCACACACACCTTTTCCACTGCTGTATTTCTGGGATACTGACATCATCAGACATGCCAAAGAATGTGTATTCACAGACTCCAAAAAGGACACTCCTCTCAAAGATTTTCACACACACATTTTCCACTGCTATATTTCTGGGATACTGACATCATCAGACATGCCAAAGAATGTGTTTTCACAGACTCCAAAAAGGACACTCCTCTCAAAGATAATCACACACACCTTTTCCACTGCTGTATTTCTGGGATACTGACATCATCAGACATGCCAAAGAATGTGTTTTCACAGACTCCAAAAAGGACATTCCTCTCAAAGATAATCACACACACCTTTTCCACTGCTGTATTTCTGGGATACTGACATCATCAGACATGCCAAAGAATGTGTTTTCACAGACTCCAAAAAGGACACTCCTCTCAAAGATAATCACACACACCTTTTCCACTGCTGTATTTCTGGGATACTGACATCATCAGACATGCCAAAGAATGTGTTTTCACAGACTCCAAAAAGGACACTCCTCTTAAAGATAATCACACACACCTTTTCCACTGCTGTTTCTCTGGGATACTGACATCATCAGACATGCCAAAGAATGTGTTTTCACAGACTCCAAAAAGGACACTCCTCTCAAAGATAATCACACACACCTTTTCAACTGCTGTATTTCTGGGATACTGACATCATCAGACATGCCAAAGAATGTGTTTTCACAGACTCCAAAAAGGACACTCCTCTCAAAGATAATCACACACACACCTTTTCCACTGCTGCATTTCTGGGATACTGACATCATCAGACATACCAAAGAATGTGTTTTCACAGACTCCAAAAAGGACACTCCTCTCAAAGATAATCACACACACATTTTCCACTGCTGTATTTCTGGGATACTGACATCATCAGACATGCCAAAGAATGTGTTTTCACAGACTCCAAAAAGGACACTCCTCTCAAAGATAACCACACACACCTTTTCCACTGATGTATTTCTGGGATACTGACATCATCAGACATGCCAAAGAATGTGTTTTCACAGACTCCAAAAAGGACACTCCTCTCAAAGATAATCACACACACCTTTTCCACTGCTGTATTTCTGGGATACTGACATCATCAGACATGCCAAAGAATGTGTTTTCACAGACTCCAAAAAGGAAACTCCTCTCAAAGATAATCACACACACACCTTTTCCACTGCTGTATTTCTGGGATACTGACTTCATCAGACATGCCAAAGAATATGTTTTCACAGACTCCAAAAAGGACACTCCTCTCAAAGATAATCACACACTCCTTTTCCACTGCTGTATTTCTGGGATACTGACATCATCAGACATGCCAAAGAATGTGTTTTCACAGACTATAAAAAGGACACTCCTCTCAAAGATATTCACACATACCTTTTCCACTGCTGTATTTCTGGGATACTGACATCATCAGACATGCCAAAGAATGTGTTTTCACAGACTCCAAAAAGGACACACCTCTCAAAGATAATCACACACACCTTTTCCACTGCTGTATTTCTGGGATACTGACATCATCAGACATGCCAAAGAATGTGTTTTCACAGACTCCAAAAAGGACACTCCTCTCAAAGATAATCACACACACCTTTTCCACTGCTGTATTTCTGGGATACTGACATCATCAGACATGCCAAAGAATGTGTTTTCACAGACTCCAAAAAGGACACTCCTCTCAAAGATAATCACACACACCTTTGCCACTGCTGTATTTCTGGGATACTGACATTATGAGACATGCCAAAGAATGTGTTTTCGCAGACTCCAAAAAGGACACTCCCCTCAAAGATAATCACACACACCTTTGCCACTGCTGTATTTCTGGGATACTGACATCATCAGACATGCCAAAGAATGTGTTTTCACAGACTCCAAAAGGACACTCCTCTCAAAGATAATCACACACACCTTTTCCACTGCTGTATTTCTGGGATACTGACATCATCAGACATGCCAAAGAATGTGTTTTCACAGACTCCAAAAACGACACTCCTCTCATAGATAATCACACACACCTTTTCCACTGCTGTATTTCTGGGATACTGACATCATCAGACATGCCAAAGAATGTGGTTTCACAGACTCCAAAAAGGACACTCCTCTCAAAGATAATCACACACACCTTTTCCACTGCTGTATTTCTGGGATACTGACATCATCATACATGTCAAAGAATGTGTTTTCACAGACTCCAAAAAGGACACTCCTCTCAAAGATAATCACACACACCTTTTCCACTGCTCTATGTCTGGGATACTGACATCATCAGACATGCCAAAGAGTGTGTTTTCACAGACTCCAAAAAGGACACTCCTCTCAAAGATAATCACACACACCTTTTCCACTGCTGTATTTCTGGGATACTGATATCATCAGACATGCCAAAGAGTGTGTTTTCACAGACTCCAAAAAGGACACTCCTCTCAAAGATAATCACACACACCTTTTCCATTGCTGTATTTCTGGGATACTGACATCATCAGACATGCCAAAGAATGTGTTTTCACAGACTCCAAAAAGGACACTCCTCTCATAGATAATCACTCACACCTTTTTCCACTGCTGTATTTCTGGGATACTGACATCATCAGACATGCCAAAGAGTGTGCTTTCACATACTCCAAAAAGGACACTCCTCTCAAAGATAATCACACACACCTTTTCCACTGCTGTATTTATGGGATACTGACATCATCAGACATGCCAAAGAATGTGTTTTCACAGGCTCCAAAAAGGGCACTCCTCTCAAAGATAATCACACACACCTTTTCCACTGCTGTATTTCTGGGATACTGACATCATCAGACATGCCAAAGAATGTGTTTTCACAGACTGCAAAAAGGACACTCCTCTCAAAGATAATCACACACACCTTTTCCACTGCTGTATTTCTGGGATACTGACATCATCAGACATGCCAAAGAACGTGTTTTCACCGACTCCAAAAAGGACACTCCTCTCAAAGATAATCACACACACCTTTTCCACTGCTGTATTTCTGGGATACTGACATCATCAAACATGCCAAAGAATGTGTTTTCACAGACTCCAAAAAGGACACTCCTCTCAAAGATAATCACACACACCTTTTCCACTGCTGTATTTCTGGGATACTGACATCATCAGACATGCCAAAGAATGTGTTTTTACTGACTCCAAAAAGGACACTCCTCAAAGATAATCACACACACCTTTCCACTGCTGTATTTCTGGGATACTGACATCATCAGACATGCCAAAGAATGTGTTTTCACAGACTCCAAAAGGACACTCCTCTCAAAGATAATCACACACCTTTTCCACTGCTGTATTTCTGGGATACTGACATCATCAGACATGCCAAAGAATGTGTTTTCACAGACTCCAAAAAGGACACTCCTCTCAAAGATAATCACACACACCTTTTCCACTGCTGTATTTCTGGGATACTGACATCATCAGACATGCCAAAGAATGTGTTTTCACAGACTCCAAAAAGGACACTCCTCTCAAAGATAATCACACTTACCTTTTCCACTGCTGTATTTATGGGATACTGACATCATCAGACATGCCAAAGAATGTGTTTTCACAGACTCCAAAAAGGACACTCCTCTCAAAGATAATCACACACACCTTTTCCACTGCTGTATTTCTGGGATACTGACATCATCAGACATGCCAAAGAATGTGTTTTCACAGACTCCAAAAAGGAAACTCCTCTCAAAGATAATCACACACACCTTTTCCACTGCTGTATTTCTGGGATACTGACATCATCAGACATGCCAAAGAATGTGTTTTCACAGACTCCAAAAAGGACACTCCTCTCAAAGATAATCACACACACCTTTTCCACTGCTGTATTTCTGGGATACTGACATCATCAGACATGCCAAAGAATGTGTTTTCACAGACTCCAAAAAGGACACTCCTCTCAAAGATAATCACACACTCCTTTTCCACTGCTGTATTTCTGGGATACTGACATCATCAGACATGCCAAAGAATGTGTTTTCACAGACTCCAAAAAGGACACTCCTCTCAAAGATAATCACACACACCTTTTCCACTGCTGTATTTCCGGGATACTGACACCATCAGACATGCCAAAGAATGTGTTTTCACAGACTCCAAAAAGGAGACTCCTCTCAAAGATAATCACACACACCTTTTCCACTGCTGTATTTCTGGGATACTGACATCATCAGACATGCCAAAGAATGTGTTTTCACAGACTCCAAAAAGGACACCCTTCTCAAAGATAATCACACACACCTTTTCCACTGCTGTATTTCTGGGATACTGACATCATCAGACATGGCAAAGAATGTGTTTTCACAGACTCCAAAAAGGACACTCCTCTCAAAGATAATCACACACACCTTTTCCACTGCTGTATTTCCGGGATAGTGACATCATCAGACATGCCAAAGAATGTGTTTTCACAGACTCCAAAAAAGACACTCCTCTCAAAAATAATCACACACACCTTTTCCACTGCTGTATTTCTGGGATACTGACATCATCGGACATACCAAAGATTGTGTTTTCACAGACTCCAAAAAGGACACTCCTCTCAAAGATAATCACCCACACCTTTTCCACTGCTATATTTCTGGGATACTGACATCATCAGACATGCCAAAGAATGTGTTTTCACAGACTCCAAAAAGGACACTCCTCTCAAAGATAATCACACACACCTTTTCCACTGCTGTATTTCTGGGATACTTGACATCATCAGACATGCCAAAGAGTGTGTTTTCACAGACTCCAAAAAGGACACTCCTCTCAAAATAATCACACACACCTTTTCCACTGCTGTATTTCTCGGATACTGACATCATCAGACATGCCAAAGAATGTGTTTTCACAGACTCCAAAAAGGACACTCCTCTCATAGATAATCACACACACCTTTTTCCACTGCTGTATTTCTGGGATACTGACATCATCAGACATGCCAAAGAGTGTGTTTTCACAGACTCCAAAATGGACACTCCTCTCAAAGATAATCACACACACACCTTTTTCACTGCTGTATTTCTGGGATACTGACATCATCAGACATGCCATAGAATGTGTTTTCACAGACTCCAAAAAGGACACTCCTCTCAAAGATAATCACACACACCTTTTCCACTGCTGTATTTCTGGGATACTGACATCATCAGACATGCCAAAGAATGTGTTTTCACAGACTCCAAAAAGGACACTCCTCTCAAAGATAATCACACACACCTTTTCCACTGCTGTATTTCTGGGATACTGACATCATCAGACATGCCAAAGAATGTGTTTTCACAGACTCCAAAAAGGACACTCCTCTCAAAGATAATCACACACACCTTTTCCACTGCTGTATTTCTGGGATACTTACATCATCAGACATGCCAAAGAATGTGTTTTCACAGACTCCAAAAAGGACACTCCTCTCAAAGATAATCACACACACCTTTTCAACTGCTGTATTTCTGGGATACTGACATCATCAGACATGCCAAAGAATGTGTTTTCACAGACTCCAAAAAGGACACTCCTCTCAAAGATAATCACACACACACCTTTTCCACTGCTGCATTTCTGGGATACTGACATCATCAGACATGCCAAAGAATGTGTTTTCACAGACTCCAAAAAGGACACTCCTCTCAAAGATAATCACACACATTTTCCACTGCTGTATTTCTGGGATACTGACATCATCAGACATGCCAAAGAATGTGTTTTCACAGATTCCAAAAAGGACACTCCTCTCAAAGATAACCACACACACCTTTTCCACTGATGTATTTCTGGGATACTGACATCATCAGACATGCCAAAGAATGTGTTTTCACAGACTCCAAAAATGACACTCCTCTCAAAGATAATCACACACACCTTTTCCACTACTGTATTTCTGGGATACTGACATCATCAGACATGCCAAAGAATGTGTTTTCACAGACTCCAAAAAGGACACTCCTCTCAAAGATAATCACACACACCTTTTCCACTGCTGTATTTCTGGGATACTGACATAATCAGATATGCCAAAGAATGTGTTTTCACAGACTCCAAAAAGGAAACTCCTCTCAAAGATAATCACACACACACCTTTTCCACTGCTGTATTTCTGGGATACTGACATCATCAGACATGCCAAAGAATATGTTTTCACAGACTCCAAAAAGGACACTCCTCTCAAAGATAATCACACACTCCTTTTCCACTGCTGTATTTCTGGGATACTGACATCATCAGACATGCCAAAGAATGTGTTTTCACAGACTCCAAAAAGGACACTCCTCTCAAAGATAATCACACACACCTTTGCCACTGCTGTATTTCTGGGATACTGACATTATGAGACATGCCAAAGAATGTGTTTTCACAGACTCCAAAAAGGACACTCCCCTCAAAGATAATCACACACACCTTTGCCACTGCTGTATTTCTGGGATACTGACATCATTAGACATGCCAAAGAATGTGTTTTCACAGACTCCAAAAGGACACTCCTCTCAAAGATAATCACACACACCATTTCCACTGCTGTATTTCTGGGATACTGACATCATCAGACATGCCAAAGAATGTGTTTTCACAGACTCCAAAAATGACACTCCTCTCATAGATAATCACACACACCTTTTCCACTGCTGTATTTCTGGGATACTGACATCATCAGACATGCCAAAGAATGTGGTTTCACAGACTCCAAAAAGGACACTCCTCTCAAAGATAATCACACACACCTTTTCCACTGCTGTATTTCTGGGATACTGACATCATCATACATGCCAAAGAATGTGTTTTCACAGACTCCATAAAGGACACTCCTCTCAAAGATAATCACACACACCTTTTCCACTGCTCTATGTCTGGGATACTGACATCATCAGACATGCCAAAGAGTGTGTTTTCACAGACTCCAAAAAGGACACTCCTCTCAAAGATAATCACACACACCTTTTCCACTGCTGTATTTCTGGGATACTGATATCATCAGACATGCCAAAGAGTGTGTTTTCACAGACTCCAAAAAGGACACTCCTCTCAAAGATAATCACACACACCTTTTCCATTGCTGTATTTCTGGGATACTGACATCATCAGACATGCCAAAGAATGTGTTTTCACAGACTCCAAAAAGAACACTCCTCTCATAGATAATCACTGACACCTTTTTCCACTGCTGTATTTCTGGGATACTGACATCATCAGACATGCCAAAGAGTGTGTTTTCACATACTCCAAAAAGGACACTCCTCTCAAAGATAATCACACACACCTTTTCCACTGCTGTATATATGGGATACTGACATCATCAGACATGCCAAAGAATGTGTTTTCACAGGCTCCAAAAAGGGCACTCCTCTCAAAGATAATCACACACACCTTTTCCACTGCTGTATTTCTGGGATACTGACATCATCAGACATGCCAAAGAATGTGTTTTCACAGACTCCAAAAAGGACACTCCTCTCAAAGATAATCACACACACCTTTTCCACTGCTGTATTTCTGGGAAACTGACATCATCAGACATGCCAAAGAATGTGTTTTCACAGACTGCAAAAAGGACACTCCTCTCAAAGATAATCACACACACCTTTTCCACTGCTGTATTTCTGGGATACTGACATCATCAGACATGCCAAAGAACGTGTTTTCACCGTCTCCAAAAAGGACACTCCTCTCAAAGATAATCACACACACCTTTTCCACTGCTGTATTTCTGGGATACTGACATCATCAAACATGCCAAAGAATGTGTTTTCACAGACTCCAAAAAGGACACTCCTCTCAAAGATAATGACACACACCTTTTCCACTGCTGTATTTCTGGGATACTGACATCATCAGACATGCCAAAGAATGTGTTTTTACTGACTCCAAAAAGGACACTCCTCTCAAAGATAATCACACACACCTTTTCCACTGCTGTATTTCTGGGATACTGACATCATCAGACATGCCAAAGAATGTGTTTTCACAGACTCCAAAAAGGACACTCCTCTCAAAGATAATGACACACACCTTTTCCACTGCTGTATTTCTGGGATACTGACATCATCAGACATGCCAAAGAATGTGTTTTCACAGACTCCAAAAAGGACACTCCTCTCAAAGATAATCACACACACCTTTTCCACTGCTGTATTTCTGGGATACTGACATCATCAGACATGCCAAAGAATGTGTTTTCACAGACTCCAAAAAGGACACTCCTCTCAAAGATAATCACACTCACCTTTTCCACTGCTGTATTTATGGGATACTGACATCATCAGACATGCCAAATAATGTGTTTTCACAGACTCCAAAAAGGACACTCCTCTCAAAGATAATCACACACACCTTTTCCACTGCTGTATTTCTGGGATACTGACATCATCAGACATGCCAAAGAATGTGTTTTCACAGACTCCAAAAAGGAAACTCCTCTCAAAGATAATCACACACACCTTTTCCACTGCTGTATTTCTGGGATACTGACATCATCAGACATGCCAAAGAATGTGTTTTCACAGACTCCAAAAAGGACACTCCTCTCAAAGATAATCACACACACCTTTTCCACTGCTGTATTTCTGGGATACTGACATCATCAGACATGCCAAAGAATGTGTTTTCACAGACTCCAAAAGGACACTCCTCTCAAAGATAATCACACACACCTTTTCCACTGCTGTATTTCTGGGATACTGACATCATCAGACATGCCAAAGAATGTGTTTTCACAGACTCTCAAAGATAATCACACACACCTTTTCCACTGCTGTATTTCCGGGATACTGACACCATCAGACATGCCAAAGAATGTGTTTTCACAGACTCCAAAAAGGAGACTCCTCTCAAAGATAATCACACACACCTTTTCCACTGCTGTATTTCTGGGATACTGACATCATCAGACATGCCAAAGAATGTGTTTTCACAGACTCCAAAAAGGACACCCTTCTCAAAGATAATCACACACACCTTTTCCACTGCTGTATTTCTGGGATACTGACATCATCAGACATGGCAAAAAATGTGTTTTCACAGACTCCAAAAAGGACACTCCTCTCAAAGATAATCACACACACCTTTTCCACTGCTGTATTTCCGGGATAGTGACATCATCAGACATGCCAAAGAATGTGTTTTCACAGACTCCAAAAAAGACACTCCTCTCAAAGATAATCACACACACCTTTTCCACTGCTGTATTTCTGGGATACTGACATCATCGGACATGCCAAAGATTGTGTTTTCACAGACTCCAAAAAGGACACTCCTCTCAAAGATAATCACCCACACCTTTTCCACTGCTATATTTCTGGGATACTGACATCATCAGACATGCCAAAGAATGTGTTTTCACAGACTCCAAAAAGGACACTCCTCTCAAAGATAATCACACACACCTTTTCCACTGCTGTATTTCTGGGATACTTGACATCATCAGACATGCCAAAGAGTGTGTTTTCACAGACTCCAAAAAGGACACTCCTCTCAAAATAATCACACACACCTTTTCCACTGCTGTATTTCTCGGATACTGACATCATCAGACATGCCAAAGAATTTGTTTTCACAGACTCCAAAAAGGACACTCCTCTCATAGATAATCACACACACCTTTTTCCACTGCTGTATTTCTGGGATACTGACATCATCAGACATGCCAAAGAGTGTGTTTTCACAGACTCCAAAATGGACACTCCTCTCAAAGATAATCACACACACACCTTTTCCACTGCTGTATTTCTGGGATACTGACATCATCAGACATGCCATAGAATGTGTTTTCACAGACTCCAAAAAGGACACTCCTCTCAAAGATAATCACACACACCTTTTCCACTGCTGTATTTCTGGGATACTGACATCATCAGACATGCCAAAGAATGTGTTTTCACAGACTCCAAAAAGGACACTCCTCTCAAAGATAATCACACACACCTTTTCCACTGCTGTATTTCTGGGATACTGACATCATCAGACATGCCAAAGAATGTGTTTTCACAGACTCTAAAAAGGACACTCCTCTCAAAGATAATCACACACACCTTTTCCACTGCTGTATTTCTGGGATACTGACATCATCAGACATGGCAAAAAATGTGTTTTCACAGACTCCAAAAAGGACACTCCTCTCAAAGATAATCACACACACCTTTTCCACTGCTGTATTTCCGGGATAGTGACATCATCAGACATGCCAAAGAATGTGTTTTCACAGACTCCAAAAAGAACACTCCTCTCATAGATAATCACTCACACCTTTTTCCACTGCTGTATTTCTGGGATACTGACATCATCAGACATGCCAAAGAATGTGTTTTCACAGACTCCAAAAAGGACACTCCTCTCAAAGATAATCACACACACCTTTTCCACTGCTGTATTTCTGGGATACTTGACATCATCAGACATGCCAAAGAGTGTGTTTTCACAGACTCCAAAAAGGACACTCCTCTCAAAATAATCACACACACCTTTTCCACTGCTGTATTTCTCGGATACTGACATCATCAGACATGCCAAAGAATTTGTTTTCACAGACTCCAAAAAGGACACTCCTCTCATAGATAATCACACACACCTTTTTCCACTGCTGTATTTCTGGGATACTGACATCATCAGACATGCCAAAGAGTGTGTTTTCACAGACTCCAAAATGGACACTCCTCTCAAAGATAATCACCCACACCTTTTCCACTGCTATATTTCTGGGATACTGACATCATCAGACATGCCATAGAATGTGTTTTCACAGACTCCAAAAAGGACACTCCTCTCAAAGATAATCACACACACCTTTTCCACTGCTGTATTTCTGGGATACTGACATCATCAGACATGCCAAAGAATGTGTTTTCACAGACTCCAAAAGGACACTCCTCTCAAAGATAATCACACACACCTTTTCCACTGCTGTATTTCTGGGATACTGACATCATCAGACATGCCAAAGAATGTGTTTTCACAGACTCTAAAAAGGACACTCCTCTCAAAGATAATCACACACACCTTTTCCACTGCTGTATTTCTGGGATACTGACATCATCAGACGTGCCAAAGAATGTGTTTTCACAGACTCCAGAAAGGACACTCCTCTCAAAGATAATCACACACACACACACATACACACACACACACACACACACTCAGCAATTGCAGGATTCATACCCCTACCTAACTGTTTTATGATACTACAGAGATACACATCGCGCTATATGCTTTACTGGGTGTTTTGGTTTCTCCTGCCATATTTGTAGGATGCTGACATCATCAGACTTGCCAAAGAAGAATCCACCTCTTTTCATGTGTGTACCTAGTCTCCAAAAAGGGCACTCCTCTCACAGGAAATCACACACACACATACATCTCCCCACACACACTCAGAGCAATTTCAGGATTTAAACCCCTACTTAACTATGTTATGATAATACAGAGATACGTATTAACATGATGCGCTATATGCATTACTGGGTGTTTTCATTGCTCCTGCTGTATTTCTAGGATACTGACATCATCAGACTTGCCAAAGAAGAATCTACCTCTTTTCATGTGTGTACCTAGTCTCTAAAAACGGCACTCTTCTCATAGGAAATCATACACACACCTCCCCACACACACACAGAGCAATTGCAGGATTCAAACCCCTCCCTAGCTATGTTATGATACTACAAAGGTACGCATTAACATGATGTGCTATATGTTTTACTGGATGTTTTATTTTCTCCTGATATATTTGTAGGATGCTGACATCATCAGACTGGACATGGGAATGTGTGTGCACTTTGTTTTATGCAATCCCAGGAATGAACCATGTGGGTCAGCAGGTGTTAACCGCTTGAACAGGACTCCACAATTCTTAGCTTGTGTTATCTCTCTGTGGACAAATTTCCATTCCTTCATATGACACTACATATTTATGCACAGGTTGTTGAATTTGTGGATACAACATGTGTCTGTGATGTTGATAAAGGGCTACTCAGAGTCTATGTGGGATGTGTGTAGCTCCCTTCAGTGATGTGTGTCCTGGGTAGCTGCCTTGCAAACAGTCTAGCAGGTTTGGGAACCATGATCTGCCCATGATCATACCACAGTTGGTAGAGCTGTGTGTTTGTTGGCTTCCAATAGCTCTGTTTATTACTTCAATCATGATGGACTCAATGGCCTTGCATATCAGAGTCATAGGCTTATAGGACTATAGTTCCCATGGTCTGTTGTGCACCAACACTTGTGGGGTGTGCCATATGTTGCTGTAACACATTCAACAGTTTCAGATCCTGTAGAGAGGGTGTGGCTCAACAGATTGTTCAGGTGCAGGATCTGTTTGTTCTGTAGTTCACTTATGACACATATCGGGAAAAATGTCATCCAATTGCTGCCATGTTTTTGGCTTTGGAAGGAGCTGTTTACCCATTCTACATGTGATATCTCCTGGTATGATGATAGGGACATTTGTCAGTGGGAGGTGGGTATGTATGTATGGGCCTGTCTGACAGGATGTCGGCATTGTCAGTCAGGTACAGTTGGCCCTGACTCAGGACATATATGTGTGTACAGTACTGTGTATGACATAGCTGAAGGAAGTGTCATGGTTCTGTCTGGACTCCTTCACAGATATTCTTTCAAACACATCAACATACCTGAGCACTAAACCTCTGTTATACTCTTTTACACATTTAATGCCCTACTGATCCCTTTTGATCAGTCAACAGAGAGTATGCCATCATAATATCCTGGCATGTTCAAGGGTTGGTTTTGCGTGTAGTCTCCAGTCCAACTGGTGAATATGGGACTTTTGAGGCAATGTTACAACTGCCTTATGTACACAGACAACCCTCACCTCCTCCCAACAAACTCAGATATATGTGGGAGATGCAACTATATAGACCCATGACCGGCACAGTCTATTAGGTGGTGAAGGTAACCACACACACCACAACTCCGTTACACATAGACCTATAGTGACAGCAAACAAACTACATTACCACACAATTACATACTCGGAGGCTCTACATAATATCTGCCTAAGCAGCAGAGACCTCCTAAGCAGACATCCAGACAACTGCTACCCCATGACATTACCCACATATCACATGGTTCACAAAGTCAGTGTGCCACACAGTCACTGCCCTTAGGGGTAAAAACACACCTAATACACTTGTAATAGATGACTCTATTGTCAGACACACTGACATCACACTCACCAGGCAGAACAAGGAGAGGGACACTTTGCACTGTCTGTCGGGTGGCAGGTTCTGCCACATTAAACATGCACTCAGGTCACTCCAAAGCAAGTACAAATATGGCTCCATCATTGTCCATGCTAGTGTGACTTACCTCAGACGTTCCTCCCTGGACTACATGACAAGGGACATAGAGGAGCTCTGTGATCATGTAACCCAGGCCAGTATGACCCTGGCCTTGTGTAGCATCTTACCCTCAACAAGAATGATGGCACAGTATACAGACAAGCTGATCAATTGTAACAGTTGGCTAACATATTGGTGTCATTCAAAGGGGATCCAGTGTCTGTCAGCCTGGGATGACATGCTCGACATGCCATGTAGCTTTGCTATGGACAGCTTGCACCTGTCACCCCTGGACTTTCAAATACTGGCTAAGGCTGTTGCCACCCCCACAGTGCCTTTTTTGGGCAAGGCTCAAATGACAAACCCACCTCCATGGACAATACAAGGTAAAAGAAAGTACGGGTAATGCTGCTCGACACCAGATGTCTAGACCCCAGAGTGCACGCACTCCAGATTCTCCTCAGTATGGTGAATGTCGATATCTGTGCAGTAACAGACACCTGGTTCAGGCTCCCAAATGTACACCAGTACTCCCAGGTTATACTTCATACCATGCTTTTCGGCCACAAGACTCGGACCGACCAACAACTTTAGGGGGAGTATCCGTATACATCACAGATACACACACCTCCAGGTTAGTAGCACTGCAGGAAGCATCAGAGACCATACATGCGCAACTAACAGTGGGCAAAACTGTGTTTCAGTTTGTAGCCTGCTACAGACCACCCTCCCAAACTCAGGAACCCCACACAGCTTTCCTGGGAACACTGGTGGATATGACGGTCTCTACAAACACCATTATATGGGGTGACCTCAACTACAGAAACATTGACTGGGAATACTACTCAAGCCACAACACCCTCGCCCAATGGTTGCTGAAATTTCTAAACACAAATGCTATGTCACAACTGGTCACCACACCCACATGAGGGGAAAACATATTGGACCTGATCATCACCAATATGGGGACTCCATGTTCTACACCTGAGGTATACCCCTCATTGGTAAGGTCAGACCATACATTTATCTCACTGGACATCCATATCCCGTCCCCATCCCCATCCTAGGTTCTCTCAGTGAAGTACTTACTAACAACAAATGTCACACTCCTCTAAACCAAGGTGGTATCCTTCAAAGACCCTGGGACAGAGGTAAGTACAGCTCAGACTGCTGAATCCTTTACAAACACATTCTATTGACACACACTGGAATGCATGGATCGTGCTATCCCAAATAAGAACAAGACTCACTCCTCCAAAGGCAGGGGACCTGTCTGGTGGACCACGGCCATAAATAAGCTATACAACAAAAGGAGGGGGCTACTACATGATAGAGCATATTCCCAATAAGGGAAGGCATCTCTGATCAGTACTAGCAAGAAGCTACATTCACTCATGAATTCATCTAATTCCCACTTCAAAAGGTAAATTGCACCACACACTGAGAACAATCACAAGGCCTTCTTTAGTTATGTCATGAACCTGGGTGCCAACTCCCAGATATGCTGTGTGTTACTGCGAAATGACAATACATACACTGAACCCACAGACATTGCCATCATCCTGGCAAACAGGTTCAGTGCAAATGTCACCCCCCCATCCCCACTAATGAGCAAATGTTCATCCCAACAGAATGAAGCCTCCCTGACATCACAGATAATCAGGTGAGTGCTGCCCTCTCCAAAGCAGACAACACAGCATCAATGGGACTGGACGGTGTCCCGGCCTGCATCTTACACAAGCTTCATGACGAATGTAACCCTCACATGAAGTCACTGTTCAATATTAGACTTACTACAGGATATGCACCCAAGGAATGGCATACAGCAACAGTGGTCCCGCTCCACAAAGGTGGTGCCACAACAGACCCCGGACACTATCGCCCTATAAGCCTATCTAGTCTGGTCTGCAAAGCTATCAGCGTCTCATCATGGTACTCATACACCCAGACATCGGGAACCTACAGGCACTGGATCCTACACAATTCAGCTTTGTTGTGGGCAGATCTTGCCTCTTGAACATGGTCGACTTCTTTAAACAGTTACCAGGTCCATAGACATAGGGAAGGTAGTCCACCCAGCCTACCTGGACCTCGCATACACCTTCACAATAATACCCCATTCGGGCATCATACATAAGCTCACCAGCTTAGATATCTACACATGTGTCACAAGATGGATTGCTAAGTGGATCAGGGATAGCACCCACATGGTATGTATTGCAGATGCCATGTCTGACTCTACACCAGTTACACATGGCATCCCACAAGGCTCAGTCCTGGGACCTGTCTTGTTCAGTATATATTCCTCTGATGTACAGGCTAACACAGGAGGAATATGGCTGACCATGTTCGCAGATGACTGCAAACTGGGTGCCATATTTGACTCTCCAGCTGGCACAAGCATCCTCCAAAAGGGTCTCACAGAGATGGATAACTGGTGCCAGAGCCATGGCCTACAGCTGAATGCCATTAAATGCATAGTTATCCCCTTTGGTAATCACATAGTGCCCACACATTACCACATAGGTGTTAATACATTAAGTATGTTAGAAGTTCTTAGGGATATGGGGACATGAGTAGTCTGTAATCTTGCCTTTGACAATCGCATTGCCATAGTGGTTAGACAGACATTCTATATAGTCCTCCCTATCCCAACAGGTTTCACATCTAGATCAAGTAAAGTCATTGTGCCCCTATACTCATGAGGCCCATGATTGGATACAATGCCCCATTTGGGATGTACCTTACCCAACACCTGCAGCAACTGTATTGACCACAAAAGTACCTCAACAAGTGGATCTAGGGACTCACACAGATGCCCTGTGCAGTTCGGCTAAAGTAATTCCAGCTCTACTCAGTCGCTTACCACCTACTCAGATGTGATCTCTGCCTGTTGTTTACAGCCATGTCCAACTCAGAATTAATGGACATGCTTCACCTCAGGATATCCAGATCCCTTAGAGCTACACGCTCCAGGGATTTACACCTCAGCACAGATATTTATAGGACATGCTGGAGGGACACATTTCTATCACAGACGCTCACCTCACTCTGGAATGGGATCCCAGTCCCGCATAGGCTGAGCCCCCCACTGACTCCCTATAGCAGACATATTGACGAGTGGATGGGTGATCGTATGTTTACCCCTGGAATCTCTTCTGGGTCCCTGCTGGACAGAGGCACAATAAAGCAAACGTAAAAGGCCTATCTTGTGTGACCTACTATTCACAGGCACAGTCTACTAATCTAACAGGGCTGTGAAAGCCAAACACACTCTGGCTAGGCTTATACATGCCCTAGGGCAGATAGGCTAGTATCAACCTATGCACCTATGGTAATGTTCAGGATGCACATTGTTTATTGATGATACTGATTGCAGGTTTTTTCTCTTCTTTGCTTTCACACTTCCTACGAATAACCTAAGTATCTGCAGAACATATTTTATTATGACAGGGTTCCAATATATTATATATGTGTCTGTTGTCATATAACTGTGTGCACATGGCAGATTGGTGAATACTGAGAGGTTCCTGTGTTAACACATGCAACTGCCGGATATGTGTGGCCCACTGCTATACTCAGACATGGCATAAGTGTGTGAGCATGCCCAGTCTGTCTTTTCAGTGTTTTGTTGCCTGACATTTCTCTCATTTATTCAAGTGTGTGAGCATGTCCAGTCTGTCCTTTCAGTGTTTTGTTGTCTGACATTTGTCTCATTTATTCATGTGTGAGCATGCCCAGTGTGACCTTTCAGTATGTTGCTGTCTGAAGTCCACTACATTTGTTGATGTGTGTGAACATGACCAATATTAACAATTATACTATATGTGTGTTGAAAATCAGGTTCTATTCTTACTGCAGGGCTCACCTTTGTGTCATAACTTGACAGGGATCATGCTGTGCCTGCAGGGTTTCCATGAGATATATTGCATAGACTTATCAACATTTCTTCATACAGGCTGAAGGGTGCAATAGTGTCATGGTTTAGTGGTTCAGTAGTATGACTGTAGTGCTCAGTATCCTGGGTTTGAGGCCTGTCACTGCTTTATACTTTCATACTGAGCAGACAAGACTGCTTAAGGACCAGTAGAACAAATATGAGCATGTTGGCTTTTGTTCAGCTATGCCCAACGTAGACCTGGCTTGTCCAACATTGCTCAACGTTAACCAACATTACAGATCATTGCTCAACATTGACCACAGTTGTGCTACTGTTAGTGTGTGCAATTGCTTTACATATACTAAATGGTGGTGAAAGCTGTTTAGCACTGCTTTATATTGCTTAACACATGGCAATCATGCCTCAGGTGGTGCTGCAGGGTAGCCTATGTTGGATGCACATACTGCACTCCCTATACATGTTTTGAAACAGGTAGTGTCAAGTTAGGCATCCCTTTTACTATTTGTGCGAGTCAGAGAGAGGTATAATTTCCAGGGTTCCAACTGAGCCAGTGTATGTGCTATGCGTTGCCTCCTTGCCAAGGCCAAAGCATACTGGGCACGCCTCTTTCTGCCTACTGGGGCAGGCTTAGGTTGTTCCTCCTCCGAGTCATGCTCTGCCTGTGATGGCCTTGGCAATGGTGGGGGGCTGTTTGGCCCAGGCCTATGCTGCTCCTGCTGCAACTGTTTTCGCAGGATCATATTATGTAGCATGGCACATACCATAACAATTTGGGTAGATGTAGTTGGTGAGTACTGCAAGGCTCCACCAAATGTGTCCAGGCACCGGAACCGTGACTTGAGCAGGCCGAACACATGCTCGATTACATTTCATGTTTGTGCGCGTGCCTCATTATGGTGTTCCTGTTCAGGTGTGTGTGCATTTCTGATGGGTGTCATCAGCCACGGCTCCAGTGCATAGCCAGCATCCCCAACTAGGTGACCATGAGGGATGTCCCTATTGGCAAATGTCTGGTACAGCTGCGTCAGATGCCTGATATGGGAATCATTGTAGCTTCCAGGGCAGCCAGCACACACATTCAGTATTATGCCCTGGGCATCACACATGACCTGGCGGTTGATGGAGGGGAAGCCCTTGTGGTTGAAGTAGACCCTACCCCGCTCAGTGGCTGGTGCTTTGATGCATATGTGCGTGCAGTCTATTGCACCCACTACCTCAGGGTATTCCGCTATTTACTGGAAGAGACGCATACTGCTGGCCAATACCTCATGGGAATTGGGGAAATATACATGATCACCGACATGTGCTGACATGGCATCCAGGAACTGGTGCAGTACCCTGGATGCTGATGCCTGTGATATCCCCATCATATCACCAGTTGGTCTCTGGAAGGTACCTGTTGCTAATATTCTTAGGCCAACACATACCTTGGTTTCCACTGGGATGGGTTCCCCTCTGTTGGTTCTGTGTGTGAGGTGTGGCCTGCACAGCTCAACAATTTGCTGCAAGAGGTCTCTGTCCACTCTATAGCGCTCCACTATCTCCAGCTCATGTAGCCCCTGGTAGGTTACCCTGGGCCTGTACACTCTTCTCCGTCTCCTCACTGTGGGTTGTCCAGCAGCATTCGCATTGTCACCAACCTCAGCATGTTGCATATGTCGCCTTATAACAGCAATGGCAGCCCCTAACATTTCTTTGTCTCAGTAAAGCTTTTTCAGTTTTCACTTCTATTAGCTTACTGCAGTGTTGCAGTGTCTCTTGAGAGAAACATAGTGGAATGTTGTTTGCAGAGTTTTAAGTGCTGGGCTGGGCTGGGCTAGTGTACTGCCTGTGTAATTGCCTGATTTCTGATTGTTTTCACCTGCTAGCTCTGCTAGTACTCCCTGGTTAACTTTCTACTATTTGTTGTGCTTCCTTTTCCCTTTCTGTTTCCTCAGGGGGGCAGCGCCATGCACACAAGTGCAAACACGCGCACACCAGCTCACACGCGCGCACACATGCTTACACTGACTAAAACTTGCTTATTCTTGCTAAAATGTGTGCACACCGGTGCAAACACGCTTACACAACTTTAAACAACCTTAGACATGCTTACTCCGCGCACACAGGCGTACACACGTGCACACAGTCTTACTCGGATATACAGGCGTGCACCCACGTGCAAACATGTTGCAAGCACTTCTACAATAAACTTTAGTGTTATCCACGGTATACACCTTCAATTTCTTGCCTTTACCTAGCCTACCTGTTGACACACCTCTTCCACTGATGTGTAAATGACAGCTGACACATGCCACTCTGCTCCAATGAGCTTCACTTCTTTCATACATACCCTCCTCGTGATGTCACCTATCTTCTACTCTGTTACTCCCCTTATCCTACTCCTACACTCCACTGACTGTGCTCATTTGCTATGTAAACTTGTGATTCACTATCCTAACCCTCATTTGCATAGGATTGCCTACTAATGCTTGGTTACATCTCTTAGACTGAGCTTCCCCCCTTAGCAACCTCTACTCAGTAGCCATGTTGTCTTCAGCCTGCCATTCCCTTGCATTGTAAATTAAGAATTACAATAAAATCCACATTTGTGGATTTTAATTATTGGTTTTCTGGTTTTTAGAGCGCAGCGTGTTTGCGCGGCGTTGCACTACACTTAAACACCGGAGATCGGGATAAAAAAAAATTATTTTATTTTTATTTTGCATCGGTGAACATTGCCAATGGCCATATTTTTGGCCACTGGCATGCTTCCTCAACTGGATGCATCCTTTTTTTGGAGCTGTCACGGCTCTGTTTTGCTATTTGCAGAACCGTACTCAGTTGTCAACTGAGTACATTTCTGCAAATAAAACTACTCTTACTCGGACTGGTTCGGGTTTCCTGGATCGCAAATTTACCTCATTTGCATAGCTTTCACCTGCAATTGAGGTAATTTGCATATCCAAGCCCTGTCCGTCTAGGACTCGTTTTGGGAGCTCTGTTGCACGCCCCTACCAGTTGTTCCTGGATCGCTCAGCGGACATGTTGGCTGCATGGAGTCTTACTCTACTCTTAGACTCCGTGCAAGCCTTCGCGAATCCGGCCCCCTGTTTAAACTATCCTTTAAGTGCATTTAACATTCTTCTACTTCTTTATTCTTTCTCCACTTGGCCCACAAAGTCTTAACGTTGACATAATTGTGACTCCTCAACATATTCTAGTTCTTCTTCTTCTTCTTTCGGCTTTTTCCGGTTAGGGATTGCCACAGTGGAACTGATTGGCAGTAGATTTTTACAGTGCCGAGGTGGCAGCTCGATACCCAACCTTCAACAAAAGCACACCCATTCTACGCATGTCTTTCGAACGCCACTCGACCGCAGGGAGGACATGCAGACTCCACACAGAAGGCCCTCCAGCCAAGAATTGAACGGGAGAACCTCTTGTTGTGAGGCGACAACACTACCGCTGCACCACAGTGACTTCTCCTCTACATATTCCAGTACTTCTAAATGTTCATAACTCTATCCTTGAAAAAATGCATTCTTGGATCCTGGTGAAATTAGTCCCAATGATATGCTGTTTGTTTCCCTCATTTCACCCTGTATTCTTCTTCCTTAGAATGATCACTTCATATCGCTCTGACCCAATCTTTGTCAAGTCCTATAAATTTCTTCAGTTCCTAGTAATGAGAGTTGTAATTCATCTTTTTTTTTTTTTGCTTGCGTCCTTGCATTCTTCTGAATTATATCCAGTAGCTAAATTACTCTATTTGGCTTCCAGAACTGCACCCAGTGATGTAGGTGTTGTCTGAACAGACACCTGCAGAACAGCAACAGCATTTTTGAAATCTGTCCCCTGATACACATAAGCACTCCATTTAGCACCTATAAATGTGAGACCTGCATGAGTGGAGCTAAGTAGATTTTTATCTGCACATTTGTCAAATAATACACAATTTAAAGTAATTTGTTTGTGTTGCATTGAGCAATATCTAGCTGGAAGTTGACTGTTTTTCAGTAGGTCTTATACAAGTGGTATTTTCAGTTAAGGCTTGTTAAAAAAACCTGCATAGCCAGTGATAAGTGGGGGTAGTTTACCTCATTGTTATTTGGTTTCTGTCTTATACAAGTGGTACAGTGAATTGCTTTCTGTTTAAACTGTGAGCTTTGGCCAACTGAGACCTGCATGAGTGGAGCTAAGTAGATTTTTATCTGCACATTTATCAAATAATATATGATTTAAAGTAATTTGTTTGTGTTGCATTGAGCAATATCTAGCTGGAAGTTGACTGTTTTTCAGTAGGTCTTATACAAGTGGTATTTTCAGTTAAGGCTTGTTAAAAAACCTGCATAGCCAGTGATAAGTGGGGGTAGTTTACCTCATTGTTATCTGGTTTCTGTCTTATACAAGTGGTACAGTGAATTGCTTTCTGTTTAAACTGTGAGCTTTGGCCAACTGAGACCTGCATGAGTGGAGCTAAGTAGATTTTTATCTGCACTTTTATCAAATAATACACAATTTAAAGTAATTTGTTTGTGTTGCATTGAGCAATATCTAGCTGGAAGTTGATTATTTTTCAGTAGGTTTTATACAAGTGGTATTTTCAGTTAAGGCTTGTTAAAAAACCTGCATAGCCAATGATAAGTGGGGGTAGTTTACCTCATTGTTATTCGGTTTCTGTCTTATACAAGTGGTACAGTGAATTGCTTTCTGTTTAAACTGTGAGCTTTTGCCAACTGAGACCTGCAAGAGTGGAGCTAAGTAGATTTTTATCTGCACATTTATCAAATAATACACGATTTAAAGTAATTTGTTTGTGTTGCACTGAGCAATATCTAGCTGGAAGTTGACTGTTTTTCAGTAGGTCTTATACAAGTGGTATTCTCAGTTAAGGCTTGTTAAAAAACCTGCATAGCCAATGATAAGTGGGGGTAGTTTACCTCATTGTTATTTGGTTTCTGTCTTATACAAGTGGCACAGTGAATTTCTTTCTGTTTAAACTGTGAGCTTTGGCCAACTGAGACCTGCATGAGTGGAGCTAAGTAGATTTTTATCTGCACTTTTATCAAATAATACACGATTTAAAGTAATTTGTTTGTATTGCATTGAGCAATATCTATCTGGAAGTTGTGACTGTAGGTCCCCACCCACCCTCCCTGTTTTTGTCTTGGTGTTAATCTTGGTGGCTTTGAAACTGCCCGCCCCTCTTGTAAATTTGCACTTGGATACTCCGCCTGGGCCCATCTCATTTGCTCACTCAAAAAAAAAAAAAAAAAAAAAATGTATCTGCTTTTACTGAATTTGTGTTTCTTCCTACTTTATTTTGCCTTTGCGTCATCTTAAAAGTACTCAGTTGTATTTATTACTGCTTGGTGTAACTCATTCTAAGCCTTTTAGTTTAAGCACTTGGGCTTCAGACCAGTTGTTTTACATTAAGAAGTTTTGTGGTGTGCACTGTAGTGGCAGGATAGGTAGCGTACATCCTTCTAAGTTGGGAACTGCTGATTGAGGGCTCAGTGTCTGTTATTCTAAAAGTGTATTAATTCTGGTTTAAGCACTTGGGCTTCCGGCCAGTTATTTTACATTAAGAGGGTTCATGGTCTGCACTCTTGTGGGAGGAGAGGCTGGACTCTGCCCTTCTGAGCTGGGAATTTCTGGTTAAAGGCTTATAGTGCCTGCATATTTGAACTGCTTCTTACTGAAATTGGTACACCTTGTTTGCTATAGCATAGACTAGATCCAGGCCTGCTAAATCTATCTTTGTTTGTATAACGTGAGCACTAATCCAGGCATTCTTTAAAGTATTCAATTGTATTTATTACTGCTTGGTAGTAACTTGATTAAAGTGTAGCTATCATTCTAAGTCTTTTGGATTAAGCATTTGGGCTTCAGACCAGTTGTTTTACATTAGGAAGGTTTGTGGCCTGCACTGTGGTGGCAGGACAGGTAGCTTACATCCTTCTAAGTTAGGAACTGCTGATTGAGGGCTCAGTGTCTGTTATTCTAAAAGTGTATTAGTTCTGGTTTAGGCACTTGGGCCTCAGGCCAGTTATTTTACATTAAGAAGGTTCGTGGTCTGCACTCTTGTGGGAGGAGAGGCTGGACTCTGCCCTTCTGAGCTGGGAATTTCTGGTTAAAGGCTTATAGTGCCTGCATATTTGAACTGTTTCTTACTGAAATTGGTACACCTTGTTTGCTGTACTAGATCCAGGCCTGCTGAATCTAGCTTTGTTTGTATGCTTGTTGTTTGTTTGCTTGTTATTTCCCTGAAATGCTAATTCCACCTAAAACACGGCTTTTCAGTGCTTCTGTGGATCCCTAGTGATATCTGCATTGCTTACTGTACTTATTTCCTTGTTTCACTTGAATGAAAGTTACTGTTTGTCATTTTTGCATTTAAGTTATCTGTAGCACATCACATTTAAGTTACCTGGTAATTGCTCACTAAAGCAATTATATAAGTCAGCACTAAAAAATTAAAAGCACTACACCCTCACAAACTCCCCTTGAGTACCTTGCTCCCCATTGGCCCTTTTTTTTCAATTATAAAGAAATTCCCAATACTATTCTAGCATGTCCAAAGGTCAGTTGTCAATCTCCTTTCCGGTCCAGCTGGTGAATCTGGGAATCTTGAGGCAATGTTACAACTGCCTCATGTACACAGACAACCCTCTCCTCCTCCCAACAAATTCCAACACATGTGAGAGATGCAACCATATAGCCAAACTGGAGGCTAAGCTCTCTCAACTCAGTACTGGCGTAACCAGTCAGGAGGAAAAGGAAACCACACTCACTACAATTCTAGTCTCACATAGACCTACCACGACAGCAAACCAAACACATAAACACACAAAAACATACTCGGAGTCTCTAAATAAAAATCTGCCTAAGCAGCAGAGACCTCCAAAGCAGACACCCAAGCAACCGCACACCCAAAACAAAACACATGCAACACATAGCTCACAAAGCCAGTGTGCTGAACAGTCACAGCCCTTAAGGCTAAACAACACACCTGATACACTTGTAATAGGTGACTCTATTGTCAGGCACACTGACGTCCAGCTCACCAGGCTGAACAAGGAGAAGGTCACGGTGAGCTGCCTGTCGGGAGCTAGGATCCGCCACATAACACAAGCACTCAGGTCACTCCAAGGCAAGTACAAATATGACAGTCATTGTCCATGCTGGTGTGAATGACCTGAGATGTACCTCCCTGGACTACATGAAAAGAGACATAGAGATGCTCTCTGAGCATGTAGCCCAGGCCGGTATGACCCTGACCTTGAGTAGTATCTTACCCTCACCAAGAATGATGCCACAATATGAAGACAAGATGATCAATTTCAACAATTGGCTTAAGTATTGGTGTCATTGAAAGGGGATACAAGGCCTGTCAGCCTGGGATGACATGCTCGACAAGCCACGATGCTTCGCTAGGGACGGCTTGCACCTATCACCCCTGGGCTTTCGGATATTGGCAAAGGCTCTTGCTACTCCCATAGTGCCTTTTTTAGGCAAGGCTCAAAAGACAAACCCACCTCCATAGGAATCACAAGGGATAAAAAACTAAGAGTAGTGCTACTCAATGCCAGAAGTCTAAACCTCAAGATGCATGCACTCAAAACTCTCCTTAACATGGAGAACATCAATATCTGTGCAGTAACAGAAACCTGGTTCAAGGCTCCCAAGAGCACCCCAGCACTACCAGGTTATACCTCATACCATGCTTTTCGGCCCCAAAACTTGGACCAAACCACAAAAGGAGGGGGAGCATCAATATTCGTCAAAGATACCCACACCTCCAGGTTGGTGGCACAGCACGAAGCATCAGAGACTATTCATGTGGAACTAACAGTGGGTAAAACTGCCTTCCAGGTTATAGCCTGCTACAGACCACCCCCCCAAACCCAGAAACTCCACTCGGCCTTCCTGAGAACACTGGAAAATATGAAGGTCTCTCCAAACACCATTATACTGGGCAACTTCAACTACCCAAACATAGACTGGGAGCATTACTCTAGCTCCAACACCGTAGCCCAAAGGTTCCTAGAATTTATAAACTCAAATGCTATGGAACAACTTGTTACCACTCCCACAAGAGGGGATACCATACTGGACCTGATCATCACCAACATGGGGACTCTATGCTCCAGACCAGAAGTGTATCCCTCACTGGTAAGATCAGACCATAAACTAATCTCACTGGATATTCACATCCCGACCCCACCCCCTGCCCAGAAAACCACAGTGAAAAACTTCTCTAAAGCAAATTTCACACTCCTCAAAACCGAGGTGGAATCCTTCAAAGCCCCTGGGCCTGTGGAAAATACGGCCCAGACTGCAGAATCCTTTATAAATGCATTCTATGAACACCTTCAGGAATGCATGGATCATGCAATCCCAAATAAAACCAAGACCCAATCCTCCAAAGGCAGACGTCCTGTCTGGTGGACCCCAGCCATAAACAAACTATACAATAGAACGAGGAAGCTACTACATGATAGAGAAAAATCCCAAAAAGGGAAGGCATCTCTAATCAGTATTAGCAAAAACCTACGGGCACTCATAAAATCGTCTAAGGCCAGCTTTGAGAGAAAAATTGCACAGGACACTAAGGATAATCACAAGGCTTTCTTTAGTTATGTTAGGAACCTGGGTGGGAATTCCCAGATATGCTCAGAATTAGTCCAAAATGACAAAAAATACACCAAACCCACAGACATTGCCAACATCCTAGCTGACAGGTTCAGTGCAAACCCCCCCCCCTCCCCACCAAAAGGCCAAATATCTATCCCAGCAGAGTGCTGCCCCCCTGACATCTCAGATGCTCAGGTAAGAGCCGCCCTCTCCAAAGCAAAAAACACAGCATCAATGGGACCAGACGGTGTCCCGGGATGCGTCCTACATGAACTCCAAGAAGAGCTAAACCCAAACATAAAACTACTGTTCAATCTCAGCCTTACTACAGGATATGTACCCAAAGAGTGGCATACAGCAACAGTGGTCCCTCTCCACAAAAATGGTGCCTCAAAGGATCCTGGAAACTATCGCCCCATAAGCCTGACTAGCTTGGTCTGCAAAGCTATGGAAAGGATCATCATGGACCTTATAAATAAAGATATTGGGGACCTACAGACACTGGATCCTACCCAGTTCGGCTTTGTTAAGGGCAGATCCTGCCTCTTAAACCTGGTCAATTTCTTTGAAACAGTCACCAAGGCCATTGACGAGGGGAAGGTGGTCCACACAGCCTACCTGGACCTCGCAAAAGCCTTCGATACAATACCCCACTCGGGCATTATAGATAAGCTCACCAGCTTAAATATAAACCCCTATGTCACTAGATGGGTTGCAAACTGGCTCAAGGACAGAACCCACATGGTTAGAATTGCTGGAGCCATGTCAGACTCCAAACCAGTTACAAGTGGCGTCCCACAAGGCTCAGTCCTGGGACCTCTCTTGTTCGGTATATATTTCTCAGAGGTACAGGCCAACACGGAAGGACTGTGGCTGACCCAGTTCACAGATGACTGCAAACTGGGCGCCATAATCGACTCTCCAGCCAACACAACCATCCTCCAAAAGGGCCTCATAGAAACAGACAAGTGGTGCCAGAGCCATGGCCTCAAGCTAAACACCAAAAAGTGTATAGTCATCCCCTTTGGCAAAAACAAAGTGCCCACAAATTACCACATAAGTGGTAATCCATTAAGTACGGAAGAAGTAATTAGGGACCTGGGGACCCAAGTTGATAGCAATCTCTCATTTGACAACCACGTGGCCAAAGTGGTTAGAAAAACATTTTATATAGCCCATCTAATCATGAAGGGATTCACATCTAGATCAGGGGAGGTCATCGTGCCTCTTTACTGATCCCTCATCAGGCCCATAATTGAGTACAATGCCCCTTTTGGGATGTACCTTACCAGACACCTGCAGCAACTGGAAAGACCCCAAAAGTACCTCACCAAGAGGATCAAAGGGTTCAAACAGATGCCATATGCTGCCCGGTTAAAGAAACTCCAGCTCTACCCAGTGGCATACCGCCTGCTCAGAGGCGATCTGTGCCTGACGTATAAAGCCATGTCCAACCCGGAATTAATGGACATGCTGCACCTCAGAAAATCCAAACCCCATCGAGCTACGTGATCGAGAGACTTGAATCTCAGCACTGAAATAAATAGGACATGCTGGAGGGACAGATTCATAACCCAGAGGCTCCCTTCACTCTGGAATAAAATCCCAGTCCAGGTTAGGCAGAGTCCCTCATTGACTCTCTTCAAGAGGAATCTTGATGAGTGGATGGGGATCGAGGTTTACCCTGGTATCACTTCTGTGTCACTGTTAGACAGAGGCACAGTATACTAACCTCGAAAAAGGGCATAGCAAAATTAATTTAAAATGGGTGGCGAAAGCCAAACACACTCTGGCTAGGCTTATAAATGCCCTAGGGCAGGTAGCCTAGTATGAACCTATGAACCTATGATTCTGTTCCCAACTGTTAAATCCATAAGTGACTAATACTTTCATATCTTTTTCTGTTCTGTTACCATAAGCTCCACTCAGAGCTGGATCATTGCCAAAATGGGTCCTAGGCAGGAAAATGGACCACCGCCATTCTGATATCGAATTATTGTCTTTCTTCCCCTAGTTACCATAAACACTGTTCAAACTGTCAGTATGCCTACTGTTTTCTTCTTTACTTTTGACATGAATTAATTTACAACTTTTAATTTAAATATTTTTTGTTGACCAGGTTACTCTCACTAGGTAAGTAACATCTGTTCAAGGCAGACCCTTCATGGTCTTTATTTTATTAGGGGAAATTTGGCCAGGGCATAAAGGAATTTTCTCCTACTCTTCTTGATAGCTCACATGGATGTAAAAGGTCTCACAGCAACTACAATTAACACAGAGAGATTGGCTTTAACATCTCATCCAAGCAGCAACATACTCAGGAGTGCAACACTCCCCATTTAAAATTCCCTGCAGTTATAATAATTCATGTGCACCATGTGGCATTACAACCCAGAGCCTTCTACACAAACTGTCGGTTCTGACTGGCAGCCATTTGCTAAAGAAATCAGTTGCACATTGAAAACAGATTTACCTTCAGCAAACATAAGATTCTCTTTCCTTGAAACTCACATTTCTTGAAAATGCACTGAAACTCATATTCCTTGAAAATGTGCCCTTGTAATTTTGAAGATTTTTTTCCATTAAACAGTGAAAAAATACATGAACCAATAAAACCCAAAATTATCCATTTCAGCACACAACTAAGTGAGCAGTCTGGCAGATGGTATAGTGGATTAAGGCTCTTGTTTCCTGTATCCAAGTATTTGAGCCTGAGCAAGCTTCTAACTAGGGCTCATCTCCCAGACCATGGTGAAACATAAAAGTTCCATGAGTAAAGAGAAAGCAGTAGCAGTTCTCCAGTTCAATGTCCCATGTGTATAGGGAAAGCAGATGCAGTTCTATGTTTGAAATGGATGGATGGAAGCAAGAAGTGAAGTTCAGAAGCAAGCAGCCTGTGAAGATCTAACCACATGTATGTTTATGTCTTGTATTTGAGTTGTACTTCTTCATAAAAAAGAAGTGTGATGCATGAGGTGTGATGCACAGAGAGAGACTGCATCCTTAAAGAAGAGATGGATGAAAAAAATTGCTTTGTTTTTAATTAAATGTTGTGGCAGCCCCCAGCAGGCCCCCAAAGACAGGGGGCCCTAGGCAACTGCTTAGGTCATCACCTAGTGCTGTATCTGGCTCTGGCTTCACTTTCCCAAACTGATACTTCACCAGAGTGATATTGTGGTGATGGAGTAGCACCTTCCAAATTCCTGTAGTGAATCTCAACTGTCATCTTTACTTTCAGCCTTTTGAAAATTCTTTCTTAGAAACTTTCTCTATCCTCCAGTGCTGCACCATTCTTTGTAATGGCATTTAAAAAGTTGATCATATTTTATATTCCATTATATATATGTGGAATGGGTCAGTTCTAAATCCTAATGCCCATATAACCAATGCTCATTTACGTGAGATGAAAATAGTGAAAGATGAAATACCTGAATGATGAAACTCTCCCAGGGGAAGTAAACACTTGCCCAACATGCTCTGTTCTCCACTGTAGTACAATCCCAGAGTTGGTATATATAGTTGGGGGTGTGGGGGGCATAGCTCCCCCTGGTGGGTTTTACTTACCTTGGTGTGTGTTTCATTTACATTTGGGCAAGTGTTTACTTATTTCATTGTTCACTATTTTCGTCTCTCATAAATGAGCATCGGTTATATGGGCATTGGGATTTCGAAGTAGATCCATGTGAAACACACATACAATATAGTGCTAGATGCAGGAATGCCCTTAGCAGTTCTTCACTAGTTGCTTACCATTTTTGGACATTACATCTCTTACCATAACCCTGTGTGCCCTATATTTCAATCATACAACAGCCTATTTCCTCAGTCTCAATACTACCTACAGCTTTAGCATGTTTCCCATTAGTCACCACTGTGGGAAAGGACATCAAAGGTCTGACAATATTCAAAGAAATCACATGCATTAATGCTTCCTTGTCAAGTTCTCCAATAACCATATTATAGAGTTAGACTGACAGCTACTTTTGATCATGAAACCCTGTTGATTTTACTCCATTTTTTTATCAAACTGAGAACTATTTCCATCCACATTTTGGCCATGACTTTCTCTACAGCTCCTGTTAGGTTAACAACCATGTGGTTTCTCAGAATTTTCCTTTTCTTTCCCCCTTATGCAACACTGATATGCTAGCTGTCCTGCAGTTGTCAAAATCAGGATATTTTCTATCACTTGGGCAATTCCTAAGGACCCTACATGACATCTCATGTGCTCTTTTTGTTTATTGTACTTAAGGTCAGGCAGTTTTCTTCTCACCTATTAGGCTCATAGTTTCATAGGGTCATAGGTATGTACTAGGCTAAACCACAAGTGTCTTTTTAAGCCTAGCCATGCATCCCAAATCTCTGAAGTTTTGTTACCCTTGATAAGTGTAAGCAGGGTCTTGGAAGATGAAACATTTACAAGCAGAGGCCTGGAAGATGAGCTGTTTACAGGCCACCCGTGTTCATTAGAGACATAGGTGCCAAACCAGGGATTTACTTCCTGTTCCTCTTCCAACTGTTCATATTACACTTGAAATGGGCTATGGAGGAACTCTACTTCACATGGATCTGGACCCTATTCTAGAGAAGGGGTAGTCTCTGGGATACATACTTATCTCTCATAGGTTCATAAGAAGTTAGTAGGCTAATGACCCAAGAACCTTTACAAGCCTAGCCATATTTATCCCAAGTTTCCCATTTTTCAATAGCTAGGTGAATTTACAGAGGTATCAGCCTATGGTATGTTTATTAATACCATCTGTCTCTTTGCCTCTGTCCATGAGGGACATAGGTGCCACCCCAGGAGTGAACTTATGACTACCCATTCATTGGCCTAGGTTGTGCTTGAAGAGGGTCAGGGAGGAGCTCTGTTTCACATGAATGGGAAGCTTGTTCCAGAGAAGTGGTAGTCTCTGAGAGATGTAGCTATCTCTCCAGCATGATTTGATCATGTCAGAGGCCAGGTTAAGATCCCTGGAGTGAGTGACCCTCATGCAGCTTGATTTACAAATGTATAACATTTCCCTCATGGCCAGGTCAGAGACTTCCCTGTAACCCAGAAACAGATCACCCCTTAGTAGCCTGTAGGAGACAAAATACAGTACTAAGTCTTTCAATCTCTCTGCATAGGACTTGTTTTGTGTACCCTGTATTTTGTTGGTGATAAACCTTTGGGGTCTCTCCAGCTGCTGCAGGTGTCTGATGAGGTACATGCAAAAGGATGCATTGTACTCAATTAATGGTCTAATGAGAGCTGAGTACAATGGAATTATAACATCCTTTGATCTGGATGTCATACCTTTCCTTATGAGATGTGCAACATAGAAGGACTTCCTCACCACTGTGGACACATGGTAGTCGAAGTTCAAATTGTAATCAACCTGAGTACCCAGATCGCATACCACTGGGTCTACTCTTAGTGGGGTGCTGTCTATATTTTAATTAGCACAGATGTTAGCTTTTCCAAAGGAAATAATTATGCATTTTTTCTGCATTTAGTTTCAATCTATGGCTTTGGCACCATTAATTTTTCTGTGTTAACCCTTTTCTGCAGTAGATTAGTATTTTTGGTGGACTCAGTGATGGCTCCCAATTTCAAACTTGGTCATCCAGAGGCTATCCACATCTGCTTGGACTTCTAAGAAATAAATTATGAACAGTAAAGGACCCAGCTGTATGCCACTTGTGACTGGCCTTTTGCTAGAGGTGAATTTACCCACTTTTACAATATATGTCCTGTTGATGAGACATTTGGCTACCCACCTGGTGACATAGGGGTTAATTCCCAACTGAAACAGTTTCTCTTTAATTCCTGAGTGGGGCATTGTGTCAAATGCCTTGGCTAGGTCAAGGCAGATGTGATGCACAGTCTGTCCCTCATCCATGTCCTTGACGACATTCTTGAAGAAGTCAACCAGGATTAATAGTCATGTATACCCTTAACGAATCCAAACTGGGTGGGGACCACAGTCTGGAGATTGCCTAATGTCCTTGCTGATAAGGTCTATGATTCTATCCATAACCTTGCAGATGAGGCTATTCAGGTATATGGGTCTATAATTCTCTGGGTCGGTTAATGGTCCACCTTTGTGCAGAGGGATGATTGTTGCTATCCTCCATTCTGCTGGAACATAGCCTGTCTAAAGGCTATGTTTAAATAGAGATCCAAGTGAGTCATCTAGGTCCTGTTTTAAGTTGTTTAAAAGGGAACCTGGGATGTTGTCTGGTCCCATTGATGAACTGTTTTTGATCTTAAAGAACACAGAGATGACCTGCTTTCTTAAGATAGTAGGCTGTGCAATGGTGATAGGCATACTTTGGGGGATAACCGATGGGGACAAGGGGGTGAAGTTTGATCCAAATCTGTCAGCTAGCAGGTTGGCATTTTTTTCTGGTTATGTATGGGTGGTGTCATTGACAACTAGCTCTGCACATAACTGGGTATTCCCCTTAAAAGTTTAGATGTAGTTAAAAATGCCCTGTGATTTTCCTCAGCAAGAAAGACTATGTTTGCTTCATAATTTGTTTTGGAGGACTTGACAAGATCTCCAATTTGTTCGTTTAGACTAGTGATGGATTTCTTCAATTGCTGAGCCAGTTCCTTCTAATTTTTGGACATTAGGTTCTTTTTTTATTGTATAGTCTGTTTATTCCAAAAGGTCACCCAGGGTAGCTTGTTTTTCTGGCAAGACCTGGTTTTAATCTGATCCAGTACAGCAAATTCTATAAAACTGCTTAAGTGGTTATACAGAGCATTGCTGTACACCTCATGCTTAGGATTTCTGTGTTCAGAGAAGCTTTGAAATTTCTTATGTTATCACTTAGTATGAGGTAATTTGTCTTTGTTTTTCAGCTTGATGCAGTATCTGATCTTATAATTATTTCAAAAGAAACTGATATATGGTCCAGTTGTATCAAGGGTAACATCACACGCAGGGTGCAATGCTCCACCATATTAGTGAGTACTATGTTGAGGATATCTGAGCCCCTCATGGATGTGCTGACCAGCTGCTCCAAAGCATTAGCACTGACAAAGTCGAAGAACTTCTGAGCCTGCATATTTGTGGGTGCGCATGTTTCCCAGTCAATAGTAAGATAGTTAAATCACCCATGATTAAGGTGTTGGGCTGCATGGTAAGTGACTCCAGTAACTCCAAGTGCACAGTATATTTTTCCCTGGTTCATGATGGGGAACCTATAGCTAGGTATGATGTGGTAGAGGATTTTAACTGTGGTTAACTGGATGTGGAGTTGCTTGAGAGACTCATACTGTTTGACCAGTCTCAAGTTGTTCTTATCCTTTCTGATGATGAATACACCTCATCCTCTGAATCTTTCCTGCTCATTTTTTGATCTGAACATATGGAAGGGATTGTAGCTCTGCACAGTCAGTGAGCTTTCTGTGGCTTTGAACCATGTCTCAGTAACTGCACAGATGTTAGCACCTTCCAAGGTGAGGAGTGCTTCCAGGGAGTGCAGTTTCTTGTTCAGACTCATAGCACTGAGCACAAGTCCATTGAGGTTATCTAGAGAAGATTTTGTTACATTGGAAGGTTGGTTATTTTGATACTGCCTAAAAGGCACAATAGGGGGTTCTAATGCCATAGCTGGTATCCTAAATCCTACAGGAGACAGGTGCAGACCATCTCTGGCAAAGCAGCATGACCTGTTGACCATGTTCTCTTAGGCTGACACATACTGGATTCCCTTGGACTGACACCAGAAGTTAAGCCAATTGTTAAAGTCAATCATTTTTGTTTGTATTGTGGCATCATCCTTGGTGAGGGTGGAATGCTGCACAAGGCTAGGCTCATACATGCCTGTGACACATAACCTGAGAGCTTAGTCATGTCTCTCTTCATATAGTCCAGGGATGTATGTCTCGGGTCATTCGCACCCACATGGACTATGATAGAGTCATACTGGTACTTGTGGATGAGTGACTTGAGTGCTTGTGTGACCTGACAGATCCTGGAACCTGACAGGCAGCTAACTGTGACATTCTCCTTATCCATCCTGGTGAGGGGGCCATCCATGTGTCTCACCTATGACCAATATTTTGGGTTTTGTGGTGTTACACCTTATGAACTTGTTTGATGAGACAGTGGCATGTGTATTTTTGTGTGACCTGGTTGTGGTTTACTTTGTTGTGTGTATATCTGGTTTCTGAAGGCAGTGTTGGGGGGGGCCTCGAGATTTTTGGTAAATTACTAGTGAGTACCTCCTCAAACATGGGTTTATGTGTCAAATCTTTATCTAGGATAATTGGGCTAGGCTTAAAATGGCTCGCAAGGGTAGTTAGCCTAGTACTAACCTATGAATCTATGAACCTAAGTGATGTGTATGTACTAGCAACCTGTTGGGCATTTCATTTATCTGTATGTGAGAGTCTTGCCTCCAGTTCATAGAGCAACTACGTCGCTCACATATAGTATTAGTTTAGTAAGTGGTTGTCAGTATACAGAAGACAATTGCTACATTGCCTCAGGCTGGCCAGAGAGATGATGGAAAACTTTCCATCTATGATAGCAAGTTCTTACTGTATGTTCTATTAGGGAAAAGAATGAATTAATTATACTGGGCTGTGCCAGTAGTCCAGTACTTGTGTAGAATAAGGTTAACAAAGCAACACTGCTCAGTATGCAACTGAGTTTCTGTTAGAGCAGCAGGGGGCTGGGAGTCGTTGTACTGATCGTCAAGGCATTTGCATCTATATAGGGCACCATGCAAACAAATCTTAAACTTGAGCAGGAATAAACAGGTATAAAGCTATCTAGCAATCTGGAAAGCACAAAATGAGCCTTCCTCCAGCAACAAACTCAGATAGGTCTAGACCTGCACACTTCTGTCACAAGAAAAAAGCTCTCTTAATGTAAGATCACTGGTAGAGAGCCCAAGTGTAAGAAACCATGTAATTTAGATTCAGCATCCCTGAATCTAGTAGACAGAATGTAACCAGAGACTTAAAGCTACAATGGGTGGTTCTGGAAATCACCAGAATATCTCAGACTCTCTGGTACATTTGTAAAATGAAGAGCAGATCTGATTAAATGAGTAGGAGCCTGTGTAAATGTGAGGCTTAAATATAAACAGGAACAAACAAGTATAGAGCTATCTACCAATTGGGAAAACATACAATGTGCCCTCTTCCAGCAATCCCTAACTCAGAATGGTCTATATCTGCACACTTCTGCCACAAGAATGAAGAAAAAAGCCATCTTAATGTAAAATGCCTGGTATATAGCCCAAGTGCAAGAAACCAGCCAATCTAAATTTAGCAGCCCAGAATCTAGTAAATACAGTGTAACCAGGGACTTAAAGCAACAGTACAGTTTTAAAAGTGCAGAAATGCAGCAAAAATATCAAAGTGGCACAGTAAATAAATAAATCACAGTAAACAAAGTGCAAATAGTGTTTAAATAATGCTTACTTTTGTTTTTTCAGCAATAGATGGTTTTGCAAATCAGCAGGTCCTATTTATATCACAGGCAATGTTTAAGTTTTTAAAATAGGTAATTCTGGTGCTGTCTGTTTACAGATATGAAGGAGGTCTATCAAGGTGGGTTCTGGCAATGCGTTGAATGCTGGGCATAGATCTCCCCTCAGTAGGATAAAGAATATAGGGACAGGGATTTGAGGCAGTCTGCCTAGGATGTTACTTATGCACTGTATTCTTTTAGTGGGGAATTTCTTAGGTTCAGAGAAAGATTAGTACTAAGCTAACTGCCCTTATGGGCCATTTTAAGCCTAGCTAATTACCCTATATGAGAATGAACTATTATGCCAATGTTCACTTCCGTGGATGTTCCACTTGTTGGATGCCTGTTTAGTTACATACCAAAGGGGGCACTGTACTAAATGATAGATCTGATGAATGCTGAATAGAGTGGAACAATTATTTCTTTGGACCTAGATGCCATACCTTTGTTTATAAGTTGCACAACATAGAATGATTTTCTCACTACTGTAAACAAGTGATGGTCAAAGTCTAGATTATTGTCTGTGTCCCTTAGTCCCTGACTACTGTGGTATAATATGATAGTGACCAGGGGTGGATGACTTCCCAAAGATAATATTATGCACTTATTTGCATTTGGTTTAAGTCTACAGCTCTGACACAAGTTATTTGTCTTTGTAAGACCTTCCTGCAGAACATTAGTATCAGTGGGCAATTCCATGACTGCTCCTAATTTGCAGTCATGTGCAAATTTGGTCAGCCAGAGGCCCTTAACATTGGCCTTGACTTCAGAAATGTAAATGCCAAAAGTGAGTGGTACTCTGCTTGTGACTTGCCTCTTTGTAGAGGTGGACTTCCCAATTCTAACTTTCTGGGTCTTGTGTTTGAGCCAGCTGGCTATCCACCAGGTGACATAAGGATTTATATTTCTAATGCCCAGGGAGGGTACTGTGTCTAATGTCTTAGCCAGGTCAAGGTAGGTAGTGTAAACCATTTTGCCATCACCCATTGCTTTGGTGACCTTTTCAAAGAAATCCACCAGGTTGAGTAGGGATGGCCTGCCCTTGACAAAACCAAATTTGCTTGAGTCCAGTGTTTGAACATTTTTTATGTCATTATTGATCATATCCATGGTAATTATTTCAATGATGTTGCATATGAGACTAGTGCAACTTATGGTCTTAGTTTACAGGGTCTGTAGATTGCTTATTTTGTGCAGAGGGATGACTATTACTGTTCTCCATTCATGAGGTATGAAACCTATTTGGAGAATATGGTTAAATAGTGATTCCAGAGGTCATGATAGGTCATTTTGTATGGTATTTATAAGGCATCCTAGAATATTGTCTGGGCTCATCAAAGCAGTGTTCTTGGCCTTAGAGAGAGCATTGAGGACCTGTTCCCTAGTGATAGCAGGGGAATTATATTCAATGGTATTTCCTAAGGGAAGGTTGAGGGAAAGAGAGGTATAAATTTGGATCTGAATTTGTCTGCCAGTAGGTTTGCTATATCTTCTGGCTCAGTATAGGTGGCTCTATTTACAAAGAGCTATGCACACAATTGTGTATTGCCTTTGTGGTTGCAGGCATAGCTAAATAATGCAAGAGACCAGCTAAAACGACTCTTACATGGGCAGGGCTGGATATGCTAATCACCTCACTTGCAGCCGAAAGGCATGCAAATGAGTTAGATTAGTGATCCACGAAGCTGAAACCAGCCCGTGTAAGAGTCGTGTTAGGTGCAGAAATGTACTCAGTTGACAACTGAGTACGTTACTGCAAATAACACAATGGAGCCATGACAGCTCCAAATAAAGTGTGCAAATGTTGCAGTCAGCATGCCAATGGCCAAATATGTGGCCATTGGCATGGTAACCCGATGCAAACATGAAATAATTTTTTTTTTCTGCGATCGGTGATGTTTAAATGCAGCGCAGCCCCGCGCAAATGGGCTGCACTAAATAAGACATAAAAATAAGGTTTGAAACCCACAAATGTGGGTTTTATGTAATGCATGGATTTGCAATGCAGGGAATAGCAGACCAAAAACAACATGGCCACTGTCTAGTGGTTGCTAAGCGGGGAAGCTGAGTGTAAGACATGTAACTAAGCATTAGTAGGCAATCCTATGTAAATGAGTGGTAGGATAGTGAATCACACTGTCACATAGCAAATGAGCACATTCCGTGTAGTGTAAGAGTTAGATAAGGGGGAGTAACAGAGTAAGAGATAGGCAACATCACAGGGGGGAATGTCAGGAAGAAATCAAGCTCATTGGAGCAAAGTGGTATGTGAAAGATGTCAATCACACAGCATAAAAAGAGGAGTGTCAACAGATAAGCATGGGAAAGTCAAGAAATGGAAGGTGTACACTGTGGCCAACACCAAAGTTTCTTGCTGTGCATGCATGCACGCGTGTGCGCGCTGGGAGCCGCGAGTAAGACAGAGTGCGCGCGTGTAAGGCAGAGTAAGTATGTAGGAGCCTGTTTAAAGATCTGTAAACCTGTTTGCGCTGGTGTGCGCGCATTTTAACCCAAATAAGCAGATTCTAGTCCGTGTAAGCATGTGTGCACGCGTGGTAGCCACTGTGAGCGTGCTTTCGCTGGTATGCGCGCAGCTTCCCCCTGAGGAAACAGAGAGGAAAAAGGAAGCAGAAGAAATAGTAGGAAACTAGCAGGGAATACTGGTAGAGCTAGCAGGTGAAAACAATTAGAAGCAGGCAATTACACAGGCAGAATACTAGCCCAGCCCAGCACTTAAAACACTGCAAACAGCATTGCAGTATGTTTCTCTCAAGAGACACTGCAAGACAGGATTAAGCTAGCAGAAGTGAAAACTGAAAAAGCTGCACTCAGACCAAACATGCTAGGGGCTGCCATAGCTGTTATAAGGAGACATAGGAGACTTGCTGAGGGTGGTGACAATGCAAATGCTGCCAGACAACCCACAGTGAGGAGACGGAGAAGAGTGTACAGGCCCAGGGTCACCTACCAGGGGTTACATGAGCTGGAGATAGTGGAGCGCTATAGAGTGGACAGAGACCTCCTGCAGCAAATTGTTGAGCTGTGCAGGCCATGCCTCACACACAGAACCAACAGAGGGGAACCCATCCCAGTGGAAACCAAGGTATGTGTTGGCCTAAGAATAATAGCAACAGGTACCTTCCGGAGACCAACTGGTGATATGATGGGGATATCACAGGCATCAGCCTCCAGGGTACTGCACCAGTTCCTGGATGCTATGTCAGCACATGTCGGTGAGCATGTATATTTCTCCAATGCCCGTGAGGTATTGGCCAGCAATATGCGTCTCTTCCAGCAAATAGCGGAATACCCTGAGGTAGTGGGTGCAACAGACTGCATGCACATATGCATCAAAGCACCAGCCAGTGAGCGGGGTAGGGCCTACATTAACCGCAAGGGCTTCCCCTCCATCAACTGCCAGGTCATGTGTGATGCCCAGGGCATAATAATGAATGTGTGTGCTGGCTGCCTTGGGAGCTACCATGATTCCCATATCTGGCATTTGACGCAGCTGTACCAGACATTTGCCAATGGGGACATCCCACATGGTCACCTAGTGGGGGATGCAGGATATGCACTGGAGCCGTGGCTGATGACACCCATCAGAAACGCACACACACCTGAACAGGAACGCCAAAATGAGGCACACGCACAAACATGTAATGTAATAGAGCGTGTGTTTGGGCTGCTCAAGTCACGGTTCCAGTGCCTGGACACATCTGGTGGAGCCTTGCAGTACTCACCAACTACATGTACCCAAATTGTTATGGTATGTGCTATGCTACATAATATGATTCTGCGAAAACAGCTGCAGCAGGACCAGCATAGGGCCAGGACAAACAGCCCCCCATCATTGCCAAGGCCATCACAGGCAGAGCGTGACTTGGAGGAGGAACAACCTGAGCCTGCCCCAGTAGGCAGAAGGAGGCGTGCCCAGTATGCCCTGGCCTTGGCAAAGAGGCAATGCATAGCACATACACTGGCTCAGTAGGAACCCTGGGAATGATACCTCTCTCTGACTCACTCATATAGTAACAGGGACGCCTAACATGACACAACCTGCTCTCAAACATGTACAGGGAGTGTAGTATGCACCACCTGAGGCATGATTGCCATGTGTTAAGCAATGTAACACCATGTAGTATATGCAAACATGAAGACCCTGCCTAACATCTCACCCTCACCAAGCATGATGCCACACTATGAAGACAACAAGATCAAGTACAATAATTGGCTGAGGTATTGCTGATAGCAAGGGGGAACACATAGCTGACAGCCTGGGCTGACATGCCGAGCAAGACATGATGCCCCACCTGCTAGAGATGGCACGCACCCAGCACACCTGGCTGTGTGGATACTGGCAAAGGCTGTTGTCACCCCCACTGTGCCTTGAATAGGTAAGGCCAGAAACACAAACCCACCACCATAGGTAGCATAAGGGATAATAACCTGGATGTAATGCTACCCAATTCCAGAAGTCTAACCTGCAAGGTGCATGCAGACCAAACCCACCACAGCATGGAGAATGGTAATATGTGTTCTGTAACAGAAACCTGGGTCAAGGCCCAGAAGAGCACCCTAATACTACCAGGTTATGCCTCATACCATGCTCTACAGCTCCAAAACATGGAACACATGACAATAGGAGTGTGGCTATCAGTAATTATCAAGGATAACCACACCCCCATGTTGGTACCACAGCAAGAAGCAGCATGGACTATCCACGGGCAAGTAACACTGGCTCAAACTGTGTACCTGTTTGAAGCCTGCTACACACCACACTCACAAACCCAGGTACCCCAGCCAGCCTTCCTGAAGACACTGCAGAGTATGAATGTCTCAACAAATACCAAACAAGGCACACACAAAGTATGACATAGGTGGCAATCCATTATGTATGGAAGAAGTAATCAGGAACCTAGGGACACAAGCGGACGGTAACCTGTCATGTGACACTCACATTGCCAAGGTGGCCAGGAAGACCTGCTATATTGCCCACCTTAATATGAAAGGATGCACATGTAGAGCAAGAGAGGTCACTGTGCCCCCATACTCTTCCCTTATCAGGCCCATACGTAACAACAATGCCCCAGTTCGGATGTACCTTACCTTACACCTGCAGCAGTTAGAAAGACCCCAAATGTACCTCACCAACAGGATAAAGGGTCCAAACATTGGACATCTGCAGCCTGGCTGAAGAAACCACAGCCCAATTCAGAAGCATACTGCCCAGTCAGAGGTGATGTATGCCTGATGTACAAGGCCATGTCCAATCCAGAATGAATGGACATGCTCCACTGCAGAAACCCCAAATCCAGCAGAGACACCACAGTGAGATATATGAACCTCCACATATAGATAAATAGGATGTGCTGGAGGGACATATCCATAACCTAGAGGATCCTGACACTCTGGAACAGAATCCCAGTCCATGATAGGCTGAGCTCCACACTCAAACTCAACAAGAGAAATCTGGTGAAGTGCATGGGAGATAGTAGGTGTACATTGGGGGCCATCCCTGTGTCACATCTAGTAAAGTAAACCCTACATGGGCATAATATGCACATTGCAAGGGGTGTCAAAACCCACACACAGTCTGTTCATGCTCAAACAAGGCCAGGGCAGGTAGCCTAGTATGAACCTATGAACCTATGATGATACAAATTGTGCAGGACACAAAGGATTATCACACAGCTGTCCTACCTGATGGTAGGAACCATGGTGATAATCCACAGATATGCTCTGCAGCACTCTAATATCACAAACAATACACCAAACCCACACACATTGCCAACATCCTACCGAACAGATTCCTTGCAAACTCCCCACCAGCACCTAACTGCCAAATATCTATCCCAGGAGAGTGCTGGCCCCCTGACATTGCAGATGCTGAGGTAACAGCCAGCATCCACAAAGCACAGCACACAGCATCAATGGTACCAGATGGTGTCCTGGGTTGTGTCCAACAAGTACTGTAAGAAGAATGGAACAGCAAATAGCAGTACTGCGCACTATCAGTCCTACCACAGGATATGTACCCAAAGAGCAGTGTACAGCAATAGTGGTCCCTCACCACAAAGGGGGTGCCTGAATGGATACTGCAAACTATCACCCCTCAACCCCTACTATCTAGGTTGGCAAAGTAATAGAGAGGATGATCATGGATCCCATGAATAACGAGATTGGGTACCTACAGACATTGGACCCTACCCTGTGTGGCTGTCATAGGGCAGATCCTGCCCCTTACACATGTCTGACTCATGTGAAATGTGCACCAAGGCCATTGATGTGGGGAATGTGGATCACACAGCCTATCTGGACCTAGCTAAACCCTGCCATACAATACCCTAGTTGGCGGTACAGATAAGCTCACCAGCCTAACTATAAACCCCTATGCAAGTAGATGGGTTGCAAACCAGCTCAAGGACAGAACTGACCTGGTCAGACATGCTGCAGCCATGGCAGACCACAAACCAGGTACAACTGGCATCCCACAAGGCATGGGCCTGGGACCTCTCTTGTATGCTATATATGTCACATAGCTACAGGCCAACATGGAAGCACTCTGTCTGAACAGGTTCGCAGAGGACTACAAACTGCCCACCATATCGGACCCTCCAGCTGACACAAACAACCTACAAAAGGCACACATAGAAACAGACAAGTGGTGCCACAGCGATGTCAACAAGCTAAATGCAGAATAGTGTATAGTCAACCCCTGTGGAAACACAGTACATGGCCAGAAATCACCACATAGGTGTTAACCCAGTAAGTACATCAGGAGCAATAAGAGACCTGGGGACACAAGGTGATAGATATCCTGCATGTGATAACCATGTGTCTGTAGTGGTTACAGAAACATACCATATACCCACCTAATCATGAAGGTAATCACAGCTTGGTTAGGGTAGGTCAATGTGCCTCTCCAGTCATCCATCAGCAGCCTCACAATTGTGTACAATGGCCCTTCAGGGATGGACCATAGCAGACACCTGCAGCAACTGGAAGGACCCCACAAATACCCCACCAGGAGGATCGCAGAGCTGTAGCAGATGCCATGTGTCGCCTGATTAAAGAAACTGCAGCTCCACACAGTGCCATACCGCCTGGCTGGAGGTGAACTGTGCCTGATGTATAGAGCCATGACCAACCTGGAATCAATGGACATTTGGCACCATGTAAACTCTGAATACTGGTGACCTATGCAGCTGACAGGCCTGAACCCCAGCACAGACATAAACAGGACATGCTGTACCGATTGGTCCATAACCCAGAAGCTCACTCCACTCCCGACTAAACTCCCACTACAGGTTATCCAGGGAGTCCCTCATTGACTGTCATCCAGAGGAATCATGATGACTGGATGGGAGATGGTAGGTGTACCCTGGATATCACCTGTATGTCACGGGTAGACAGAGGCACAGCACACTAACCGTGACATATGTCATGGCAAACACCAGTAAATGTGTGTTGAAGGGCAAGCACTCTCTGACTAGCATTACAAATGGACTAGGGCACATGGCCATTGTTTGTCACTGTCCACACAAGTTGTGGAATACATTAACAATGTCGGACAATCATGTACTATGCTGTCCATATCTGAACAAAATGCAATGTGGTCATATCTGCACAACTGGCCCTCAACCAGTCTGGTGTGCTCACTATAAATATTACAAGCAGTGATAGGACTGAAACTGATTATACTGTCCACCACAGTGAAAGTACTGCAAAAGTACACTATACGACAATACAACTGTTTGGTCAGCAGGAAAGGATGTTGACAACTGTATGCAAACTATCCCATGGCAACCCTGCAGGCACAGCATAATGCCTGTGAGGTTCAGACACAAAGCAGTTGGGCAGTAAGAACACAACCTGATGTCCAACACTCAACTGTACATGTGAAATATAGATGGCATCCACACACAAACACAAATGTGGTGGTCCACAGATCCCAACAAAAGGAAAGGTTACACTGGGCATGCTCGCACACTTAGATAAATGAGACGTGTCAGTCAAGAAGCCATACAAACTGCGAACTGGGCATGCTCACACACTTAGGCCATGTCACAGTTCAGCAGTTGCACACACATATCTGGCATTTGTATGTGTTAACACAGAAACCTCCCACAATACAGACATCTGCCCAGTGCACACAGTGAAGTTACAACAGAGACATAAGTAAAGTACTGGATCCCACTCATATGCAAACATCTTCCACAGTACACAAGTTGTTTATAGAGATAGGGAAGGCTATAGCAATAAAGACCCACAAACAGTATATGAGCAACAGATACTTGCATCTGACAGGTAAACATATGGCCGTAGAGTGCAATACTAGACTGTTGTCCCTAGGGAATACAGAAGGCTATCCACAGTGTATTTGGTGTCTGCCTCCACAGTACAGTAGGCCACTGTGCCTGTGCAAAGTTAATGCATAGATATGCTCTCCCCTGTACTGGTGGATAGTAACAGATGTACATATCTCTTCATCCATAATGATGTCAGCACACTATACATATGTCAGGAGCAGCAATTATACCCAGTAATGTGAATAGCGCGCTCTACTGCTGCGTCTCTCACAAGTCTCATAACATAGTTAGGTAGGGGTTTGAATCTTGCAAGTGCTCAGTGGGTGTGGGGGAGTAGTGTGTGCAATTCCATGTGTAAGAGGAATGTCCCTTTTGGCAACTATTACTACACAACACATGCTGCATATTCCACTGTCTAAACACTGATGATGTCAGCACCCTATAAGTACAGCAGGAGGAAGCAATCCTCCCAGTAATGCAAATAGCACGAGCTGCTACTGTGTCTTTCACAAATGTCATAACATAGTTAGGTAGGGGTTTGAATCCTGCAAGTGCACAGGAAATGTGTGTGGGGAAGTAGTGTGTGCAATTCCATGTATAAAAGAAATGTCCCTTTTGGCAACTATTACTACACAACACATGCTGCATATTCCACTGTCTAAACACTGATGATGTCAGCACCCTATAAGTACAGCAGGAGAAAGAGATTCTCCCACTAATGCAAATAGTGCGCTCAGCTACTGCGTCTCTCACAAGTGTCATAACATAGTTAGGTAGGGGTTTGAATCCTGCAAGTGAATGTGTGTGTGGGAGTAGTGTGTGCAATTCCATGTGTAAGAGAAATGTTCCTTTTGGCAAACTATTACTACACAACACATGCTGCATATTCCACTGTCTAAACACTGATGATGTCAGCACCCTATATGTACAACAGGAGAAAGCAATCCTCCCAGTAATGCAAATAGTGTGCTCTGCTACTGCGTCTCTCACAAGTGTCATAACATAGTTAAGTAGGGGTTTGAATTCTGCAAGTGCACAGTGTGTGTGTGTGAATGTGTGTTGAGGAGTAGTGTGTGCAATTCCATGTGTAAGAGAAATGTCCCTTTTGGCAACTATTACTACACAACACATGCTGCATATTCCACTGTCTAAACACTGATGATGTCAGCACCCTATAAATACAGCAGGAGAAAGCAATCCTCCCAGTAATGCAAATAGCACACTCTGCTACTGCGTCTCTCATAAGTGATCTAACATAGTTAGGTAGGGGTTTGTATCCTACAAACGCCATGTGTATTTTTGTCACACAGTTTGTCCATGTGTGTGGGGTGTTGTTCCCAATATTGCACGACATACATTATATCAGTAATGTCAATGCACACATGATGTATGTGTGTGCCACCTACACATATGTACTTGTGAACTGCAATAGTTCCCATGTCCGAAGCCTGCCTCATGTGAATACATGGAATATGCATCAGACAACTGTATGACTGTGGTGTTCTGTGCAGGGGCTGCATGTGGTATGTGACTAGACAGTGTGGGTTGTAGATGGTGTCATCCCACCAGCGAGGGATATATGACTGGTCTGGAGCATATAGTCCACATGTTGGTGATGAACAGGTGCAGCATGTTGTCACCTCTTGTGGGAGTGGTAACAAGTTGTTCCATAGCAATGCAGGGAATGAATGCTAAGAACCCTTCAGATAGGGCCTTGGAGCTAGAGTAATGTTCACACTCTATGTTTGGGTAGTCGCAGTCCAACCATATAATGGTGTTTGTAGACACCGTCATATTCCTAGTGTTGTCAGGAAGGCCAAGTGGGTTTCCTGGGTATGGAAGTGTGGTGTGTGCCAGGCTATGAACCTGAAGGCAGTCTAACCCACTGTTAGTTGCACATGGATAGGCTCTGATGCTTTGTGCAGTGCCACCAACCTGGGGGTGTGTGTATCTGAGGTGCCTTTGGATACATCCCCCCTGTTCTGGTTTGGTGCATGTGTAGGGGACGACAAGCATGGTATCAGGAATGACCTAGCAGTGATGGTGTGCACCTGGAAGCCTTGTACCAGGAGTCTGTTACTGCACCGATATTGCTGTACCCCATGCTAAGGACAGTTTCCACTGCATGCATCTTGAGATTTACACTGCTGCTGTTGAGTAGCATTTCTATTAGTGTCCTATCCCGTGTGATACCTGTGTAGGTGGCTATGTAATGTCAGCCTTGCATACAAAGGCATTATGTGTGTAGCAACAGCCTTTGCCAATATACAACGGCCCATGAGTGACAGGTGCAAGCTGTCCCAAGCAAAGCAATGTGGCTTGTCCAGCATGTAATCCCACACTGACAAGCATTAGATCCCCTTTGAATGTCACTGAAACATACGTTAATTGCAGAAACTGATCATCATGTCTACATATTGTGGCAGCATTCTTGGTGAGGGTAAGATGCTACTCAAGGTCAGGGTCATACCAGCCTGTGCCACAAGCTGAGAGAGCCCCTCTATGTCCCCTAACATGTAGTCCAGGGAGGTGGGTCAGAGGTCATACACACTGGCACAAACAATGACTGAGTCATACTTCTACATGCCTTGGAGTGACCGGTATGCTTGTGTTATGTGGTGGATCATAGTGCCCGACAGGCAGCTCAGCGTGACCGTCACCTTGTTCAGCCTGATGAGCAGGACCTCAGTGTACCTGACGATAGAGGTACCTCATACAACTGTAGCAGGTGTGTTGTCAAGCCGTATGGCCTGTGACTGTTTGGCACACAGGCTTTGTGAGCTATGTGTTGCACGTGCTCTGCTCTGGCTTAACATTTGCTTGTGTGTCTGCTTTGCAGGTGTCAGCTGCTCAGGCAGGATGCTATTCTGAGAGTCCAATAATGTACCTGTGTGTTTCTGTGTTTGGATTGCGGTCGTGGCAGGTCTATGGGAGACTGGTACTGTATTCACTGTAGTATCCCACTCCATCTGACAGGGAATGCCAGTGCTGAGTTAAGAGAGCTTAGCCCCCAGTTTGGCTATGTGGTTGCATCTCTCACATGTGTTGTAAGTGTATGGGAAGGGGAGAGGGTTGTCTGTGCACATGAGGCAGCTGTAACATTGCCACATGACTCACAGATTCACCAACTGGACCTGGGAGTAGATCATCAGGTGACCTTTGCACATGCTACCATAGCATTGTGAATCCCATACTAAGTAACGACACATAGGGCCAATGGGGAACAAGGTACTCAAGGTGACTATGTGAGGGTGTAGTGCTCCTGATTTGTTAGTGCTGGCATATATGAATGCTGTCTTGAGCAAATGCGAGGTAAGTCATATGCAATGTGTTACAGGCAAGCTACATGCAAACAGGACAAACAGTGATGTTCTGTCAAGTGAGACATGGACATCAGTACAGTAAGCAATACAGACGTCACTAGGGATCCACAGAGGCACTGTAAATCTGCACTGCAGGTGGAATCAGTGTTTCAGGAACATAACAAGCAAACATGCATACAAACAAAGCTACAGTCAGCAGGCCTGTATGTAGACTATGCTACAACAAAGAAGGTGTACGACTTCCAGTAGGTAACAGTGCATATATGCAGGCACTATAAGCCTGTACCCAGACATTCACAGGTCAGACGGGCTGGGTCCAGCCACACCCCCCACAAGTGTATAGACCATGTACCTTCGTAATGTTGAATACCTGGCCTGATACCCAAGTGCTCATACCTGTAATAATACACATGTCAAATAGACACTGAGCCCTTACTCAGCAGTTCCAGACTTAGTATGATGTATGCTACCTGTCTTGGCACCACAGTATCCTTGACATGTATGGACACTGTCCCTCCTGTCATAGTTAGTTCTGTGTTTTGGTGCTGTCATGCATGGTATGAGGTGTGGCCTTGTAGTGCTAGTGTGGTCTTGTGAGCCTTGAACCTGTTGTGTAGTACTGCACAGATATCAACATCCTCAAACATCCGCATTGCAGAGTTGTGTGTGGACAGCATGCAACTCGCAGTTGACATGACCTTCATTGAGTATCAATATGTACATTGTCGTATCCCCTGTGCTACCTATGTAGGTGGCCATCCCTTGACAGCCTCACCACCAGTATGTAAAGATGTTCAGACAGTACACTGTGGTAATTACTATGGATGTACAAAACAATACAATGACATTCATACTGTAACTGCATCAGGCATGCTGGTATATACCCACAATGATATCATTACACTGTACTGTTGTCAACATCATACTATTACAACACGTCTATGTAGTCACCCTGTGCATCAGCACCATGTTAACCTGCTCCTGCACCGATTTTACAGATTGCAGGAGGTGGCACAGTTTCATCATATGCACAGGGTGTGTACCTGGTATGCCTGAGTCTGCCACTGATACAACCAATTGACATGTCTGTGTGTGTGTGTTGGTGAGGGACAGCAGTACAAGATGGGGCAATGTTGATACAGTGTGTGCGTGTATGCGTTAGCCCTAGGTGTTATCACTTTGCATGTGTGTATGAATGCACACAGTCCCACCTCATGGCTGCCATATACAGGTGTTTGTGGACAGCCACAGACTGTACCTGCCAGGTCATACAGATCACTGTCTGTGGCCATGGACACGGTACCTGTGCCTGGCAGGGGTGCTACGGACCATATCGGGTACTAGGCCAGACTGGGTACTGTCATCAGAAGCAGGTGGTTGGTGACTGGAGACAGGTCCCTGTTGGGACTGTCCAGCGCCACGTGCACATGGTCTCCTGGGGCGGTCTGATGACAGCACAGACCCAGCATTGCTGGGGCTGCTGCTGGCACTATGTGAGCGGCCACGGGCCTGTTGTCATCCGCGATGGCTGCCAGCTGCTGCTGTTGCTGGCATACGGCCACGTCGACGCCTCAACCATCTACCATTGCCCTGGCTCATGGACATGTAGTTATGGAACAGATCTAATGTGTCCCCCCATCTGTCAATGACCTCGGTGAAGTTATGGATGGCAGCCGCAACATCACGCATACTGTCACTCATAGCTGTGCGACATGCTCTCAGCTCCCTCAGACCCTGTCTGGTGTACCGTTCCATACGTGACTGTGCCTGCATTACAGCCCGAAACATAGCTGAGGTTGAAAGACCTCTGTGGGCACGTCCGACAGGGGCGGTACACCCACAGATGCTCCCACGAGAACCCCTGGACGTCTGCCTGTGTGGTACCATGTCAGGACCCTGGCCATGGCTGCTGTGTGGGGATGCATGTGCCACCGATACCACATTACCCTGGTCAATGCCCACTGTATCCTGTCCATCATCTAGGGCCATTGGTGACAAAGGATGTATTGGCAGGATGACTGTGCGCATTGATGGGGCCGACAGCTGTGTAGTGTCAATTGGCTGACCAATGACGGACCCTGGCACACCTACCTGTGCCATTACACAGGTATCATCATTATCACTATCCACAACAGCTGATTCAGGTTCCCTGCTGCACAACACCAGAGCAGCACCACAACCTGTGGGAGTAAGATAGGAAACACAGTTTACAATGTGTACACAATGTCACCACTGATACACACATGCACACATGCACACATGGGCACATGCACACATGCACACATGCACACATGCACACATGGGCACATGCACACATGGGCACATGCACACATGCACACATGCACACATGGGCACATGCACACATGCACACACCTCAGTATATGAGATATCAACACACAGACACAAACACACCTGCAATCAAACACATAGCACTACTGCTTCAGCCTATTATTACTGTTAGTATCAAGAGTATTGAAGGTAATGGTATTACACACTCACCAGCATGGATAGGCTGCCTTGCTCTTACACCAGAGGGACCTGCAGAAAAGAAACATTTATTGTCAGTGGGCACAACTGTGCCATTGATACTGTGGGCATGATACAGTTCAGTAGTGCAACAGTTAGCTTCCACAGGTGTACTGCTGATATTGAGGATATCACTCTTGCACAATAATTACCAAGATTACAGCTACAAAACGAGGACACACCTCATACATGCATAACCTAACAGTGTACAGAACGGTCAACTATACACATGGCATGTTACCTGCACACTCCGTGTCCTGCTGCTGTGTTGCTCCAGCCTTCATCATTAAACATGTATGATGCTGCTGTTGCTGTTGGGCTGGAGCCACAAAACTTAGGAGTAGTCCCTCCAGTCTGGTGAGGGGGGGATGTCTAGATACCCCACCACCTGTGGCAAGCTGCTGCCTGTGGATATCCAACGCACCCTGATGGACATTTCTAATTGAATCACTGCAGTGATGGCGTACCTGCTCATATGTCCGGTTATGTGTGCCTATGTCATTTACCCGACGGACCAGGTCTTGCCACAGTGCAGCCCTCTCCTGTTGGTTCTGGCTGGTGTGGGAAAAGAGTACTGCGAAATCCCGCACCAGGCTCTGGTGTATCTCTTCCTCCTCTGCAGCAGAGTAGACAGGGTTCCGCTGGTGAACCATAGCCCTGAAAAGGAGAAGGAAAATATGTCAGCAATATCTGTCAGCAAACTATGGCACACATAATACACATAATACTCGACTGCAGTGATATAACTTAACCACCATATATAGCATCTGTCTGTCTATTGGGGGATATACATGTAAATGACCAGATATCAGTGCTCATCCGACAACTGTGCAACAGTACCTGGCACACTTCATACGACAGACTAGTATACTGCAGCAGTAAACACACTGGTTCAGGTACAATGCACAACCTCACACTGGGGGTTTGTTTCAAGGTACTGTATGGGGAACATTATCAGCCCATGCACTGCACACAATGCACGTTACATATTTCACTGGTAATGCACACTACTCTTACTTGCCATAACCCTACCTACACCACAGTGACATACAGGGTAACACAGCACAACATATGGCAATGTAGTATGTGTTGATCGCAATACCTCACACATCTGTCTCTGGCCTCACACCAAGGACACATACTACCATGACAGACAGTCATGGTGAGCAATCACACCAGTACACAACATGCACCCAGTCACTGGCACACTCATTCCACCTCACATATTTTGTTTGCAATGTGTTCATGGGTGTGCATTGTGTCTTAGGTAGGTAGTGTGCTTTTGGCCCTGGGCCCACAGCAGCATACTGTTATGCTACCCTGCCCCTTGTGACACATGTGTTATGATCGTACCTGCTCCTTACAAACAATTACACAGGGTGACTCATATGACATATTACCTATCTGCAAAACATTCAGCAGGGGTATGTCTGACATCTACTCATAGGGAGCCTTGCTTCTTAATTCTGTGTGGTTTACTACAGGGTATGTTGTATCTATGGGTAGGGTCCTGTACCTCCACCATGTGCTCTATACTGCAGTGACAAGGACGACAGGCATAGGTAATTTGTGTTGTGGATGTTGGAGGTGTTACCATGGTTGTTAGACAACTGTCATGGGTGTGACCGAACTATGTATATCCAGCAGCGGTAACCTCTATGTAGGTAGTCTGTGTGCGCTCTGTGGTCTTGTCAGTCACTCTGCATAGGTATTGTGTTTGAGTGCATTGACACAGTTACTTGCATATGTCTGTGTCCTTCTCCATATCTGTAGCTGTCATGGGAGGTACATACCGTGTAGGACATTGTGGGGTGTGGAGGGGTACAGTGACCTACATGTCCATAGCTGACACACCATGTCCGCTGACACATTCCATGTACAGGTATTACAGGACTAGTGTGCCACTGTGTATATCAATGGGGAGCCTATTGTACACTTGTTGCCCCTGTTCCCCCCTGACACATGCAGTGGTGGGCAGGCATGCACATATGTGGTGGTTACTGGTGTCAGTGTGTTTGAATGGGGTATGGTACTCCAATATCTACACTGGTGTTCACTCCATGCCTTTGACACCAGGCACCTGTTGCAAGACATCTGCACACATGTGCCTCACACAGTATATATATATATATATATATATATATATATATATATATGGGTCTACTACTAATGCCCGAAACGACGATTCCCCGACGGAAAACTCACCGACGCCAGATGACCGACAGGTAAGTGTACCGACAGGGTGATTTGCCGACAGCGGAAAGACCGACAAGGGAATGTGCGATCGCGACGCTGTAAGTGACGCTGGTGTGCGACGGAGTTAGGAGCGGTCAGGTAAGTGCTCGAGATTGTGGGATGTCGGGTTAGGCTGTGGGAAAGGTGAGTGTGTGTTCGTGTCGGAGGTATGGTTCGGGTAAGGTAAGTGTGTGCTAGTGAGGGACTGTAGTTTAGGGACGGGTTAAGTGAGTTAGGGTTAGGGTGCAGGTAGGTGATGTGTGCTAGTGTCGGAGCTTGGGCTAGGGTGGGTTAAGTGAGTTAGGGTTAGGGTGCAGGTAGGTGAAGTGTGCATTAGTGTCGGAGCTTGGGCTAGGGGTGGGTTAAGTGAGTTAGGGTTAGGGTGCAGGTAGGTGATGTGTGCGTTAGTGTCGGAGCTTGGGCTAGGGGTGGGTTAAGTGAGTTAGGGTTAGGGTGCAGGTAGGTGAAGTGTGCGATAGTGTCGGACCTTAGGGTTAGGGTTTGGGTCAGGGCTAGTGTGTATGCTATGTAGTGTCGCGTGTTGTTTACGCCCGTGTCGGTGTAATGGTGTTTGGTGTAATGGTGTTCGGTGTTTTGCGTTGTCGGGTTTGTGTGATGTCGGTCATCTGGCGTCGGGGAGTTTTCCGTCGGGGAATCGTCGTGTCGGTAATTAGTAGTAGACCCATATATATATATGTATATATATATATTGATATATTTATATCTGTATATATATATATATATATATATATATATATATATATATATATATGTTTGTATATATGTATATATTATGTATATATAGATGTAGATATATACATATAGATGTGGGGAGAGGGGGGAGAGAGTGAGAGAGAGACAGAGGGAGAGTGAGAGTGAGAGGGGGTGGGACAGAGAGAGAGATAGTCATATACAGACATATCTGTTGTCAGTCAGATCTATCTGTATATGTATATGTATCTACATATATCTATATATGTATGTGTGTATTACATATATCTGTATGTACATATTCTACCAATCTCAATGTCTGTGCAGTAAGTGAGAACCTGGTTCAAGGCTCCTGAGAGCACACCAGCAGTACCAGGCTATACCTCGTGTCATGCTTTTTGGCCCCAGGACTCAGGACAAAACAAAAAGGGAGGGGGTGTGTCCATATTCATGAAGGACACCCACACCTCCAGGTTAGTGGCAACACATGAAGCATCAGAGACCATCCAGGTGCAGATAACCGTAGGCAAACCTGCTATACAACTGGTAGGATGTTACAGACCACCCTCCCAATCTCAGGAACCACAGTCAGCCTTCCTGAAGACATTGGAGGATATGAATGTCCCACCACACACCATCATATTGGGAGACTTCAACTACCCTAACATACACTGGGTGCATTATTCTAGCCCAAACACCCTATTCCCAAATGTTCCCAGAATTCACTAAGTCAAATGCAATGGAACAGCTAGTCACCTCTCCCACAAGGGGAGATAATATACTAGACCTGATCATCACAAACATGGGGACAATGTGCAACACACCGGAAGTATACCCCTCACTAGTCACATCTGACCACAGACTAATCCTCCTGGATATACATATCCCACCTCCCCCACAACACAAAAGACTACAGTGGGAAACCTCTCACATGCCGACTTTACACTTCTTAAAACTGAGTTGGTACCCTTTAAGCCCACTGGGCCAGTGGAAACCACATCCCACAATGCAGACACCTTCACATATGCTTTCTATGGACATCTCCAAGAATGCATGGATCATGCAATCCCAAATAAAACCAAGACCCTCTCCACCAAGGGCAGGCATCCTGTCTGGTGGACCCCAGCCATGAACATATTGTATAACAACAGAAGGTAGCTACTGCACGGCAGAGCAGAATTCCATAGAGATAAGGCATCTTTGATCAGCATTAGTAGAAAGATACATTCTGTCATACAAACATGCAAGGCCAACAATGAGAGGGACATCGCTATGGACACTACAGATAACCACATGGCCTTCTTCTGCTATGTTACACACCTTGGTGGGAACCCGCAGATATGTTCAAAGTTAGTTCACGGTGACAAAAGCTACACTGAACACACAAATAATGCCAACATTCTGGCAGACAGGTTCAGTGCAGATTTCTCCCCTCCCTCACCCACACATGAGGAATTACTTATCCCAGCTGACTGTAACCTCCCTGTCACCTCAAATGTCCAGCTGGGAACCACCCTCAGCAAAGCTGTAAACACAGCATCAATGGGACCCGACAGTATCGCAGGTTGCATGCTACGTGAACTCCAAGAGGAGCTACACACGCACATTAAATGCTATTCAACTGTAGCCTTACTACAGCATATGTACCTGGACACTGGCATACAGCAACAGTAGTCTCACTCCACAAAGGAGGCACCTCTACAGACCCTGGTAACTACCGCCCCATAAGCTTAACCAGCCTGGTCTGCAACGCTATGGAAAGAATCATTATAGAACTCATACACAGAGACATTGGGGACTTAGACACTTGATCCCACCCAGTTTGGCTTTATAGAGGGCAGATCCTGCCTTATAAACCTGGTTGGCCTTTTCAAATTAGTCACTAGAGCCATTGACGAGGGCACAGCAGTCCATACAGCCTACCTGGACTTGCCTACGGCTTTCGACACAATACCGCACTCTGGCATCATAGACATGATCAACAGCTGAAATGTAAATCCATATGTCACAAGATGGGTTGCAAACCAGCTAACGGATAGAAACCCTACAGTCAAACTCACTGGTGCCATGTCAGACTCAGAGCCAGTCACAAGTGGTGTCCCACAGGGCACTGTCCTGGGACCGCTTATGTTCGGCATATATTTCTCAGATGTGGAAGCAGACATGGGAGGGTAGTGGCTGACAATGTTCAAAGATGACTGCATACTAGGCGCCATAGTCGATACACCAGCTGACACATACATCCTACAGAAAGGCCTCACGGAAACCGACAACTGGTGCCGGAGTCATGGCCTTAAACTGCATGCCACATAATGTATAGTCATACCCTTTCGGACGGACAAGGTACCCACATATTATCACATAGACAGTAACCCACTGAGTACAGACAAAGTAATCGGAGACCTGGTGACACTAATCGATACTGACCTCTCATTTGACACCCACGTTGCCAAAGTGGTTGGATAGACTTCCTACCTTGCCCACCTTATCATGAAGGGATTCACATCCAGATCAAAAGGGGTCATTGTACCCCTATACTCCTCCCTTATCAGGCCCATGACTGTGTACTATACCCCATTTGGTATGTACCTCACCTGGCACTTGCAACAGCTAGGGGGACCCCATAAGTACATCACCAGGAGGATCAAGGGTCTCCAACAACTTTCATATGCTTCCAGACTAATGTAACTCATGCTCTATTCCATAGCATACTGCCTACTTAGGGGTGATCTGTGCCTGATGTACAAGGCCATGTCCAATCAGGTATTGATGGACATGTTCCACCTCATACAATCCAAATCCATTAGAACCACAACAGCTACAGATTTAAACCTCAGCACACATATGAATAGGACATGCTGTAGGGACAGAGCCATCACTAAGAGGTTTCCTATACTGTGGAACAGGATCCCAGTTCATGTTAGGCAGAGACCCTCACTGACACTCTTCATGTGAATTCTTGATGACTGGATGGGAGATCATAGGTTTACACCAGGGGTCATCTCTGTGTCACTACTAGACAGTGGCACAGTAAACTAATGCTATTATGTATGGGGGTCTTCACTGTGTCACTACTATACAGAGGCGCAATTTTCTAAATCTATTCTATACACTGTCTGCAGATAGCCTAGTACTAAACTATGACACTGTGAAACTCTATATGTCTATGTATTTCTACATCCCTCTCTATCTATGTATACACATATTTTATATATATATATATATATATATATATATATATATATATATATATATATACATATCTCGATATACATACATATACACATTAGATATATATATATATATATATATATATATATATATATATATATATATACTCCTTTTTAGTTCCACATATGTATATATGTATACACACAGTAACGTACTGATAAACATCCATTACTGTACAACCTACTTGTACATTGCACTACAACCTACATTGCTATGTGCACATAGCTACCTTCACATACATATGTATGTAGAGCCTTCAGTGACAGTTGCAGTATGTCCCCGGCCCTATGTACATCTTCATATACATAGATACAGACCAATAACACATCTGGAGGGTTCACAGTATGTAGACTATTATAGTAGTAATTTACATTACCTGTATTTGTTGCAGCTGTTTGCATAGGCTTGCAGTTACTTGGCCTGCTGTCAGCCTCTTCGTTTTGTTGTTACAGTTTTTTTTTCTTTCTCTTTCTTTCTTTCTTTCTTTCTTTCTTTCTTTCTTTCTTTCTTTCTTTCTTTCTTTCTTTCTTTCTTTCTTTCTCTCTCTCTCTCTCTCTACCTCCAGCAGGTGCAATGAAAGTATTGCATGTGTGGACTGGGAGTACAGGATGCTTTTGTAGGTATCTGCACATGTCCATGTGATGGCCTCTGCACCAATTGTTAGCCAGCATTTACTAATTGCATGCAGCCTGTTGTGTAGTGATTGCAGTTCTCACTGTGATTACAGGACTGTGCTATAAAAAGGTATGTTAGGTAGGCATAGCCCTTTCAGATTATCAGGGTGGGGACCATGCTGGTTTGCTGTGGACACTGTTCTGTGAGTGTAAGGGTTGGTATGTCTCTCATATTTCAGGCTGTGTTGTAGACACTGCAATGCATGTTGTTCTGTAAGCTGAGTATTCCTTCCACCAGTGTCCTCTTCTCCGTGTGTATGTAAACTGACACCTACGACTAGTAATACTGTGTATATGGGTGTGTGTGCTTTCCTGTGTGGATTGTGGTGTAACTGGTATATAGCAGTGGCTCTTGCAATCTGTTGCTATGGCTTCAATATTTAGCCTTTACATTCACTCCTTGTATGCCTGCTAGGTGTCTTTCCTGTAATGTGTTGCTATGGCTTTCCTATTTTCCATTTACATTCACAGCTTGTAATGCTTGCTAAATCTGTTTGGCCAGCAATTCCCTATGTGTTTGTTGTGGTAGGGTGTTACTGCATGCAGTGTGGTCTGGCCATGGTGTGGCCCTTGACACTTACAAGGGTATTTGATCATGCTGCTGAGCAGGCCTCAGATACTGTCAGGTGCATCTTTTATCAGCCTCATGGAATGGTACAGAGCAGTGGGATATTCCAATGACATATTCTGATATTCTGCAGTTGTGACTGTGGGTTATTTCAAGCATATGTATTAGTACACCATTTGTGACGTGCAGGTGGTGCATACCTTCAGTCATTCATAGTTACCATTGCATGTGTAGTTACACCTTTCTGCCTACTGTTAGTACATTTGACAGGGTGTCAGTGGGGCACAGTTGACATTTGTTTTAACATCAGGGACATCCCTGTAACTCAGTCACAGTTGCTATGTCTGATCTCTTAACTATTCAACTATGGCAGTGTTTATCCTGCTCTGAGTATGTGTGTGGCTTGCCAGATGCCACTGTGACATTATTACCTAGTAGCTACCAACTAGCATGACTGTTTCTCATCACACAGTACTATTTTACAAATCCACTAGATTTGACAGTAAATATACATGACATGCTTTGTGTACTAGACTTGCTATATTCCCTTTACATTAATTCCTACTATTTTATGATATATTTCTTTCAGCACAATGCTCTTGTATATCAGTCATGGCTTAGTGGTAAGTCTTGCAGACTAGTGTTTCCAAGGTCCTGGGTACAAGACTGAGCGAGGTATTTTATTTTGCTGCTGAGAAAACTACAGGACTTGTCATTCAGAGTGACTAAGGCACTTTTAAGCAGTTGTAAGCGGAGGTCACGCATGCGCACTGCCGCTTAGCTCCACGCACACATGCTTAGCTAAGCGCACAGAAGTGCACTCCCGCTTACTACTTCTTAAAAGTGCTTACTCTCGTGCACACCCGCGCTATTTTCTTTTAAAGAAAAGAAAATGGGGAGATAGGAAAGTGGTGAAAAAGGGGGCACAAAGAGGGTAGGACAGTAGGAAAACAAGCTCGGGTTTTGCAGGAGGGATATAGGAAAGGCCCATAGCTGCCCATTTCTTCGTCAGCAACAGCTGTGCATATGTTTGTAATTTGGTGTGAAATTTGAAACCTTCCACCCCTGAGAGAGGTGTGAGGACAACAATAATATTTGTTGTAGAGCCAATTGTAATTGCCAGTTTACATGTCCAGCAGACATGTGTGCAAATGGGCAGCTATGTATGGGGCATAATTTTTTTTGTGGGTACAGAGTGCCCTTTTTTTTTTTTTCAGGTGAGAGTGGTATGTCAGGTACAGGAAGTCGGTATAGCTGGGGAGGTAGGTAGGGGAGGTTAACAGACAAGACAAACAAGATGCATACAGGGGTGGTGTATGACACATGTGGGGGGATTACACAATTGACGGGGACGGATGTTTGGATATCTCGAGCCCATGAGCCCACAGATGGCAACAGTGGAACTGAGATCCCCACCCATGGGCAGTTGCCACTGTGCCTTCACTGCCCAGGACGGGGCTGTGCTGGGGCTGTGTAGGACGGGCATAAGGCACGCCCATGAGTTGTGCCACCCGTGCCTCAAGCTGGCGTAGGGGCCCAAGCACAGCGTGCCAGATCTCCCTACGCACCACAGTCCGGACACTACGGAGGGTGAGTGGATGTTCTCCTCTGGCCATGCTTGCAGAGGGGGGATGAGCCCCATCCTCTGCAGTGCTTCCACCCACAGGTGGCACAGGGCCACCGGAGGAGGGTCCAGCCTGGGCACTACTGTCAGGTGCACCCGCCTTCCCTGTCGTCCTATGTTTTGCATTATTTAGTGACAGTTTGGGTTAGTAACATGCAATACCATTCACAATTAGTTGTAACAGCATGCATTAGTATTCCCATTAACTAAACACCCATAAATTCAAGCCGTTGAACAGCAAGCATAACACATGCATAATTTGAACAACAGTACACATTCCAACAACATGCAGGGTTGAGTGATGGCAACAGGCCATCAGGTTTGGATGTATGAACAGGGCACATGCATCAACGTACATGCAAATATGTATGAACCAACAGGACAATTGTCCAGGGGAGTGAATTGTGAATACACATACCCATTTCACGTGGAATGGATTATTTGTGGTTATAGGGTAGGGTGAAGAAATATTTCATTAACAACTTCAAATACCTATACATATGCTGTACATTTCTACTAGCTGCAGATATATACACACTATAGGTCTGACTACAGTTTCCTATGTGACAACTTATGCATGTTGGTGATAGGAATGTTACTGCTACATCAATATACATTTCATTTTTATTCATACACATTCATATCTGGCTCTGTTCAGCTACATCATCCTGCTACATTTGCTTTATATGGCTCTAGACAACTGTGGATGTTTGGTATTTCATACAACCATACTATCTGCATATTGCAAACTGAGAGCAACATATCCAGATTTTGTGTCACACATTCCAGCTTCAGTACTTTTTTCAACACATGATGCTGTTTGGTTGTGCCTGTCACATTCATTTCATTCTGTACTGACTGCAGTATACTTTATTCAGGAGTTATTACTACTTTATTGGTGGATTCATACCTCTTTCTCACACTCTCTCACTTGTTTTATTTTTACAATTCAGGATGGTACTTAATTCTAGGCTTTATTGACATGTTTTACTTAGTTATAACAATCCTTTCCAACAGTCTCACTTGTGTCATGTTTCAGAATTTAAACGGGGATATATTTAACACATGTGTTTTACTCAGCTTCTGTAGCTGTACTTTTCAGCCTGCTGCAGGTTATGTACTATTATATTACAGGTGGAACATCTTTATTTCGGACTTGTTTCATTTTTATTTTTGGATTACAGGCTGCATCACACTTATGTAATCAAACAATACTAGCAAAATCTCTCTTACACTGTTACTTGCACTTTTTATTAATAAGTGACTACACTGCACTTTTTTGCAAGCTGTCATACTTATATTTTTTTACAGTTACAGGGAGAGAATTACTGACCTGCCTGGTGGCGCAACCGCACAAGCCTATCGGCATAGGCTCGACGATTCATGGAACGGACACCTGCAGCTGTAATATAAATGAAGTAATATTGGAATACACATCTCCATAATATCAGCTAGGTCAATTTCTTACATAAATAATTACATGTTACTTACTCAGTAGTGGGGTGTTGGGCATTTGCTGGGCCTCCTGGATCCAACGGTTCAGTTGGTCCTGCTTCCGTCTCTTCAGGTCCGCATGGTGGCGACGGACCTGTTCACCAGTCCTTGGTATTCCTGTGGCACTGGTGAGATCATGTGCCAACCGGTCCCACGCCTCAGCCCTATATGCTCCCCACAGGACCTGGCCCTGCATGAGTTGGGCCTCATGATCATGGACGAGGAGCCAAACCATATATTTGGACTCCTCAATGCCCCACCTCTGTGCTCGGAAGCAACTACCCTCTCCTACACCTGCCATCCTGACTGCAAATCGGTTCCACAATCAGTTATGCTGTGTATTCCCGCCTATGGGGCTTATATATGCCATTTTTCCCGCACTTATCTGTGATTGGCCATTTTGGAATTGTATCAGCTTCACAAAACCTGCTTTGTCATGCTCCTCTTTCCATTCATTCCTATATATATGCTATTACTGCATTTCTAAGAGCAACTGTCATGGCTTAGTGGTTCAGTACTTTGACTATGGTGCATGGTATCCTGAGTTCGAGCCTGGCCATTGCTTTTTATATTTTATGACTGTCTACACAGGCTAGGAGGTGTGTCTGTGTAAAGGCAATTTTGATACAGCTTGCTCAATGTTGCTCGTCGGTTAGCTTGTTGGCATGGTGCGCAGCTCCGCGCAAACGGGTTACGCTGGCTTATGCACCATTTGGCTGTCAGCACGCATATTACGCTCAGCTCAGCTACGGGCACACAGTTTCAGCATGTTAGAACTCTGCTCAACCCCGGGCACTCCTTCTACACCTGTTAAACCACTACTCACCTACGGGCACTCATTTTACACCTGGGCAGATATACTCAGCTTGTTAGAGTGCAGCTCAGCTATAGGCATTTCTGACATTTCTTCTTTTTTTTTTTTTTTTTCATACATTTCTTCATAATACATGGCCCATTTCATTACATTTTACATAAAAATAATTTTATACATGTACATATATGTCAGGGAATTGTTTTGTGCTTATTTCACTAAAAGTACAAATTGATGTTGTGGGGGCTCAAACCATGACTGCCTCCTCTTCAGCCGACGTCTCTACCGCTACGCTATTGCTTCTTGGCTTACTTTGCATATTTAGTTCTTATATGCTTTTCCACTGACTGCTAACTGTGGCTAAGCGATGGGCATGCCACAAGAAACGGCACTCACGGGCAAACATCTTTAAAACTTATAAAAAAAATATAACATGTTCATTTTTACATTTTATGTTAATAGTCTGTGGGGGCATGTGTTGTGTTGTGTTTATTCACATTTACACGGACTCTGTCGTGGGGGTTTACTTTCGGGACTTTTACTCTTCTGGGGGCGTATCCGTTTGCAGGGCTCGCCCTACGGACACGCCCCCTACTGTCTTACATGGACCGTGTTAGCCTTAGGTGTGAGTCAGCATGCCCTCATGCATATGCATGGCATGCTGACGTCACACCATTTAACTGCAGGCTCCGTGTAAGCCTTGTAACTCTTACACGGAGGCTTCGTGAATCCTGCCCATAATCTTTACCTTTGTCTTCTCTATTAAGATTATGCAATAGTATATCTTTGTAAGGTAAAGTTATGACTATTACAAGGAAGCTATAAAATATTTTTAGTAAGCAGACCTTCCAACTTTGGTTGAATCTGCAAAAACTCTTCCCTTGCTTTTAAAATGAAGGATTTGTTCATAGTTATTATTATTACAAGCAGGTAATATCATAGAAAGCTTCATGGTTTATACACCCTTCCTTAAAAATATTAATTTGCTTACAACATATCTAGAACAAAGTAAAGTTTTATATGAACTTAAATTTCCTATAACAGCTTGTAAAATAAAGAATTTTAGAGATACTGAAATATTAGAAAGATTAGTTTAGTTAGTTTGCAATGAAGTTAAGGGATCAAAGGATGCCACTGTTGAGGTAGGTAAAGTTTAGAACATTTTCTCTATTAAATTTGTTTTTTCTTAACTGATTTCCATGTCAATCAAGCTTGCAGAAAATGTCCTTGAGTTTTATAAGGTAAGCATAGATGAGGCAATATTATATGACAAGTATAAATCTAAACCTGTTTTAACCACATGGTGAAGACATTAGGCATATTGTCATTTACTACTAATCATCTAAATAATGACTAGGAAAGATGTGGTCTAAATAATTACCTGCAAACAAAGGTTACAAAGTATACAAGAAATGCATATAAAAAAAGAGGAGAGATATAGATTCACTACAGGCAAATATGAAACAATGACTGCATCTAACTATAAATCCAAACAATAAGGTGCATTAATACTGAGGACAAAATAATAACGCCAATAGTCAGGTTTGCTTACGTTAATATAACTGGAATATTTTCCATGATAGTTCTTGAATGCTAGTATAGTGTATTTACATTCGCTAATGCTTATTGGATAAGTTTTCTTTGTCCAAAATATGCAAAAAGATTCTTAAAATTGTATTGAATCATATGAAAGGAACTGTAATGATGGGAGCATACCTCTCAACCCCTTAGCATAAGACATCTGGACAAAGCCTGACATAATGGGGGGACAAAGGCCCAAAAATAGGGACACATTTTTAAATATCACTTTTATAAACTTAGAAAGTTGCTAGAATAACATGATTTGCATTTGCATGCATTTTCTGAAGCATATGAATTCTGAAACTCAAATACATGTCATTATTTAGTGGCATTAATCCTTAGATCATCCCAGTGATTTGTCAAAAAAATGTATGAAGAACAGATCAAAAATATGAGGCAAAAATCTGGACATTCTGCGAAAATCTGTACAGCTGAAGGGCATGGTTGGGAGAAAATTGTAATTCCATCTTAAATAACAATGACAGAAGTGCCCACCAGAATCTCTCCTACAGATAAAGTTTTAAAAAGTGCATAGAATCAGTTATATTAGTAATTTGGAATGGAAGGAAACAAGAAAACTCACTCATTATTCATATGTATTTGACATGATGACAACAGGTGGAATCCATGGACCTAAATGAGAAAGTTAACAACTTAAAATAATAACATCTCCCATATCAGATTAGAATTCTTTAGCATTTACATTAACAATAATAATAATAAAAATAATAATAATCGGTCAATGGTTTTAAAGTTTGTACTGTTAGTTTTTGCTTAGATCTCTCTTGAAACTGTTTTCCCCACCGCACCCCCATTTTCTGCTGTGTCTTCAGTTGGCATAGTAACAGCTGTATTCAAATTGCTGGAACCTGTGTTCTGAGAGACTGCCTTACATATTATCTGCAGTTATACAGAGCTGAGTATATATTTTTTTGGTTATAGAGTTTAATTGTTGCTTAGATCTGTGTTGAAACTGTTGTCTCACTGTTCTGAAAGACTGATCGGCAAATATACAGAGCTGAGAATATTTTTTTGGTTTTAAAGTTTGTACTGTTAATTTTTGCTTAGATCTCTGTTGAAACTGTTTTGTCCCACCCACGCTCCCTATTTTTGGTTTGTAGCTTAAATTTGGTGGCTTTTGCAGTTGCCCGCCCCACTGTAGATTTGATCTGGGACACTCCCCCGTCCCATCTCTTTACCACATTCTACCAAATAAACTCTTTCTGCATTTGCTTTTAGTCCTTTTTAATTTAATTGCATTTTAAACTGTGTTTGGTCTAATATTGCTGCATACTCAAGTGTGCTTGCACTGCATGTGAATTGTTTTTTACTACTGTTTTTGCTACTTTTCTGTAAATAAAAAAAAAAACTGTAAGCCTGTTTCCTACCTTTCCTGTAACTAGTGTTCCAGATACAGATTTGCTGTATCCAGGACTGTATGTAAGCTTCTGAGTCCCCCAAGCCTTTCTGTGTTGGAGGGAAGCCTTCTAGCTTATCAGTGGGAGTGGTAAGCACTAGGTAACCTGTCTACCACATAAGTAGTGGTTCTGGCCCAGAATTTGTAGTTACTGGCCGTTTGGGCAATCTCTTCCATCTCCCTCACCTTTCTGATTTGAAACCTTGTATTTGCACTTGTTTCTGTCTTGTAACTCATCTAGTGCAGATACAGATTCTTAGTTTTAGCACTTAAATTTGCTTGTTCATGCTCAGCACTTGTTCAGAACTTGTAAGCACTAAATAAGCTACTAATTACTATAGCACTCTATCTTCCTCATTACCTAGAGGAAAACAGTTTTTGTACTTACTTTTCTCACTTGCTTAGAGAAAAACAGCTCTTGTACTCACTTTCCTCACTTATCTAGAGGAAAAACCCTGCAACTCTCTTTTTGCATGGTCTTGCACACAGAGCAGCGTCGGGCAGCGCCGGTTAGCTGGGGTATACTATTCCCGGCCCCACAAAGTCTGTGCTGTAAATTTCCCTTAGAACTAGGCAAGCCTCAACTCAAGTGCTTCAGATCAGCTGCTCTTATTGCAGCACTTGCTAAACAGAAATCAGCACTTGTTCTAATCTCAAAGACAGCACTATTATTCTCCAAATTTCCTAGACAGCACTATTATAATATAGCATAAGACCCTCGATCGTCCGCAGGACTTAAGTTCAATTTACTCTTCAAAGCATGTCCAGAGGTCAGCTTTAGGTGTACTCTCCAGTTCATCTGGTGGAATTGGGCATCCTGTGGCAGTGTCACAACTGCCTCATGTATACAGACAACCCTCTTCTCTTACCTCTAGACACAAACACTTGTGAGAGATGCAAATCCACAGCCAGACTGGAGGCTAAGTACTCTCAACCCATGACTGTAACAGACAGTCAAAAGGATAAGGGACACACTTGCATCACACCACCTGTCACACATGAATCTACAAAACAAGCACCGGCAAAACATACACATAAATACACAAAAACATATTCGGAGGCACTAGGTACCAATCTCAAAAAGAAACAGTGCCCTCCAAAGCAGACAAGCAAGCAACCTGCACCCCGAAACACAAGCCAGAAAACACATAATTCACCTCAGCAGTGTGCCTCACAACAGCCCTTAACGCAAAACACCATACCTAACACGCTAGTAATAGGAGACTCTATAGTAAGGCACATGGATGTTCCACTCACCAGGCTGAACAAGGAGAAGGTTACTGTCAGCTGCCTCTCAGGTGCTCGGATCCGCCACATAACACAGGGACTTAGATCACTCCAGAACAAGTACACGTATGACGCTGTCATTGTACATGTTGGTGTGAATGATCTAAGACATACCTCCCTGGACTACATGAAAAGAGACATTGAGGGGCTCTCTGATCATGTAGCCCAAGCTGGTATGACCCTGACCTTGAGTAGCATACTACCTTCACCTAGAATGATACCACAATACAAAGACAAAATGATCAATTTCAACAATTGGCTAAGCTTCTGGTGTCATTCTAAGGGGATCCAGTGTCTGTCTGCCAGGGATGACATGATAGACAAGCCTCGCTGTTTTGCCAGAGATGGGTTGCACCTGTCACCCCTAAGTTTTTGAATACTGGCCAAGGCTCTTGCCGTCCCCATAGTGCCTTTTTTAGGCAAGGCTCAAAGGACAAACCAACCTCCGTAACCAGCACAGGTAACCAAAAACTAAGGGTAATGCTACTTAACGCCAGAAGTCTCAACCTCAAAATGCACACACACTCGAGGCTCTCCTCAGCATGGAGAAAATCGATGTTTGTGCAGTGACGGAAACCTGGTTCAAGGCTCAAGAGAGCACCCCAGCACTGCCAGGTTACAATTCATATCATACCTTCCGGCCTCAGTTACCGGATCGCAGTACAAAGGGCAGAGGTGTATCCATATTCATCAAGGATACCCATATCTCCAGGTTAGTAGCACAGCATGATGCCCCAGAGATCATCCATGCGCAACTATCAGCAGGCAAAACCACATTTCAAGTCGTAGCTGGTTATAGATCACCCACCATGTCCCAAGATGCTCACTCTGCATTCCTTGAGACATTGGAAAATATAAAGGTCCTACCCAACACCATAATCTTGGGTGATTTCAACTACCCTGGTATAGACTGGGCAAACTACCAATGTTCCAACTCCTATGCTCAGCGATTCATAGAATTTATAAATTCAAATGCCCTTGAACAACTAGTATGTTCCCCCACTAGAGGGGACAACATATTGGATTTAATCATCACAAATATGGGCGCCCATTGTACCACACCCGTTATCACCCCCTCCTTGGTCAGATCCGACCACAAACTGATAACCCTGGACATCCTCACTCTTCCACCTCCCCCAATCAAAGAAACCATAGTCAAAAACCTTTCCAAAGCAAACTTCAAACTACTTGCATCCAAAGTGGAAAGCTTCACTATTCCCTTGCAGAAGGATAATGATATCCAGGATGTGGAATCCTACACCAAGGCACTCTATATGCATCTTCAGGATTGCATGGACCGTGCTATCCCAAATAAAACCAAGACTCCTTCCTCAAGCAAGAAGAAACCAGTCTGGTGGACCCAGGCCATAAGCAAACTTTACAATAAAAGGAGGAGACTTATACAAAAAAAGGCCAAATCTCAAGTAGAAAAATCATCCCTGATCAGCACTAGTAAGAAATTGAGGGCCCTCATCAAGTCACCTAAAGCTAATTTTGAAAAGAAAGTTGCCAAGGATGCCAAGGATAACCATAAGGCCTTCTATGGCTACGTCAAAAACCTAAATGGCAATGCTCAGGTCTGTTCTGAGCTAGTACAAAATGGAACAAAATACAATGACCCTTCTGACATTGCCAACATCTTGGCTGACAGGTTCAGTGCAAATTTCTCCCCCCTCTCACCACTTACAGGGCCTATTACCATTCTAGGGGATTGTGTAAGTCCAATTATTACTGATACGTTGGTTAACAAGGCTCTATCTAAAGCTAAAAACACTGCCTCCATGGGACCAGATGGTGTCCCAGGCTGTGTCATACACGAGCTCCAAAAGGAATTAACCCCGCATCTTAATACCCTGTTCAGTCTCAGCCTCTCCACAGGATATGTGCCCATAGAATGGTGCATGGCAATGGTGGTCCCGTTACACAAGGGTGGGGCCACAACTGACCCTGGGAACTACCGACCAACAAGCCTGACTAGTCTGATCTGTAAGGCTATGGAGTGAATCATTATGGAACTCATAAATGGAGAGATTGGGAACCTCCAGTCGCTGGACCCCACACAGTTCGGCTTCGTCAAGGGCAGATCATACCTCCTGAACTTGGTGGATTTCTCTGAGACAGTTACTCAGGCTATAGATAAGGGAAAGGAGGTAAACACGGCTTACCTTGACCTTGCTAAAGCATTTGACACCATTCCCCATTCAGGCATTATTGATAAGCCCACCAGCCTGGGCATAAACCCTTACATCACAAGATGGATCGCAAACTGGCTCTCAGACAGATCCCATAAAGTAAGAGTAGCGGGATCTATGTCCGAATCCAAACCAGTAATGAGTGGTGTGCCTCAGGGCTCTGTCCTGGGGCCCCTCCTATTTGGCATATACTTCTCAGAAGTACAGGCAAGCACGGAAGGGCTGTGGCTGACTAAGTTTGCGGAAGACTGCAAACTGGGTGCTATAATAGAGTCTCCGGCCGACATGGAGATCCTCCAGAAGGGCCTAAATGAGACCGATGCATGGTGTCAAAGCCATGGTCTCAAGCTAAATGCAAAAAAATGTGTAGTAATCCCCTTTGGAAAAAACAGAGTACCCGCAAACTACAACACAGGAGGTAATCCCCTGAAATCTGAAGAAGAAATAAGGGATCTAGGGACCCAAGTAGATAGTCAGCTTTCCTTTGATAACCATGTTGCCAAAGTGGTTAGAAAATCCTTCTATGTGACCCATCTGATCACGAAATGGTTCGCATCAAGATCTAAGGATGTAATGGTGCCCCTCTACTCTTCCCTCATCAGACCCATTATTGAGTACAATGCACCAACTGGAATGTACCTGGCTAGACATCTCCAGCAGCTGGAGAGACCACAAAGGTACCTAACCAAGAGGATTACTGGCCTCAAACAGTTGCCCTATGCAGCACGATTGAAAAAGCTAAGACTGTTCTCTGTTGCATACCGCTTTCTCAGAGGCGATCTCTGTGTAATGTACAGAGCCATGTCCAACCCAGAAGTGTTGAACATGCTCCATCTTAGCAAAACCAAATCTACTCGAGCTACACGCTCTAGGGATATAAACCTCAACACAACAATGAATAGAACATGCTGGAGGGATATATTCCCTTCGCAGAGACTTCCCTTACTATGGAACAGGGTCCCGATCTACATAAGACAGAGCCCCTCAGTATCACTCTTCAAGAGGAACCTTGATGAGTGGATGGGTAACAGAAAGTTCACACCAGGGATCACACTAACAGCACTACTAGATAGGGGCAAAGGGTACTAGCTGCTAGTACAAGGGTCTAGGGAACTACTAAAGGGGCGGTGAATACTGCACAATGTGACTGGGCTAATATATGCCTTTGGGCAGATAGCCCAGTACCAATCTATGAACCTATGAACCTATGAACCTATAATATTGTATAGAATATCAGCATGCATTACTATAATACAAAAATGTAACCAAGGGCTCTAAAAATTTGAATTTATTGATAAGGAGGATATTTGCAGAACTGCACTTCACACTTGATACCTGAAGATGAAGATGGATTCATTGTCAGTAGGCAAGCCCAAAACAATATAAAAAAATAGTAATAATAATAATAGTAATAGATTATGTTAGAGAGATTCAAGAGATGGCAAGAAAATGCCATAAACTGAGATTATTTATTTATACTAGTAAAAATGTTTAGCTTTCCCTAAACATTCATAAAAAAATATTGCAGACACTTTCTAATGATAATGAAGCCTATCTTAAATTACACCCTTATCACTCAGAATCAGTAAATATTAAAAGGAGCTCTAAATTAAGATGCCCACTGTTATTTATACTTTTTGCTCTGCAGTAAAGTAGTAAGTAGTAAGAAGTAATACAAATATAAAGGGGTTTTAGACAGAAATATCAACAAGCAGCTTTTTACAGATGTTGGGCAGGATTCACGAAGGCTTGCACGGAGTCTAAGAGTAGTGTAAGACTCCATGCAGCCCTCGCGATCCAGGAACAGCCCGAAATTCCGTGTAAGAGACCAGCTAAAACGTCTCTTACACGGAGTGGGCGTGGATATGCTAATCACCTCACTTGCAGCCGAAAGGCATGCAAATGAGGTAGATTAGCGATCCAGGAAGCCCAAAGCAGCCCATGTAAGAGCCGTTTTAGCTGCAGAAATGTACTCAGTTGACAACTGAGTATGTTTCTGCAAATAACACAATGGAGTCATGTCAGCTCCAAATAAAGGGTGCATATGTGTCAGGCAGCATGCCAATGGCCAAATATGTGGCCATTGGCAAGGTACCCCGATGCAAATATGAGAAATAAAGTTTAAACGCAGCGCAGCCCCGCGCAAACGGGCTGCGCTATATAAAACATAAAAATGAAGTTTATAAACCCACAAATGTGGGTTTTATGCAATACATGGATTTACAATGCAGGGACCAGCAGACCAAAAACAACATGGCCACCGTTTAGTGGTTGCTAAGGGGGGAAGCTGAGTCTAAGACATGTAACTAAGCATTAGTAGGCAATCTGATGTAAATGAGTTTTAGGATACTGAATTCCACTGTCACATAGCAAATGAGCACATTCTGAGTAGTGTAAGAGATACATAAGGGGGAGGAATAGAGTACGAGATAGGTGACATCACAGGGGGGAATGGCAGAAAGAAATGCAGTTCATTGGAGGTCAGTGTTACATGACAGATGTCAGACACATATCATGGAAAGAGACGTGCCACAAGATAAGCATGGGAAAGTCAAGAAATGGAAGGTGTACACTGTTGCTTACACGAAAGTTTCTTGCTGGGCGTGCATGCGCACGTGTGCGTGCCATGAGGCGTGAGTAGGGCAGTGTGCGCGCATGTAAGGCAGACTGAGCATGTGGGAGCCTGTTAGCAGACTTGTAAGACTGTTTGCGCTGGTGTGCATGCGTTTTAACCCAAATAAGACGATTCTAAACCATGTAAGCATGTGTGCGTGCGTGTAAGCCACTGTGAGCGTGTTTCTGCTGGCATGCACGTTGCTCCCCCCTGAGGAAACAGAAAGGAAACAGGAAGCAACAGAATTAGTAGGAAGCTAGCAGGGAATACTGCTGGAGCTAGCAGGTGAAAACAATTAGAAGCAGGCAATTACACAGGCAGAATAGTAGCCCAGCCAAGCACTTAAAACTCTGCAAACAGCAGTGCAGGATGTTTCTCTCAAGAGACACTGCAAGACAGGAGTAAGCTATTAGAAGTGAAAACTGAAAAAGCTGAACTCAGAGCAGAAATGCTAGTGGCTGTCATAGCTGTCATAAGGAGACATAGGCTACTTGCTGAGGGTGGTGACAATGCAAATGGTGCCAGACAACTCACAGTGAGGAGACGGAGAAGAACGTACACCCAGGGTCACCTACCACGGGCTACATGAGCTGGAGATAGTGGAGCCCTATAGAGTGGACAGAGACCTCCTGCAGCAAATTGTTGAGCTGTGCAGGCCACGCCTCACACACAGAACCAACAGAGGGGAACCCATCCCAGTGGAAACCAAGGTATGTGTTGGCCTAAGAATAATAGCAACAGGTACCTTCCAGAGACCAACTGGTGATATGATGGGGATATCACAGGCATCAGCCTCCAGGGTACTGCACCAGTTCCTGGATGCCATGTCAGCACATGTCGGTGATCATGTATATTTCCCCAATGCCCGTGAGGTATTGGCCAGCAATATGCGTCTCTTCCAGCAAATAGCGGAATACCCTGAGGTAGTGGGTGCAATAGACTGCACGCACATACGCATCAAAGCACCAGCCGGTGAGCGGGGTAGGGCCTACATTAACCGCAAGGGCTTCCCCTCCAACTGCCAGGTCATGTGTGATGCCCAGGGCATAATAATGAATGTGTGTGCTGGCTGCCCTGGGAGCTACCATGATTCCCATATCTGGCATTTGGCGCAGCTGTACCAGACATTTGCCAATGGGGACATCCCACATGGACACCTAGTGGGGGATGCAGGTTATGCACTGGAGCTGTGGCTGATGACACCCATCAGAAACGCACACACACCTAAACAGAAACGCCATAATGAGGCACACGCACAAATATGTAATGTAATAGAGCGTGTGTTTGGGCTGCTCAAGTCACGGTTCCGGTGTCTGGACACATCTGGTGGAGCCTTGCAGTACTCACTAATTACATGCACCCAAATTGTCATGGTATGTGCTATGCTACATAATATGATCTTGCGAAAACAGCTGCAGCAGGACCAGCATAGGGCCGGGCCAAACAGCCCCCCACCATTGCCAAGGCCATCACAGGCAGAGCATGACTCGGAGGAGGAACAACCTGAGCCTGCCCCAGTAGGCAGAAGGAGGCGTGCCCAGTATGCCCTGGCCTTAGCAAAGAGGCAACACATAGCACATACATGCTGGCTCAGTAGGAACCCTGGGAATGATACCCCTCTCTGACTCACTCATATAATAACAGGGATGCCTAAAATGACATAACCTGCTCTCAAACATGTACAGGGAGTGTAGTATGTGCATCCGACAGAGGCAGCCCTGCAGCATCACCTGAGGCATGAATGCCATGTGTTAAGCAATGTAACAATATGTAGTATATGCAAACTTGATGACCCTGACTAACATCCTACCCTCACCAAGCATGATGCCACAATATGACGATGAGATGATCAATTGCAATAATTGGCTGAAGTATTGCAGTTAGTCAAAGGGGATCCAATCTGTGCCAGCCTGGGATGACATGCTGAGCATGACATGATGCCCCACCTGCTAGGGGTGGTGTGCACCTATCAGTCCAGGCCTTATGGATACTGGCAAAGGCTGTTGTTACCCACAGAGTGCCTTGAATAGGTAAGACTCAAAACACAAACCCACCTCCATAGGTATCACAAGGGATAAGAACCTAGATGTAATGCTACCCAATGCCAGAAGTCTAAACAGCAAGATGCATGCAGTCTAAACTCCCCCAGTATGGAGAATGTTGATATCTGTCCTGTAACAGAAAACTGGGTCAAGGCTCACAACAGCACCCTAACACTACCAGGTTACACCTCATACTGTGCTGTACAGCCTCAAAACATGGAACAAGCTACAAAAGGAGGGTGACTAGCAATAATTGTCAAGGATAACCACACCCCCATGTTGGTACCACAACAAGAAGCAGCATGGACTAGCCATGGTCAAGTAACAGTGGCTAAAACTGCCACACAGTTTATAGCCTGCTACAGACTACCATCCTAACACCAGGAACTGCACTTGGCCTATGTTGGAATACATGAATATATCAAGCCCTCCAAACCACATTATATTGGGTGACTGAAAATACCCAAACATAGACTGTGAGCATTACACTAGCTCCAACACTGTAGGACAAAAGTTCCTAGAATCCATAAACCAAAATGCCCAGGAACAACGTACCACTCCCACAAGAGGGGTAAGCATACTGGATGTGATAATCAGCAACATGGGTACTGGATGGCAAGATGATCCCTCACTGGTAAGACCAGACCATAGAGTAATCACACCAGATATACACATCCTGACCACAGTCCCTGGCCAGAAAACCACAGTGAAAAACATGTGTAAAGCAAAAGTTGCACTCCTCCAAACTGATGTGGAATCCATTAAAGGCCCTGTGCAGGTGCAAAATATGGGCCACACCTCAGAACCTGTTATACAGGCATTCCATGAACACTGCCAGGAATGCTTGGATTATGCAATCCCAAATAAAACCAAGACACAATGCCATACACGCAGGCATCTGGCATGGTGGACTCCAGCCATTACCAAACCATGCAAGAGAATGAGGAAGCTACTACATGATAGAGCAAACATAAAAAGGGAAGTAATCACTGATCAGTAGTATAGCAATAAAATATGTCCACACATACAATCCACTAAGGCCAGCTACAACAAGTTGAATCTGTGAATCTTGAGGCAATGTTACACCTGCCCCAAGTACACAGACAACCCTCAACTCCCCCCAAGAAATACAAATATATGTGAGAGATGCAACCATTTATCCAAACCGGAGGCTGAGCTCCCTCAACTCAGTACTGTCAAAACTAGTCAGGAAGAGAAGGTAACCACACACACCACAAACCCAGTCCCACATAGACCTATCACAACTGCAAACCAAAGACATAAACACAGAAAAACATTCCCGGAGGCCCTAATTACAAACACACCACATCAACAGAGGCCTCCAAAGCAGACACCCAAGCAACCACTACCTCCAAACATAGCACATTCAACACATAGTACATAAAGCTGGTGTGCCAAACAGTCACAGGCCAGAAGGAGAAACAACATGCCTGATACAGTTGTAATAGGTGACTCCATAGTCAGACACACTGCTGTCCCGCTCACCAGACTGAACAAGGAAAAGGGTACAGTAAGCTGCCTGTAGGCTGCTACAATACGCCACATAACAGAAGTATGCAGGTCACCCCAAAGCAAGTAGAAATATGATGCAGTCATTGTCCATGCTGGCGTGAATGACCTGAGATGTACCTCCCCGGACTACATGAAAACAGACATAGATGAGCTCCCCGATTATGTAGTCCAGGCCAGTATGACACTGACCGTTTGCAGCATCCTACCCTCACCAAGAATGATGCCACAGTACAAACACAGAATGATCAGCTTTAACAAGTGGCACAATTACTGGTGTCATTCCAAGGGGATCCAATATCTGTCTGCTTGGGATGTCATGCTTAACAAGCCATGCTGCTGTTCCAGGGATGGCTTGCACCTGTTACCCCTGGGCGTCTGGATATTGGATAAGGCTTTTGCCACCTCCATAGAGCCTTTCGTAGGCAAGGCTGAAAAGACTAACCCACCACCCTAGAAAACATAAGTGGAAAGAAACATAAGGGTAATGCTGACCAATGCCAGACGTGTAAACCTCAATATGCATGCTCCCGAGGCCCTCCCCAGTATGGAGAACATTGATGTCCATGCAGTGACAGAAACCTGCAGTAAGGCTCCTGACAGCACACCAGCACTACTAGGTTATACCTCATATCATGCATTATGGCCCCAAAACCTGGACCAAAACATAAAAGGTGGGGGAGTATCCATATTCAGCAGAGACACCCACACGTCCAGGTAACTGACAATGCACGAAGCATCAGAGACCACCCATGTGCAACTAACCATAGGCAAAACTGCTGTACAGTCTGTAGCATGCTACAGACCACAGTCTCACACACAGGAACCCCACCCAGCCATCCTGAAGACACTGGACAGTATGAATGTCTCACCAAATACCAAACAAGGTACTCACAAATTACCACATAGGTGGTAATCCATTATGTATGGAAGGAGTAATCAGGGACCTAGGGACACAAGTGGACATTAACCTGTTATGTGACACTCACATTGCCAATGTGGCTAGGAAGACTGTCTATATTGGACACCGTATCATGAAAGGATTCACATCTACGTCAACAGAGGTCATTGTGCCCCTATACTGTTCTCTTATCAGACCCATAATCTAGTACAATGCCTCATTTGGGATGTACCTTACCCGACACCTGCAGCAGTTAGAAAGACCTCAAAGGTACCTCACCAAGAGGATAAAGGGTCTCAAATATATGTCATATGCTGCCTGGCTGTAGACACCCCAGCTGAATGCAGTCACATACTGCCTACACAGAGGCGTTGTATGCCTGTTGTACAAGGCCATGTCCAACACAGGAGTAATGGACATGCTCCACCCCAGAAAACCCAAATCCATCAGAGCTGTGAGAGTGAGAGATGTCAACCTCAACACATAATGAAATAGGATGTGCTGGAGGGACAGATACATAACCCAGAGGCTCCCTACACCCTGGAACAGAATCCCACTCCATGTTAGGCAGAGCCCCTCACTGACACTCTTCAACAGGAATCTTGCCAAGTGGATGGATGATCGTAGATGTACACTGGGGGTCTTCACTGTGTCACGTCCAGACAGAGGCACAGTAAAGTAAATCATAAATGGCAATAATATTCACATAGCAAGGGGTGGCGAAAGCCACACACACTCTGGCTAGGCTTATAAATGCCCTAGGGCGGATAGCCTAGTATGAACCTATGAACCTATGAAGATACAAATTGTACAGGACACTAAGGATAATCACATGGCTTTCTTAACTGATGGTAGGAACCTTGTTGGGAATTCACAGATATGCTCTGAATCACTCAAATATTACAAACAACATACCAAACACACATACATATTGCCAACATCCAACCTGACAGGTGCAGTGCAACCCCCCCCCCCAAAATGCAAAATATCTATCCCAGCAGAGTGCTGGCCCCCCTGACATTGCAGATGCTGAGGTAACAGCCAGCATCTACAAAGCAAAACACACAGCATCAATGGTATGAGACGGTGTCCTGGGCTGAGTCCAACATGGACTCCAAGAAGAATGGAATGCCAAATAACATTACTGCTCAATGTCAGCCTTACCACAGGATATGTACCCAAAGAGCAGTGTACAACAACAGTGGTCCTTCTCAACAAAGGTGTTGCCTGAATGGATACTGCAAACTACCACCCCAGAATCCTGACAAGCTTGGTCTGCAAAGCTATGGAAAGGATCAGCATGTACCGCAGACATAAAGATATTGGGGACCTACTGACACCGGACTCTACCCAGTGTGGTTTTCTTAAGTGCAGATCCTGCCCCTTAAACATGTTTGACTCATTTGAAACAGTCATTAAGGTCATTGATGAGGGGAATGTGGTCCACACAGCTTAGCTGGACCTTGCAAAGGCTTCCATACAATGCCCCACGTGTTCATTATAGATAAGCTCACCAGCTTAAATATAAACCCCTATGTCAATAGAGGGGTTGCAAACCAGACCAAGGACAGAACTGACATGGTCAGACATGCTGCAGCCATGTCAGACTACAAAGCAGATATAACTGGCATCCCACAAGGCTTGGTCCTGGGACCTCCCTCGTTTGGTATATATGTCCCATAGGTACAGGCCAACATGGAAGGACTGTGTCTGAACAAGTTTGCAGAGGACTACAAACTGGCCACCATATCTGACCCTCCAGCTGACACAAGCATCCCACAAAAGGGCCACATAGAAACAGACAACTGGTGCCATAGCCATGTTAGCAAGCTAATTGCAGAAAAGTGCATAGTCAACCCCTGTGGATATACAGTAAGTGCCCACCAATTACCACATAGGTGTTAACCCATTAAGTACTTAACATGTAATAAGAGACCTGGGGACACAAGTTGATAGATATCCTGCATTGGACAAGCATGTAGCTGTAGTGGTTACAGAAACATACCATATACCCACCTAATCATGAAGGTTGTCAGATCTAGATAAGGGGAGGTCATTGTGGTTCTGCAGTCATCCTTCATCAGCGTTATGATTGACTACAATAGCCCCTGTGGGATGTACCTCAGCAGACACCTCCATCTACTGTAAAGTCCCCAAAAGTACCTCACCAGGAGTATCAAAGAGCTTGAACAGATGCCATGTGTTGCCTGATTAAACAAATTGCAGCTCCACACACTGCCATACTGCCCACCCAGAGGCAAGCTGTGCCTGATGTATAAAGCCATGTCCAAGCTGGAATCAATAAACATGCTGCACCTTGTACAATCTGAATGGCAGTGAGCTAGGCACATGAGAGACCTGAACCCCAGCACTGACATACATAGGACAAGCTGTACTGAATGATCCATAACACAGAAGCCACCCCCACTCTTGAGTAAACTCCCAGTACAGGTTAGCCAGAGAGTCACTCATCGACTCTCCTCAAGAGGAATCTTTATGAGTGGATGGGAGATGGTAGGTTTACCCTGGGTATTGTACAGTATACTAACCATGACATATGTCATGGCAAACTCCAGTTACAATGTGTGTCGAAGGACAAACACACTCTCCGACTAGCATTGGAAATGGCCTAGGGCACATCACTAGTGTTTGCCAATGTACACCTATGTTGTGGAATACACTACCAATGTTGGACAAGCCTGGTTTAAGTAGTTCATATCTGAACATAATGCAACATGGTCAGATGTGCACAACTGGCCCCTAACCAGTCTGTTGTGCTCACTATGAAAATGTAAAGCAGTGATAGGACTAAAGCCCAGGATACTGTCCACCACAGTGAAAGTACTGAACCAGTACACTATACGGTACTACAGTGTTAGGTCAGTATGAAAGGATGTTGACAACTGTATGCAAAGTATCCCATGCAAACCTTGCAGGCACAGTATAATCCCTGTTGTGTTCAGACACAAAGCAGTTGGACAGTAAGTACACAACATGACACACAACACACAACCATAAATGTGAGATATTGTTGAAGTTCACACTCATCCACAAATGTGGTGGGCTGCAGAGTTCAGCATATGGAAAGCTCACAATGGGCATGCTCGCACACTTTGATAAATGAGACATATGTCAGACAACATGCCATGGAAAGCCTGAACTGGGCATGCTCACACATTTAGGCCAAATCTCAGTTTAGCAGTTGGCCACACATATCTGGTATTTGTACGTGTAATTCCAGGAACCAACCACATTACAGCAATCTGCCCAGTGCACACAGTTAAATGACTACAGAGACATAAGTGATATAGTGGATCCCTCTCATATTCAAACATCTTCCACAGATACACAAGTTGGTCATAGAAACAGGGAATGCTATGGCAATAAAGACCTGCAAACAGTCTATCAGCAACAAATATTGTGCATCTGACAATTAAACATATGGGTGTAGAGGTCAACACTAGGCTGTTTGCCCTAGAGAATGACAGCTTAGCCAGAGTGTGATTGGCGTCTGCCTTCCCAGTACAGTAGGCTACTGTGCCACTGTAAGGTAGGTCACATAAGGCACCGTGTGAGGCTAGTGTGCTGTGCCTCCATCAAGCAGGGACACAGTGGAGATCCCAGGGGTTGAATTTGCTAAGCCACATCCATGTTGTTGGTGTGTGCTGGAAGAGGGTTGGTGAGGACCTCTAACAGTAAGTGGGCGTCAATAACAGACTGAGGGGAGCCTTATCTGCATTGTCTGGACAATTTCACTGTCAACACTTTGTCGTGATGATTATGAGGGATTGAAGTGTCGTGCCAGTACTGTTCAGAGATGTCCTCCCTCTGTGGGCTACTGCTCTGCAATGTATTAGCTCACTCTGTCTGTTGGACAGCTCATATATGGCTGGTGTACACCTGACAGGTGTCCTGTTGTGGAGGAGTCATGGGTATATTTGGGATAGCATGATCAATGCAAACCTTCCACATGCTCATAGAATGCAATTGTCAAGGATTATGCAGAGTGGCCTGTATACTCCCCCAGCATGGGTCCTTTGAAGTTTTCCACCCCAGTCTTCACAAGTGTAAAGTCTGCTTTTGATAAATACACTCTGCAATGACAACCTTGCCTGGGGGTGGGGATGGGATATGGATGTCCAGGGAAAGGTGGGTATGGTCAGAAATCAACAATGGTGGTCTACCTCTGGTGTGGAACAGTGAGTACCCATGTTGCAGATGGTCAGGTGCAATATGTATTCCCCCTTGTGGCTGTGGTGAGTGGTTCTGCCATAGCACATGGACTCACAAATTGTAGTGGCTGTAGGGTAATGTTATAGAGGCCTGAGTAGTTCCCACACACAATATACCTGTATCTGACGTTAACAACTGGAATGGTGTATGTGAACACCTGCATATCTTGGCACTGTTCCCAGGGAAGCAAAGTGTGTGTCCTGGATGTGGGATGGGTGGTCCGAACTGGTTGTGTTGTGTGTTTTAGGTCCTGTGGTCATGAAGCATGGTATAGAACATAACCTGCCCAGTGCTGATGTGCATATCTGACCCTGAAGTAGGTGGCTGCAAATGCATATATATGCTATCCCCCACCTGACAGGTAGTACTAGATGTACATACCTCTGTAGAAATAATGATGTCAGCACCCTATAAATACTGCAGGTGCAGAACAGATGCCCAGTAATTCGGATAGTGCGCTCTGCTAATGTGTCTCCCTCAAGTGTCATAATATAGTTAGGTAGGGGTTTGAATCCTGCAAATGCTCAGTGTGTGTGGGTGAGCGGGGTTGGTGTGTGTGCAATTCTGTGTGAGAGAAATGTCCCTTTTGGCAACTAGGAGAACACACTACAGGATGCACATTCCCCTTTCTAAACACTGATGATGTCAGCACCCTATAAGTACAGCAGGAGAAGGGAATCCTCCCAGTAATGTGAATAGCGTGTTCCGCTAATGCGTCCATCTTGAGTGTCATAACATAGTTAGGTAGGGGTTTGAATCCTGCAAATGGCAAGTGTGTGTGTTTGTGTGAGGGGGGTTAGTGTGTGTGCAATTCTGTGTGAGGGAAATGTCCCTTTTGGCAACTGGGAAAACACACTACAGGATGCACATTCCCCTTTCTAAACACTGATGATGTCAGCACCCTATAAGTACAGCAGGAGAAGGGAATCTTCCCAGTAATGTGAATAGCGCACTCTGCTAATGCATCCGTCTTGAGTGTCATAGTTAGATAGGGGTTTGAATCCTACAAATGGCAAGTGTGTGGAAGTAGGGTGTGTGCAATTACATGTGTGAGAGAACTGACCCTTTTGGCAACCAGTACAACACACCAGCTGGTGCATATTCCAATCTCTACACAGTGATGATGTCAGCACCCTACAAGTACAGCAGAAGAGGGCAAATCTCCCAGTAATGCAAATAGCACGCTCTGCTACTGCGTCTTTCACTACTGTCATAGCACAGTTAGTTATGGCTTTGAATTCCACACATGCCACGTGTGAAAGTAGGGTGTGTGCAATTACATGTGTGAGAGAACTGACCCTTTTGGCAACCAGAACAACACACCAGCTGGTGCATATTCCAATCTCTACACAGAAATGATGTCAGCACCCTACAAGTACAGCAGAAGAGGGCAAATCTCCCAGTAATGCAAATAGCACGCTCTGCTACTGCATCTCTCACTACTGTCATAGCACAGTTAGTTATGGCTTTGAATTCCACATATGCCACGTGTGTTTTTGTCACACAGAATGCCCATGTGTGTGGGTTGTTGTTCACAATAATGCATGTCATTGATTAAACCAGTAATAGCAATGGACACAGATGATGTATGTGTGTGCCAAATACACATATGTACCTGTGACCTTCAATAGTTCCCATGTCTGACGCCTGCCACATGTGAATACATGGTATTTGCACTGGATAACGTTATGACTGTGGTCTTCTGTGCAGGTGCTGCATGTGGTATGTGTATATACAGTGTGAGTTGTATATGGTATCATCCTAGCAGCGAGGGATACACATCTGGTCTGGGGCATACAGTCTACATGTTGTTGATGAACAGGTGCTGCATGTTTTCACCTGTTGTGGGAGTGGTAACAAGTTGTTCCATAACAATGCAGTGACTACATGCTAGGAACCTTTCAGCTAGGGTGTTGTAGCTACAGTAATTCATCAGCATTCAGTAATACATCAGCATTCCTGGTGAGGGTATGATGCCAACCAAGGTCAGGGTCATACCAGCCTGTGCCACATGCTCAGAGAGCCCTTCTATGTTCCCTATCATGTAGTCCAGGGAGGTACATCACAGGCCAGCCATAGTGCATGGACAATGACTGTGTCATATGTGTCCATGCCTCTGACTGACCTGTATACTTGTGTTATGTGATGGACCATAGTGCCCCACGGGCATATCACTGTGACCTTCACCTTGTCCAGCCTGGTGAGCGGGACCTCACTGTACCGGACAATAAAGGTACCTAACACAACTGTAGCAGGTGTGTTGTCTAGCCGTACAGGCTGTGACTGTTTGGCACACAGGATTTGTGTGCTATGTGTTGCACGTGCTGTGTTCCGGCTTAACGTATGCCTGTGTGCCAGCTGCAGAGGTGTCTGCTGCTCAGGCAGGATGCTATTCTGAGGCTCCACGAATGGCCCAGTGTGTTCACGTGTTTGGATTGCTGTCAGTGTAGGTCTACATCAGACTGGTATTGTAGTCACTGTAGTATTTCATGCCACCTGACAGGTTATGCCAGTACTGGATTCAGAGTGCTTAGTCCCCAGTTTGGCTATGTGGTTGCATCTCATACATGTGTTGTACGTCCATGTGTAGGGGAGAGGGTTGACTGTGTACATGTGGCAGCTGTGACATTGCCACATGACCCACATATTCCACAACTGTACCATAGAGGTGACTGACAAGTGACCTTTGCACATGCTACCATAGTATTGTGATTGCCATGGTGATTAACAGCACATAGGGCCAATGGGGAACAAGGTACAGAAGGTGGGTATGTGAGGGTGTAGTGCCTGTGATTAGTTACCACTGGCATATATGACTGCTCACGTGGACAAATGCCAGGTAAGTCATATGCAATGTGTCACAGGCAACGTACATGTGAACAGGACAAACAGTGACGTTCTGTCAAGTGAGACATGGACATACATATAGTAAGCTATGCAGATGTCACTAGGAGTCCACAGAAGCTCTGTAACTCTGCATTGCAGGTGGGATCAGTGTTCAAGGGTAACTGCAAGCAAACATGCATGCAAACAAAGCTACAGTAAGCAGGGCTGCATGTAGTCCATTGTACAACAAACAAGCTGTACCACTTCCAGTAGGTAACAGTGCAAATATGCAGGCACTATACACATGTACATGGAAATACACAGGTCAGATGGCTAGGGTCCAGTCTCAGCACACAAGTGTACAGACCATGTACCGTCAGGATGTACAATAACTGGATGGAAACCCAGGTGCTCATACCTGCAGTAATACACATGTCAAATAACAGACACTGAGCCTTCACTCAGTGGTTCCATACTTAGTAGGATGTATGCTACCTGTCCTGCCACCACAGTATCCCTGACATTTATGGGGACTCTCCCTTCTGTGAAAGTTAGTTTTGTGTGTTGGGGCTGTCTAGCATGGTATGAGATGTGAGCTTGCAGTGCTAGGGTGCTCCTGTGTGTCCTGTACCATTCGTGTAGTACTGCACACATATCAACATCCTCAAACATCCGCATTGCAGAGTCCAGTGTGGGCAACATGCCACTTGCAGTTTACATGTCCATCATTGCGTATCAATACTTTCATTACCTTATCCCCTGTGCTACATATGTATGTAGCCTTCTGTTGACATCCTTACCACCAGTATGCCAACATGTGCAGATGATACACTATGGTACTTACCATGGGTGTAGACAACAGTACAAGACAATCATACCCTTACTGCATCAGGCATGCTGGGATATACCCACAATTATATCAGCACACAGTACTGTTAACAACATGATACTATTACTACACGTCTATGTAGTCACCCTGTGCATCAGCAACATGTTAACCTGTACCTGCACTGATGTTACAGATTGCAGGAGGTGGCACAGTTTCATCATATGCACAGGGTGTGAACTTGGTATGCCTGAGTCTGCCACTGATACCACCAATTAACATGTATGTGTATGTGTTTTGGTGAGGGACATCAGTACAAGGTGGGGCAATGTTGATGCAGTGTGTGCGTGTATGCGGTAGCCCTAGGTGTTGTCAATTAGCATGTGTGTATGGATGCACACAGTTCCACCTCATGGCTGCCATATACTGGTGTTTGTGGACAGCCACAGACTGTACCTGCCAGGTCATACAGATCAGTGTCTCTGGCCACGGACACGGTACCTGTGCCTTGCAGGGTTGCTACGGACCATATCCGGTACCAATCCAGACTGGGTACTGTCATCAGAAGCAGGTGTTTGTTGACTGGACACAGATCCCTGCTGGGCCTGTCCAGAGCCACGTGCATGTGGTCACCTGGTGTGGTCTGATGACAGCACAGACCCAGCATTGCTGGGGCTGCTGCTGGCACTATGGGGGCGGCCGCGGCCCTGTTGTCATCCGCGATGACTGCCAGCTGCTGCTGTTGCTGGCATATGCCCACGTCAATGCCTCAACAATCCACCATTGCCCTGGCTCATAGACATGTAGTTGTGGAACCGATCTAATATGTCCCCACAACGTCTGTCTATGACATCGGTGAAATTACAGATAGCAGCCGCAATGTCACGCATACTGTCAGTCATGGCTGTGCGACATGCTGTCAGCTCCCTCAGACCCTGTTTGGTGTACTGTTCCATACATGACTGTGCCTGCATGACAGCCCGAAACATAGCTGAGGTTGTAAGACCTCTGTGGGCATGTCTGACAGGGGCAGTAGGCCCACGGATGCTCCCAGGAGAACCCCTCGACATCTGTTTGTGTGGTACCATCTCAGGGCCATGCCCATGGCTGCTGTGTGGGGAAGCATGTGCCACAGATACCACATTACCCTGGTCAATGCCCACTGTATCCTGTCCATCACCTAGGGACATTGGTGACAAAGGGTGTATTGGCAGGATGACTATGCGCACTGATGGGGTTGACAGCTGTGTACTGTCAATTGGCTGACCAATGACAGACCCTGGCATACCTTCCTGTGCCATTACACAGATGTCATCATTATCAGTACCCATGGCACCTGATTCAGGTTCCCTGCTGCATGACACCAGAGCAGCACCAGAACCTGTGGGAGGGAAACAGGAAACACAGTTTACAATGTCTACACAATGTTACCAGTGATGCACACATGCACACATGCACAGGTGCACACATGCACACATGCACACATGCACAGGTGCACACATGCACACATGCACAGGTGCACACATGCACACATGCACAGGTGCACACATGCACACATGCACACAGTTGCACACATGCACACTTGCACACAGTTGCACACAGTTGCACACTTGCACACAGTTGCACACTTGCACACTACTCAGTATGCGAGATATCAACACACAGACACAGACACACCTGCATGCATACACAGAGCACTACTAAGTGAGCCTAATATTACTATTACTATCAAGACTATTAAAGGTATTGTTAATACACACTCACCAGCATGGATAGGCTGCATTGCTGTTACACCGGAGGGACCTGCAGAAGTGAGGAAATTAATGTCAGTGGGCACAACTGTGCCATTGTTACTGAGTATGATACAGGTCAGTAGTACAACAGCTGCCTTTCACAGGTCAGCTGCTGATATTGAGAATATCACACTTGCACATTAAATACTATGATGACAGCTACAAACCAAGGACACACCTCACACATGCATTAACTACCAGTGTACACAACAGTCAACTATACATATGGCATATTACCTGCATGCTCGTAGTCTTGCTGCTGTGTGGCTCCAGCCTCCATCATAATGCAGGTCTGCTGCTGTTGTTGTTGTTGGCGGGCTGGAGCCACAACACTTATGAGTAGTCCCTCCAGTCTGGTGAGTGGGGGATGTGTAGCCACCCCACCACCTGTGGCAACCTGTTGCCTGTGTATATCTGACACATGCTGAAGGACATTTCTGATTAAATCACTGCAGTGATGTCGTACCTGCTCATATGTCCTATTATGCGTGCCTATGTCATTTACCCGATGGACCAGGTCTTGCCACAGTGCAGCCCTCTCCTGCTGATTCTGGCTGGTGTGGGAAAAGAGTATTGCATAATCCCACACCAGGCTCTGGTGTATTTCCTCATCCTCAGCTGCAGAGTACGCTGGATTGCGCTGGTGAGCCATGGTCCTGAAAAAGGAAATAACATGATATCAGCAAAATATGTCAGCAGAATTTGGCACACATACTACACATGCTACTCGACTGTTGTGATACAACATATCTCACATATATAGCATCAGTCTGTCTATTGGTGGATACACATGTAAATGGCCAGGTATCAGTGCTCAGCCAACAACTGTGCAACAGTACCTGGCACACTCCATACGACATTCTACCAAACCCCAGCAGTCAGAACACTGATTCAGGTCCAAAGCACCTCCTCACTCTGGGGGGGTCGTATTGAGGTACTGTATGGGGTACATCATCAACTACTGTGAGCTGACCACAAACTAATTGCCCTGGATATACATATCCCACCTCCACCACCAGCACAAACGACTACAGTGAATAACATTTCAAATGCAAACTTTACACTTCGTAACACTGACATGGTATCCTTTAAGCCCACTGGGCCAGTGGATGACACAACCCACAATGCTGACCCTTTCACAAATGATTTCTACGGACATCTCCAAGAATGCATGGATCATGCAATCCCATATAAGACCAAGACACTCTCCACAAAGGGAAAACATCCTGTCTGGTGGACCCCAGCCATAGACAGATTGTATAACAAAAGATGGAAGCTACTGCAAGACAGAGCATAATTCCATAAAGGGAAGGCATGTCTGATCAGCACTAGTAAGGAGCTATTTTCTCTCATACAAACATCCATGGGCAACTTTGAGAGGGAAATCAACGGGGACACTACAGATAACCACAAGGCCTTCTTCAGTTATGTTAGCAACCTGGTCAGAAACCCTCCAATATGCTCATAGTTAGTACACAACAACAAATAATTCACTGAACCCACAGATATTGACAACATTGTGGCCGACAGGTTCAGTGCAAGTTTCCCCCCTCCCTCTCCCCCAAACTAAGACATACTTATCCCAGCTGACTGTAACCTCCCTGTCATCACAGATGTCCAGGTGAGAGCCGCCTCAGAAAAGCAGAAAACACAGCATCAATGGGACCTGATGGTATCCCCGGTTGCATGCTACATGAACTCCAAGAGGAGCTAAACACACATATAGAAGGGCTATGTAACACTAGCCTGACTACAGAATATGTACCTGTACACTGGCGTACAGCAGCAGTGGTTCCACTCCACGAAGGAGGCACCTCTACATACCAATACAATACAACACAATACAATACATTACAATACAATACAATATGCTATTGCCCCTGGGACTACAGCAGCATACTGTTCTGCTACCCTGACCATTGTGACACATGTGATGTGATGGTACCTGCTCCTGTCAAACAGTTACACAGGGTGACTCATATGGCATATTACCTATCTGACTAACATTCAGCAGGGGTATGTGTGACATGTACTCATGGGGAGTCTTGCTTCTTAATGCTGTGTGGTTTATTGCAGGGTATGTTTTATCTGTGGGTAGGAACCTGTACCTCCACCATGTGCTCTCTACTGCAGTGTCACGGACGACACACAGCAGTTATTTAGGTTGTGGATGGTGTGAGGTGTTACTATGGTTGTTGGACATCTGTCATGGGTGTGACTTAAGTATGTAAATCCAGGAGTGGTAACCTCTATGTGGGTAGTATGTGTGTACTCTGTGGTGCTGTCAGTCACTGTGCATTGGTAATGTGTTTGAGTGCATTGTCACAGTGTTGTACATGTCACTGTGTCCTTCTCCATATCTGTAGCTGTCATGTGAGGTACATACCGTGGCAGCCATTGTGTGGTGTGGAGGGGTACACTGACCTACATGTCCATAGCTGACACACCATGTCTGCTGACACATACCATGTGCAGGTATTCCAGGAATAGTGTGCCACTGTGACTATCATTGGCGGGACTATTGTACACATTTATGACCCTGTTCACCCCTGACACATGCAGTGGTGGGCAGCCAATCACATATCTGGTGGTTACTGGTGTAGGTGATTTGAAATGGGGTATGGTACTCCAGTTTCGACACTGGTGTTCATTCCATGCCTTTGTCACCAGGCACCTGTTGCAATACATCTGTACACATGTGCCTCACTCAGAATATATATATACATCTCTCTCTCTCTCTCTCTCTATATATATATATATATATATATATATGTATGTGTATATATATATATATATATATATATATATATATATATATATATATATGTCTATATATGGTGTAATTATCTTGGAGTTCTGCAAGCAACCTCACAAACACAGACATGCATACACACATACAATTCTACCATGTTGGGTACTGAATCTGCTACCTATCTAGTTGCATAATTTAGAGGGCACTGTATTAGTCGCATACGCCACAAGAGAATGTCAGACTTTCAGTAGACAGATTGTACATTTGTCTGGATGATGTCATCATTATGTTTCATGTACAACCACCACCAGCTCAAGCAGGTTGAAAGTCCAGTGATTCACTATTGACTACCATTAATGACTTATTTGATCAGAAAGTTCAAGGTCTTGAGCAGAAAATATAGAAAAAAGCTTCAATGGCAGCAGTTAAGCTTTGAGGTATATATGAAGTTAAAGACAATACATTGAGGCCTGAGAATCTTGAAAATGCCTACCCATAGAGATACATATCCTGAATTTCTTAAAACTTGGCACATAATTAAAAAGTAGATTGGAATATATGGCTATTATGAATAATTTTTTTGTGATTGTTGAGGCTAAATTACTAAGTAGTGTGAATGAACTAAGAGTGGAGCTCGAAACATACCTATCTAATGTGCATGATAAGAATGCTTTAGATGATATGATGGATCAAGTAAAAATTTTTGAACAGCATTTGATTGCTACTAAGAAGAGGAAAGTATAGGGTGATAAGTGACATTTTGAACAGGGGAATATATTCACTTGGCCAGTAAATTCACGACACATATATATAGCAAGCTTGGAGGTGACTGGAATACTGTGGACATCACGTCATCGTCTTCTGTTCCTACATTGTCACCAGGAGTTGATGAAGATGATGTAACAGCACTTGACTCAGTGAGCATTGACTTCCCAGCACTTGCAACAGCAGTCCCTTTACCCATACCTTAGTGGAGCAAAGACAATGAAAAAAGTTAATGGGAAAAGAAAACTGTACTGAGGTATAAAGACAGGGAGCAGATCACAGACTTAACCAAAGTATCTAGCAATAATATAGTGCATAATATTTCTTCTTATTCATTGACTGATACTGAATTGGAAGTTTTGAATAAAGGGTTGACTTTTATTCCAGTTGAGAAAGGACAAACTTCAAATTATTTAGCAGATTTGAGATTGTTTGCAAGGAATTTAAATCTGTTATTTGTCCTCCTCATGAATTGACTTGTCTAGAATCTTATAGGAAACCTAGCACTTTTACTCCAATAAGTCATCCAGTAATGAGCATGTTTCAAAAAGCTTGTAAATAGGACTTATATGACATGTTAAAGTATTCTAATATGAATTCTAATGGCTTCAATAATTTAACACAAAAAGTTAAACTTGTTTTAAAATCATTAGAGAATAACGAGAAATTAATAATCAAATCAGCTGAGTAGGGCTATAGTAGTGATGGATACAGTTAAATATATTGATGCTATGTTGGAACATATGCAGAATAAAGATATTTATAAACCTATCACAAACCCCCTAGCGGATAAGCTAACTTCTGAACATGATGATCATACTTATGATATGCATCTGAATGGATCACTGGAATTGGAATTATTGCAGGTTTTTTTTTTCTGTGACACATCCCCTCGTACTAGTTATATATGATTTACCAAAGATTCATAAAAATCTTAATTCTTTCATTAAGAGGTTGGGTTACTGAACTCATATCCATATATTTGGAGGATAAATTGAAAGGGATGTTAAAATATGTGCAAAATTTTATTAAGGATACTGTCAATTTTAAGGAAGTCAGCTTTATGAAATAAGGATAATAGTGCTGATGCATATTTATGTTTTATGTTAGATGGTGATTCTTGGGGCAGCAGAGCAGATTTGCCTCACAACAAGAGGCTCCCCAGTTTGATTCTCAGATTGTGTGCCTTCTGTGCGCAGTCTGCATGTCCTCCCTGTGTTCGTGTGTGTTTCCTCTGGGTGCCCTGCTTTCCTCCCAGTTTCTAAAAGAACTCTAAATTAGCCATAGGTTTCAGTGTGTGGTGTGGAACAACTACCACTACAGGGCTAGCCACCTGGTGTTGTAAACCTTGGCTCTAGATGATTGTCACAGGTGAAGTGACACCCCAATCCCTTAAGCAAAAAATGAATAAAAGGGTTATTGATAGATGTCAATTCTCTCTTTACGATGGTAATTTTTGATGATTCCTAACAGCTATCCTACAGAGGCCATTAGACAGAACTGATTCTGAACATCGACTATACAAATGTTAAACTTCAAACTATATGTGAATTACTACAATTAGTACTGGAAACTAATGTTTTGAAATTTCAGGACTGCTACTATCTACAGAAGAAGGGAGTAGCAATGGATACTAATGTATACACTAACTTACTTATGTCAACAGGAGGAGATAAGTATGTATTTTATTCTTGTAACTCATATCTTAAATATGTTTTACTCCATAAATGTTTTGCAGATGATATCTTTATGTTACAATACAGTTCAGTTAAAGCTCTTGAACAATTTGAGAATTACCTAACATCAACTGTTGATTTTTTTTTTAACTTTCGGGAAGACTTACTCACTGCATAAAATATGTTTTCTAGACATATAATTAGATTGAAATGTAATAGGGGAGATAAATACAAACGTTTATAGAAAACCTACACAAAGAAATACATATTTACAAAATGATTATGAGTTCGAGGTTGAACACAAACAGTACTATTTTTGAAGAACAGAGTGAGAGACTAAGTTATGATTTTGTAAATAAAGGTTGCAATATAGATTATGTAAATTTAATTAAAAATGATGTTGCTCAGCAGCAAAATCAAAAAGCAAAGCCTTTTTTGAATGCAGATTCCTTACATTCAACAAATTTGACCCAAAATGTTGATATTACTGAGTTAAGGTTTACCACTAGTTATAATAGGTAGACCAAAGCATTTCAGAGTGTGATTAAGAAGAACTGATACATACCAGAAGAAGTGGAAGCACTGAAATGCTATCTCCCTCTAAATCCAAAGTTTTTTGATAAAAAGGGTAAGAATTTAAAACAAAGGTTGCATTATAAATATCTTAGAAAGAGAACATAGTACTGAAAAAGATGGGCACTATTCTGTGCCTAATAGCACTTGTTATGTACTTATAAACAGAAATTATTTCTTTCTTCATCCTGTTACAAAAATCTAATATAGATTTAATAGTTATGTAACCTTAATGTTGTGTATATTAGTACCTGTATGAAATGTGATTCATTCTATATAGGTAAGACAAATAGAAAACTTAAAGAATGGATTATGAGACATATGTCAAATATAAAGAGATTGGTGAAGACAAATGCAAATCATGTATTAGAGAATGATAAAACGCATCACTTTAAATTTGCAGTTTTATAAGTGGTTAAGAAATGTGATAGATGTGGGAATTTGGTAAGCAGAACTAAAGCAATAGAAATAAAATGCATGAATATGTTAAGGTCTGAATGAAATCTGTAATTTAAAAGTGCTTTAAAAAATGCAAAAACTGAAATAATATTTTTGTATTGTTTTCAACTAGGATGTTTATATTTCACTATTACTGATTTGTTTGCCTTTAAGAGATGCTTATGGTTATTAGAATGAGGTTATTGAATGAGGTTATTTAAATGGTTCTGTTTTTTACTGCAAGTTTTAAACCTAATGAAGGATGTTCAAAGCTGTTGAGCTAGTTGTTCTGAAGTTTATCAATTAAATCTGTGAAGTACTTGGATGTTTTCTAAACCATTCTTTCTGTTGAGTTCATTGTGTTTCATGTCAGATGTTTCTAGAAAAGCTGTTAGAAGGGAGCTCTGTACACTTTTAAATACATGCTCTCCAGGGGAAATTGAGACAGTAATAAGTATTACACATACACACAAAAATGTGCCTTGACAGATATCAAACCTCTTAGCTACCTAGTTTACAGAATCTAGAAAGCACTGTAATACTTGCAACACAGAAGAGGTCTGGCTTTCATGGGAGAGACTGTACTTTTTTCAGGATGACGTCATCAGTGTGTTTCATGCAGGATGCATCCATAAAAAGTTGCTATAAGAGAGCTTTATGCACATTTAAACGCATCCTCTCCAGTGGAAAAGGAGACAGCCATAAGCATTACACACACACACACACACACACACACACACACACACACACACACACACACACATGCGAGTGCGCTGTCCGGGATGGTTATTGAACTTCCCACCTAGTTTCAATAATTTAGACAACACTATATTACTTGCAAGCACCACAGAAGAAGTGTGGTTCTTGGGGGGGACTGCACTTTTATCAGAATGACCTCATCAATGTGCTTTAAGCAGAATATTTCCATAAAGGTTGTTTTAAGGAAGCGGTGTGCACATTTGAATGTATCATCTCCAGGGGAAATGGAGACAGCTACAAGCATCGCACACATGGTCCATGACTGGTATCAAATCTCCAACCTATCCAGTTCCCACAGTCTAGAGAGCACTGAGTTGCTCGCAAGTGCCACAGAAGAAGTCTGATTCTCAAGAGAGAGAGAGAGAGAGCACAGTTAAATGTGTTTATCTCAGAAGAAGTGGATACACCACCAACTAATACACATAAATCTTCCATTTGGGGAGTTAGAACTCCTACCTATCTTGGTTATGCAACCTAGACAGTACTGTATTAATCATTAGCACCACAGGGGGAGGATTACACTTTTGTCAGGATAACTTCATCAGTGTGTTCAGAGAGGATTTTACTGTAAAAATAGGGATAAAGAAGCTGTGAGAACAGTTGATTGCATTATTCTTAGGAGACGAGAATAAACCAACAAAAAACAAATCTTCCACACAGGGTATTGAACCTCCTATCTATCTAAGGTACAGAATCTAGAGGGCAGAATATTAGTCACAAACAACACAGGAGAAATACAGTTCTTAGGGGAGAGATTGCACTTTTGCCAGGATGACCTCATAAATGTGTTTCAGAGAGGATGTTACTGTACAACTAGGGATAAGTCAGAAACGTTAAATGTATTATTTGTGGGGAAGTGGATACAGCACCAAATAATGCAAACAGTTGCTGACACATATATACCCACACACACACACACACACACACACACACACACACACACACACACACATAAACAGGCACACACACACACACACACACACACATAAACACAGGCACGCACACACACTCACACACGCAGACACATACACACACACACACACACACACACACACACACACACACACACACACACACACATGCACACACAAACACAGGCACGCACACACAGTCACACACACAGACACACACACAGTGGAAGTAGGCACACCACCAAGTGATACATGCAGTTATACATAGAAGTCTTCCATGGTGGTCATTGAACCTCCTACCTATCTAGGTTATACATCTTAAAGAACACTGTACTAGGCAGAAGCAACACAGAAGACACACAATACCTATGTGAAACTGGATATTGGAATATTTGTAAAAATCATTGCTTTGAAGAGATCATTATATTTTATTTTATTTTACATTTGTTGACTGAGCTAGTCCAACTGGATATATGTCCATTTTCAGTTGAGGCCCAGGGAGAAAAGCTCCACAAACAACAAAAAGTAGGCCAAGACAATGATATTTACAATAGAAATTGGTACATTACAAAGCTTTATAACATATTACATATCTAGGATTTTATATTCTGTATTCCAATAGGGAAAAATCTGATGTAAATAAACCTAGATGCAACAGTAGTTTGTATTAATAATGCAAATTATATCTAAGAGATACTATAGATTCTAAAGTCGCACAAAAATATCAGAAGAAAAACGCTAGTGTTAAGTGGATAGAATATTCAAAAGCAAAGTACAAGGATACAATTATAATGTTCAGTGTCACAAGAGTTCTGGTCTTATATGAAAATGGTTAGTCATTCAATTGTATATACATATTTACATGAGAAATAATCCTCAGAATGGTCAAGCACACTATTATCAGTGAGTAAACACAAGATAATGTTCATAAGAGGCTAGGAATCAAGGGAGTCTAGAAAAGGGTATGGTGTTTAGTCTGGGTTATCGCAGGGGCATAGCCAGTGTGATTTGAGGTAGGTTTTGAGCTTGCTTTTAAATAGGTTAACTGAGGATAGTGAGGTTAGTTGACTTGGGAAGCTGTTCCAAGTTTTACATACTGTATTAGAGAACAGGTTGTCACCAGCTGAATTGTTGGATTTAGATATTTGTACAAGTAGTTTGTTAGATGAGCATAAGGTTTTCAGATTGTTATAAGAGGTGACTAGAGATGTAAGTAAGGGTGTATTTTGAGGTAGATGCAGGATCTTGTGGGCTACTATTAGTTGATTGAAAAGTATTAGATTTGGCAATTCTAACCATCCAAGTTGATTCAGGTTGATACAGTGATGAGTTCTATAGGAGGACCCAGCTGCAAATCTGGCAATATTGTTGTAGGAAGATGACAGTTTGCTCAGATTACTTCTGCATATTTTGGTATAGATAGGGGAGGCATAGAGCAGGGTAGAGATAAGGTGGGTCTGAGCAATGGTGACCCTGGCTAGAGGAGTTAGAAAGGGTTTGATCCTGTAGAGGGAACCTAGTTTTATATTCACTGTTTTTATGGTGTTATTAATGTGAGGCTCAAAAGACAAGTTATTATTTATTAGTACTCTGAGTAGTTTGGTGGTTGGCTCAGGAGATACTATAGTTCCATTATTTGAAGTGACAGTAAAGTTAAGTGGGGAGGTTCTGCGGGTGGGGGTGAATAGTAGCATTTTAGATTTTTTGGGGGTTTAAGATAAGAAACCTATGTAGGAGCCAATTTTTGACTGTGCTAAAGGTCTTTTGGGTTAGTGACTGAAGTTCTGATTGGGAAGTAGCAGAGCATATGAGTGTGGAGTCATCTGCGTATTGGATACAGTCAGCTTGTGGAATTACTGAATGGAGGTCATTTGTAAAGCTGGAGAAGAGTAAAGGACCCAATATGGATCCTTGAGGGACACCTAGGGCAACTGGGAGGTAGGAAGATAAGGTATTATCCCATAGTACAGCCTGTTGCCTATTATCTAGGTATGATTGGAACCACTGTATAGTAAGGGCATCCAATGACAAGTTTTTGAGTGTGTCTATGAGGAGGTGGTAACCATGTCAAATGCTTTAGACAGGTCGATAAAAAGGACTGAGGATAGAGTGTCATTATTACGATTACTATTAATGCGGTTAGTGAAGGATAAGAGAGCAGAGGTGGTGCTATGAAATGGTCTAAAGCCATGTTGACAGATGGCTAGTAAATTGTTTTCAAGTAGGTAGGTTAACAGTTGTAAGTAAATGCATTTATCCATTATTTTTGCCAGAGGAGATAGTATGGCTATGGGCCTGTAGTTGAACTCCTTGGAGTTACCACCTTTGTGCAGGGGGATTATATGAGAGACCTTCCAGATTAAGGGGATAGTTCCTTCAGAAATAGTTCTGTTAATGAGGATGGATATGGAGTAGGCTATGACTTTAGCAGCTTTTTGCAGGTATTCTGCAGGTAGTAGATCTGCAGAGAGTGTGGTGGGTTTACATTTCTGGATGAGGTTACAGATGAGCTATGTGGGCACTGGCTGAAAATGAAATAGAGGAGGATTATTGGTAGAGGTTGTGGTAGAGCATGAGGTGCTAGGGGACAGCTGGTTGGCTAGGGATTGGATTGTTTCAGTGAAAAATGTATTAAATGAGTTGGCTATTTGGATGTGATTGTTGTGAACAGAGCCAGAGGGAGTAGGAGTGCATGAATGTCCAGGGAGTAGGAGGTTATTGATGCCTAACCAGAATTTTTGAGGATTATATTAGTGGGTTTGTTGAAGCTGGCAGTAATAGTTTCTTTTATCGGACAATATGGCTTTTTTTGTTTCGTTTCTTAGCTGTCTGAATTGTACGTGATCTGAGGGGCTTTTTGCTGAACTCCATTTGGCCCATAGTTTATTTCTTTGGAGGATTTTTTGTTTGGTAGTTTTGGTGAGCCATGGTGTTGGTTAAGTTCTGTTTCTAACTTTGCGTAATGGGGCATGGAAATCTAGAATTGAAAGGAATTTCAAATTAAAGTATTTAACTGCATCATCTAGTGGGAGGTGTTTCAGGGGGTGACCAGTCACAGGCGCTTAGTTCAGTTTGAAAGTAAGCAGGATTAAAATTTTTGTTAGTATGAATAGTTCTGCAGATGGCTGAGTTTGGGAATTCAGTTTTATATCTGATTAGATAGGTAAGCAAGTGGTCACTTATGTTCTCTGGGAGGGTGCCTGTTTTATAGTTTTGTTGGGGAGTATTAGTGAGTATCCAGTCAAGGGTACTTGTTTTTTTGTTAAGTTTATTAGTACTGGTAGGGGATGTTATAGTTTAGGTAAAACCATATAGGTTGATATGAGTAGAAGGCTGCTCAGATATACAGGAGTTCCAGTTTATGTTAAAGTCGCCAAGTATTATGGTTTCTTGGGGGTAGTTGCTTGAGAGCCAGCTGAGGATAGCCTCTAATGTGTTGGTGTTATTGCCTGGGGGAAGATAGACACAGATTTTATATATATATATATATATATATATATATATATATATGGCTTTACATTTGTTAAGCTGAATCTTAGATAGAAGAATCTCTACATTGTTGGAAAGTGGAGGTTTGGGGTCTAGCGAGGTAACTTGTAATCCATTATTAGGAAACACAAAGGAAAATAGGAGTCCACAAGTCGCAAAAAACAGTTCCACAAACGTTTAATAGTAAGCGCTTTCATGCACGACAAATACATGCACTTCTTCAGACATTTAAACTGACAAATACTAAGGCTTTAAATCACATTAATTTATGACGTTACAAAAACGTTAGCACCATTAAACAATTAATTGAATAATTGGACCTACTCCAAATAAATAAAGTAGAATAAAAAAGTATAATACCAAAGGCATAACTAAAAATTTAAAAAGGCATGTATCCTGTTCAACACTATTATTTTTTATTTTTAATATTTTTTAAAAATAAAACTACATTCTCCCGTACATCAACTAGAAAACATAATCTATATGCAATATATATTATAAACATATAGATCATAACCAATGCATTCACTATGCATAAACATAATATATAAAAAATATATATATACACATGTCACTACATATAAAAATGTAACTATCAACGTTCCAAAGCTCTTAATCTGAGCAAACATTTAATGGAACAGGTGTCATTAATTCCTAGGTATACATGTGCATTAGTACGTAATTGCCATAACAGTTCTTGTTCCTCTAATCTAAGATGCCAAGGACCTCCTCTAGGGTTCTTAGGGACACTTTGCACCACCACAAATAAAAAACTATGTGTATTAAACTCAATAATATGCCTAGCCAATGCATTCGTCTGAACGCGTCTGGATATAGCATATAAATGTTCATATATACGTTGTTTGAGTTGATGTTCAGTTTTACCCAAGTAAAATACAGGGCACGATACACATTTAGCCATGTAAACAATACCTTGACTTTTACAATTATATTTGTCGTCGATGGAATACTGAAAACCATTAATATCAAAAAAAGGTCCCGTCGATATGTGTTTACAATATTTACATCGGCCACATTTGAACATTCCTTTTATATTTTTATGTTTTTTGTATGGGACCTCAAATAATTTTTTCAAGTTAGATCCTTTTTTAAAAGTGATCAAAGGTTTAGGTCCAAGTACTTTCATTAATGCTCCTTCCTGTATAATAAGGCCCCAATTAGAATATAGGATGTGTCGTACATCTTGTGAGATACCATTAAATTGCGTCGTAAAACTAGTATTATACCTACTATTATCTGCTATTGTTGGTAAGTCATGTTGAGAAGTTGAAACAACATCCAAATCAATGTCGTTGACCAAAACATACCCAGCGGTCAAGATCGGACCTAAAAGTCTCCGTGTTCTCTTGGATACTACCTCATTGATTAAAGACTTAACCAAAGCTACAGGATATCCACGATTGACAAACATATTAAATAAAAGATTACATTCTATGTTGAAATCATCGTCATGCGAACACATCCTTGAGGCTCTAATCAACTGGCCCTTAACCACGCCCCTTTTCTGAAAAAAAGGATGATTGCTTCCAAAATGCAAAAAGGAATTACTATAAAAAGGTTTTCAATATATGGCAGTTCTAAATCTGTAATTGGCCACATCTTTGGTCAAAAGTATGTCCAGAAAATTAATTGTTTCATTATTGAAACAAAATGTAAATTCTAGAAAAGACGTAAAAGTGGACATAAACGTTACTAACTTTTGAGCCTCTTCATAGTTACCTTTAATAATAAAGAACATGTCGTCTTGGTAACGCGTGTACCAGACGACAATGTCTTTGAAGAATTGATGTGGAAATAAGTAAGAACGTTCCCAGAACGCCATGACCGAGTTGGCAAAGCTGCCACCACATGGGGAGCCCAAGGCAATACGTGACTTCTGCAAAAAGAGGTCACCTTTGAACATAAAGTAATTATTAGCAAGGACTATGTCAAGTAAAGAGAGAATCAAATCAATGTCTTGACCTGGAATTCGTTTTAAAAGTAAAAATTCCCTGACCCATTCCAAACCTACACTTTGTGGAATAACAGTATATAAATCTTTTATATCCACAGTGAGAAACGCATAAGAAGTATCAAAGGGAATTTTATTTAGATGTTCCAACACGTACCATGAGTCACGGCAGATCTGGCTTTCCGTTTTTAATACCTCTTTCAGTCTGGAGTCAACCCACTTTGCACAAGCATATGTAATGGATTTGCGCCTATCTATAATTGGTCGCAAAGGAGGATCCTGCATGTTCTTGTGTAATTTGGGGACCCCAAAAATAACTGGTGTTAGAGGAGCCTGCATGTTTAAATAATGAAAAGTATCAATAGATATACTAGCATCAATGAATAAATCATTTAACTGTGACTTAATACTCTGATAAGCTTGGTTAAACTCGTTCAATGATACTTTAGCATAATTGGATGTTAATAACGTACATTGGATGTCACTTGAGCATTCCCCTTGTGAAAACCCTGGTTATTATTGGTATTATTGACATTTGATTGATTGTAATTCCTATTTTTAATTCGATCACTTCGCCGCAACTCGTTGTCCGTTGGAATATTACGCGCTTGTGGTGGAGATGTGATGTCATCAGGGGAGACAAAGTTGTTAGACTGGTTTCCAAGGTAACTGAAGATCCCATAGCTTCCTGGTTGTATGTTTGTGGTGGATCAGGGTAAGCTCGATGTTGTTGATATGCGAGCTTGTCTCTGTTAAGTTTACGATGTTTAGTGTCCATAATTTTCAATAACAAAGACTCAATGCTTGAAAAAATTCTCTTATAATCGTATTGGTAACGATCAAATCAGGATCCACTAGAATTGCATTGTCTAAAGACTCCAGTTGTTGTTGTAGTTCAAGCATCTGTTTGTCATACTGTTGAACTAATAATTCCAAAAAATCAATGCCTTGCTTGTCAAACAATTGTATGAGTTGGTGGTGGATATTTCCACTGTCGCAAACCTTTGGGAATTATACGAAGCCTAATACATTCCCTAAGGTACAATATTTCAGTTTGCAATTTTTTGTATTTTAATAGTTTAAAATCGAATTCCTTCAAGCGTAGAACAATGTCATTATTTAATGCAGATTGTATTCCATTTTGAGAGCAATTCACCATGTCCGAGCCATCAAAAATATTGGATAATTTAATAAAGTCCTGCAATATGGGCAAACCCAATGGACGGTTTGCAAATTCGCCCGGTTGGTTCTGATTATTGACAGGAGAATTGCTAGCTGTATCGGGAGGGTTACTACCTGACCCAGGAGAGTTTTGACTGCCATGATTGTTAGAGCCAACATTCTGCTGAGCCATTACCACTCGTTGTGCTGGAGTAGGTAAGAGAGAACGAGCACTAGTAAAGGCTGGAACACCAGTGGTAAAAACGACGCCTGGCCTGGGTCTAACAGCTGTCTGGTTCACCTGTTCGGACATTCTCCTCGACAGGTCATCAACCTTCTGGGTAAGCTGCTGGACCAGAAGTGTAAGGGCGCCCATGCTTCCCATATCGCCCTGGGAAACCATAGTGCTATTGTCAGACCATTGCGTGGAACTCGTAGTGAACAAGGATTGGGACTGTGGATTGCTGCTACCTTCCGCCATACCGATAAAAAACACAACCAAAAAACTTAGGAAACACAAAGGAAAATAGGAGTCCACAAGTCGCAAGAAACAGTTCCACAAACGTTTAATAGTAAGCACTTTCATGCACGACAAATACATGCACTTCTTCAGACATTTAAACTGACAAATACTAAAGCTTTAAATCACATTAACTTATGACGTTACAAAAATGTTAGCACCATTAAACAATTAATTGAATAATTGAACCTACTCCAAATAAATAAAGTAAAATTCTTATAAAGTATGACTACACCTCCACCTTTCTTAGTATTACAGTCAAGTCTCTGGATATTGTAGCCAGGAGGTAGAACTACACTGTCTTGTATTGATGGATTAAGCCATGTTTCAGACAGACAGAGGATGTCAAAAGAATGTACATCTATAAGGGCATGCAAGTGAGGAACTTTATTATTGATGCTACGAATGTTAAGATGAGCTATCAGGAGAGAGTTGGGGGGGCCTGGTAAGCAGGTGTGCGTTAGTAGGAGCTGGTGTTTCAGACTGTGTAGCTGTGTTTGTGGTAGGACCAGGGTTTGGGTGTATATCACCATCTAAAAGGGAGTGGACCTGTACTTTTAGGGTTTGTTGTAAAAGTTTAAAAATTAGGTTCTTGGTTTTTCTAGCTTTTGGGTTATAATGAGAGATGTGAGTGAGTCTATGAAACTTTGCTGACGAATACTTTGCTGGGCAAGAAGAGTTGTTAAGACTGTGAGGTAGGCTAAGTGTAGGAATAGAGGTTTGCCTGCTGTAGGTGTGAAGTCCTAGATATGTACGGTGTTCAGAGAGTAAGTAGATAGGGTACAATTAGTATAGTTAGGAGTACTAATAAAGGTAAGGGTTTGTGGTATGTTTGGGCCATTAGTGGAGGCATAGGAGATGGAATGCAGGGATGCTTGTAGATAGAGTGGTAAGGTAATGGATAATAGGAGATGAGTGATAGCACTTTAAGGGGGAGGAGTTAGAGGTAGGTGTTAATGTACAGGGGTGTGGCAATTTGTGTATAAGATTAGGGTCACTGGGGGGCGGGTGGTATTTGGGGTTAGGGTAGGGGAGCAGAGTGAGCCCGCAGGGCGAACAGAACGAGATGAGCCACAGAGGAGTGCACCCTGGGAGAACAATCAGAGGAGCAGTAACCTAAGGTAAGTATAAGTGGGGAGGGTGAGATGACACAAAGCCTTGATAGTAGTTATAATATACTGAGAGGATAGGCAGTGAGGAATGTAAAAAGAAATGGGGATAGAGTGGGATTGTAAGCTCCTACAGGATTTGGGAATCGGAGAGCCTGTAAGTTAAGTTTAGAACCAGTATGAAGGTCTAAGGAAAATGTTGCCCTCTAGTGGACAAAAGGCTGAATAGCAGTGGTAATGTATATTGAGAGAAAGAATGGAGGGCAGTAAGTTTAATATTCAGGTTGAATAGGATCAGAGTTAATGACCAGTGGTGTAAGTAGGAGACGGGAGACAAGGTAAAGGAACAGATAGTACTGGTTGCTGACTGTCCTGGCTGGTGAGAGTAAATTTACAACCTAGGATATAACACACTATATGTCTACAGACAGTGGTATGAAGTACATACTTTCACTTATTTAGTTTGTTCCCTTGGGGGGAATGCTGCAGAGGGAAGGATGGGTTCAGATCCTTAGTATGGGGAGACCGCAGTATGATGTGGAAAAAGTTGTTATTCAGCAGGCAGGGCAAGTCCTCATTACTACTGGCAAACCAGGTTGGGCAGCTACAAACCCTATTTACTCCACCGCAAGGAATGCACAGCACCCTAGAGTTAAGTAGGAGAGTAAAGATGCATTGGCAAGACAAACATACAAGTTGTGATTAGGACAGTGCACTGCAGAATGGCAGTGATGGAATGGTGAAAATAGCTTAAACACATAGTAGCATGGTGCAAGTGTAAATACTGTAGAACAGACACATTACATAAATGAATTAGGTCAGTTAACCTCATTCAGAACTCATAATCATGTTTGAGCAGCGGTAATACAGACATGTAAGTGATGTAAAAAAAGAAAATGATAATTCTTTGATCTCCACTTTTTTGTTGTACTCTTTGAGTGCAGCACCACTGAGCTGATTTGTGTTGCTGATGGCATAGTGTTAGTGCAATACACTTAATAGGTTCATAGGTTCATAGGTTCATAGGTTTATACTAGGCTATCTGCCCTAAGGCATTTATAAGCCTAGCCCAAATTATTGTGGCTTACGACACCCCTTATATGAAAAAATACTGTGCCCATTAGTTTGTTGTGCCTCTGTCCAGCAGTGACCCAGAGATGATTCCTGGGGTAAACCTACGATCTCCCATCCACAGGTCTAGATTTCTCTTGAACAGAGTCAGCGAGGTGCTCTGCCTCACATGGACCGGGATTTTATTCCACAGCATAGGGAGTCTCTGAGTGATAAATCTATCCCTCCAGCACGTCCTATTTATATCCGTGCTAAGGTTTAAGTCGCTTGCTCTAGTGGTTTTGGTGGATTTGGATTTTTTGAGGTGGAGCATGTCCATTAATTCAGGTTGGACATGGCCTTGTATGTCAGGCACATGTCACCTCTGAGCAGACGGTATGCGACTGAATAGAGCTGGAGTTTCTTCAATCTGGCAGCATATGACAGATTTTGGAGCCTTTATCCTTTTGGTGAGGAACTTCTGGGGCCACTCCAATTGCTGCAGATGTCGGGTGAGATACATCCGAATGGGGCATTGTACTCGATCATTGGTCTGATAAGTGAAGAGTACAGGGAACAATGACCTCACTAGATCTGGATGTGAATCCCTTCATGATCAGGTGGGCAATGTAGAAGGTCTTTCTAACCACTTTAGCAATGTGAGTGTCAAAAGAAAGGCCACTGTCAACCTCGGTCCCCAGGTCCCTGATAACCTCTTCTGTGCTTAGTGGATTGCCACCTATATGGTAGCTTGGGGTTACCTTGTTTTTCCCGAAGGGTATGACTATACATTTTTTGGCGTTTAACTTCAGGCCATGGCTCTGGCACCAGCTATCTGTTTCCGTGAGTCCCTTCTGAAGGATATCAGTGTCCGATGCACTTTCCACTATGCCGCCCAGTTTGCAGTCATCTGCAAACTTTGTCAGCCAAAGTCCTCCCATGTTGGCCTGTACTTCTGAGAAGTAGATGCCAAACAATAGGGGCCCAAGGACCGAGCCCTGTGGGACACCACTTGTGACCGGCTTGGAGTCTGACACAGCGCCAGCAACTCTAACCCTGTGGGTTTCTGTCCTGCCAGTTTGCAACCCATCTTGTGACATATGGGTTTACATTTAAGCTGGTAAGTTTTTCTACAATACGGGGGTTGGCACCAGCTCCTTTCACACCACCAAGTGATACATGCAGTTATACACTTAGAAGTCTTCCATGGTGGTCATTGAACCTCCCTACCTATCTAGGTTATACATCTTAAAAGGAACACTGTACTAGGCAGAAGCAACACAGAAGACACACAATACCTATGTGAAAGCTGGATATTGGAATATTTATAAAAATCATTGCTTTGAAGAGATCATTATATTTTATTTTATTTTACATTTGTTGACTAGGCTAGTCCAACTGGATATATGTCCATTTTCAGTTGAGGCCCAGGGAGAAAAGCTCCACAAACAACAAAAGTAGGCCAAGACAATGATATTTACAATAGAAATTGGTACATTACAAAGCTTTATAACATATTACATATCTAGGATTTTATATTCTGTATTCCAATAGGGAAAAATCTGATGTAAATAAACCTAGATGCAACAGTAGTTTGTATTAATAATGCAAATTATATCTAAGAGATACTATAGATTCTAAAATTAAGCACAAAATATCAGAAGAAAACGCTAGTGTTAAGTGGATAGAATATTCAAAAGCAAAGTACAAGGATACAATTATAATGTTCAGTGTCACAAGAGTTCTGGTCTTATATGAAAATGGTTAGTCATTCAATTGTATATACATATTTACATGAGAAATAATCCTCAGAATGGTCAAGCACACTATTATCAGTGAGTAAACACAAGATAATGTTCATAAGAGGCTAGGAATCAAGGGAGTCTAGAAAAGGGGTATGGTGTTTAGTCTGGAGTTATCATGAGGGGCATAGCCAGTGTGATTTGAGGTAGGTTTTGAGCTTGCTTTTAAATAGGTTAACTGAGGATAGTGAGGTTAGTTGACTTGGGAAGCTGTTCCAAGTTTTACATACTGTATTAGAGAACAGGTTGTCACCAGCTGAATTGTTGGATTTAGATATTTGTACAAGTAGTTTGTTAGATGAGCATAAGGTTTTCAGATTGTTATAAGAGGTGACTAGAGATGTAAGTAAGGGTGTATTTTGAGGTAGATGCAGGATCTTGTGGGCTACTATTAGTTGATTGAAAAGTATTAGATTTGGCAATTCTAACCATCCAAGTTGATTCAGGTTGATACAGTGATGAGTTCTATAGGAGGACCCAGCTGCAAATCTGGCAATATTGTTGTAGGAAGATGACAGTTTGCTCAGATTACTTCTGCATATTTTGGTATAGATAGGGGAGGCATAGAGCAGGGTAGAGATAAGGTGGGTCCTGAGCAATGGTGACCCTGGCTAGAGGAGTTAGAAAGGGTTTGATCCTGTAGAGGGAACCTAGTTTTATATTCACTGTTTTTATGGTGTTATTAATGTGAGGCTCAAAAGACAAGTTATTATTTATTAGTACTCTGAGTAGTTTGGTGGTTGGCTCAGGAGATACTATAGTTCCATTATTTGAAGTGACAGTAAAGTTAAGTGGGGAGGTTCTCATGGGTGGGGGTGAATAGTAGCATTTTAGATTTTTTGGGGGTTTAAGATAAGAAACCTATGTAGGAGCCAATTTTTGACTGTGCTAAAGGTCTTTTGGGTTAGTGACTGAAGTTCTGATTGGGAAGTAGCAGAGCATATGAGTGTGGAGTCATCTGCGTATTGGATACAGTCAGCTTGTGGAATTACTGAATGGAGGTCATTTGTAAAGCTGGAGAAGAGTAAAGGACCCAATATGGATCCTTGAGGGACACCTAGGGCAACTGGGAGGTAGGAAGATAAGGTATTATCCCATAGTACAGCCTGTTGCCTATTATCTAGGTATGATTGGAACCACTGTATAGTAAGGGCATCCAATGACAAGTTTTTGAGTGTGTCTATGAGGAGGTGGTAACCATGTCAAATGCATTAGACAGGTCGATAAAAAGGACTGAGGATAGAGTGTCATTATTACGATTACTATTAATGCGGTTAGTGAAGGATAAGAGAGCAGAGGTGGTGCTATGAAATGGTCTAAAGCCATGTTGACAGATGGCTAGTAAATTGTTTTCAAGTAGGTAGGTTAACAGTTGTAAGTAAATGCATTTATCCATTATTTTTGCCAGAGGAGATAGTATGGCTATGGGCCTGTAGTTGAACTCCTTGGAGTTACCACCTTTGTGCAGGGGGATTATATGAGAGACCTTCCAGATTAAGGGGATAGTTCCTTCAGAAATAGTTCTGTTAATGAGGATGGATATGGAGTAGGCTATGACTTTAGCAGCTTTTTGCAGGTATTCTGCAGGTAGTAGATCTGCAGAGAGTGTGGTGGGTTTACATTTCTGGATGAGGTTACAGATGAGCTATGTGGGCACTGGCTGAAAATGAAATAGAGGAGGATTATTGGTAGAGGTTGTGGTAGAGCATGAGGTGCTAGGGGACAGCTGGTTGGCTAGGGATTGGATTGTTTCAGTGAAAAATGTATTAAATGAGTTGGCTATTTGGATGTGATTGTTGTGAACAGAGCCAGAGGGAGTAGGAGTGCATGAATGTCCAGGGAGTAGGAGGTTATTGATGCCTAACCAGAATTTTTGAGGATTATATTAGTGGGTTTGTTGAAGCTGGCAGTAATAGTTTCTTTTATCGGACAATATGGCTTTTTTTGTTTCGTTTCTTAGCTGTCTGAATTGTACGTGATCTGAGGGGCTTTTTGTTGAACTCCATTTGGCCCATAGTTTATTTCTTTGGAGGATTTTTTGTTTGGTAGTTTTGGTGAGCCATGGTGTTGGTTAAGTTCTGTTTCTAACTTTGCGTAATGGGGCATGGAAATCTAGAATTGAAAGGAATTTCAAATTAAAGTATTTAACTGCATCATCTAGTGGGAGGTGTTTCAGGGGGTGACCAGTCACAGGCTTAGTTCAGTTTGAAAGTAAGCAGGATTAAAATTTTTGTTAGTATGAATAGTTCTGCAGATGGCTGAGTTTGGGAATTCAGTTTTATATCTGATTAGATAGGTAAGCAAGTGGTCACTTATGTTCTCTGGCAGCGTGCCTGTTTTATAGTTTTGTTGGGAGTATTAGTGAGTATACAGTCAAGGGTAATTGTTTTTTTGTTAAGTTTATTAGTATTGGTAGGGGATGTTATAGTTTAGGTAAAACCATATAGGTTGATATGAGTAGAAGGCTGCTCAGATATACAGGAGTTCCAGTTTATGTTAAAGTCGCCAAGTATTATGGTTTCTTGGGGGTAGTTGCTTGAGAGCCAGCTGAGGATAGCCTCTAATGTGTTGGTGTTATTGCCTGGGGGAAGATAGACACAGATTTTATATATATATATATATATATATATATATATGGCTTTACATTTGTTAAGCTGAATCTTAGATAGAAGAATCTCTACATTGTTGGAAAGTGGAGGTTTGGGGTCTAGCGAGGTAACTTGTAATCCTTTATTAGGAAACACAAAGGAAAATAGGAGTCCACAAGTCGCAAGAAACAGTTCCACAAACGTTTAATAGTAAGCGCTTTCATGCACGACAAATACATGCACTTCTTCAGACATTTAAACTGACAAATACTAAAGCTTTAAATCACATTAACTTATGACGTTACAAAAACATTAGCACCATTAAACAATTAATTGAATAATTGAACCTACTCCAAATAAATAAAGTAAAATAAAAGAAGTATAATACCAGAGGCATGACTAAAAATTAAAAAAAACATGTATCCTGTTACTTTAAATTCAACACTATTATTTTTTATTTTTAATATTTTTTAAAAATAAAACTACACTCTCCCATACATCAACTAGAAAACATAATCTATATGTAATATACATTATAAACATATAGATCATAACCAATGCATTCACTATGCATAAACATAATATAAAAATATATATATACACATGTCACTACATATAAAAATGTAACTATCAACGTTCCAAAGCTCTTAATCTGAGCAAACATTTGATGGAACAGATGTCATTAATTCCTGGGTATACGTGTGCATTAGTACGTAATTGCCATAACAGTTCTTGTTCCTCTAATCTAAGATGCCAAGGACCTCCCCTAGGGTTCTTAGGGACACTTTGCACCACCACAAATAAAAAACTGTGTGTATTAAACTCAATAATATGCCTAGCCAATGCGTTCGTCTGATCACGTCTGGATATAGCATATAAATGTTCATATATACGTTGTTTGAGTTGAAGTTCAGTTTTACCAAAGTAAAATACAGGGCACGATACACATTTAGCCATGTAAACAATACCTTGACTTTCACAATTATATTTGTCGTCGATGGAATACTGAAAACCATTAATATCAAAAAAAAGGTCCCGTCGATATGTGTTTACAATATTTACATGGGCCAGATTTGAACATTCCTTTTATATTTTTATGTTTTTTGTATGGGACCTCAAATAATTTTTTCAAGTTAGATCCTTTTTTAAAAGTGATCAAAGGTTTAGGTCCAAGTACTTTCATTAATGCTCCTTCCTGTATAATAAGGCCCCAATTAGAATATAGGATGTGTCGTACATCTTGTGAGATGCCATTAAATTGCGTCGTAAAACTAGTATTATACCTACTATTATCTGCTATTATTGGTAAGTCATGTTGAGAAGTTGAAACAACATCCATATCAATGTCATTGACCAAAACATACCCAGCGGTCAAGATCGGACCTAAAAGTCTCCGTGTTCTCTTGGATACTACCTCATTGATTAAAGACTTAACCAAAGCTACAGGATATCCACGATTGAAAAACATATTAAATAAAAGATTACATTCTATGTTGAAATCATCGTCATGCGAACACATCCTTGAGGCTCTAACCAACTGGCCCTTAACCACACCCCTTTTCTGAAAAAAAAGGATGATTGCTTCCAAAATGCAAAAAGGATTTGCTATAAAAAGATTTTCGATATATGGCAGTTCTAAATCTGTAATTGGCCACATCTTTGGTCAAAAGTATGTCCAGAAAATTAATTGTTTCATTATTGAAATAAAATCTAAATTCTAGAAAAGACGTAAAAGTGGACATAAACATCACTAACTTTTGAGCCTCTTCATAGTTACCTTTAATAATAAAGAACATGTCGTCTTGGTAACGCGTGTACCAGACGACAATGTCTTTGAAGAATTGATGTGGAAATAAGTAGGAACGTTCCCAGAACGCCATGACCGAGTTGGCAAAGTTGCCACCACATGGGGAGCCCATGGCAATACCTGACTTCTGCAAAAAGAGGTCACCTTTGAACATAAAGTAATTATTAGCAAGGACTATCTCAAGTAAAGAGAGAATCAAATCAATGTCTTGACCTGGAATTCGTTTTAAAAGTAAACATTCCCTGACCCATTCCAAACCTACACTTTGTGGAATAACCGTATATAAATCTTTTATATCCACAGTGAGAAACGCATAAGAAGTATCAAAGGGAATTTTATTTAGATGTTCCAACACATACCATGAGTCACGGCAGATCTGGCTTTCCGTTTTTAATACCTCTTTCAGTCTGGAGTCAACCCACTTTGCACAAGCATATGTAATGGATTTGCGCCCATCTATAATTGGTCGCAAAGGAGGATCCTGCATGTTCTTGTGTAATTTGGGGACCCCAAAAATAACTGGTGTTAGAGGAGCCTGCATGTTTAAATAATGAAAAGTATCAATAGATATACTAGCATCAATGAATAAATCATTTAACTGTGACTTAATACTCTGATAAGCTTGGTTAAACTCGTTCAATGATACTTTAGCATAATTGGATGTTAATAACGTACATTGGATGTCACTTGAGCATTCCCCTTGTGAAAACCCTGGTTATTATTGGTATTATTGACATTTGATTGATTGTAATTCCTATTTTTAATTCGATCACTTCGCCGCAACTCGTTGTCCGTTGGAATATTACGCGCTTGTGGTGGAGATGTGATGTCATCAGGGGAGACAAAGTTGTTAGACTGGTTTCCAAGGTAACTGAAGATCCCATAGCTTCCTGGTTGTATGTTTGTGGTGGATCAGGGTAAGCTCGATGTTGTTGATATGCGAGCTTGTCTCTGTTAAGTTTACGATGTTTAGTGTCCATAATTTTCAATAACAAAGACTCAATGCTTGAAAAAATTCTCTTATAATCGTATTGGTAACGATCGAAATCAGGATCCACTAGAATTGCATTGTCTAAAGACTCCAGTTGTTGTTGTAGTTCAAGCATCTGTTTGTCATACTGTTGAACTAATAATTCCAAAAAATCAATGCCTTGCTTGTCAAACAATTGTATGAGTTGGTGGTGGATATTTCCACTGTCGCAAACCTTTGGGAATTATACGAAGCCTAATACATTCCCTAAGGTACAATATTTCAGTTTGCAATTTTTTGTATTTTAATAGTTTAAAATCGAATTCCTTCAAGCGTAGAACAATGTCATTATTTAATGCAGATTGTATTCCATTTTGAGAGCAATTCACCATGTCCGAGCCATCAAAAATATTGGATAATTTAATAAAGTCCTGCAATATGGGCAAACCCAATGAGCGGTTTGCAAATTCGCCAGTTGGTTCTGATTATTGACAGGAGAATTGCTAGCTGTATCGGGAGGGTTACTACCTGACCCAGGAGAGTTTTGACTGCCATGATTGTTAGAGCCAACATTCTGCTGAGCCATTACCACTTTCGTTGTGCTGGAGTAGGTAAGAGAACGAGCACTAGTAAAGGCTGGAACACCAGTGGTAAAAACGACGCCTGGCCTGGGTCTAACAGCTGTCTGGTTCACCTGTTCGGACATTCTCCTCGACAGGTCATCAACCTTCTGGGTAAGCTGCTGGACCAGAAGTGTAAGGCCCATGCTTCCCATATCGCCCTGGGAAACCATAGTGCTATTGTCAGACCATTGCGTGGAACTTCGTAGTGAACAAGGATTGGGACTGTGGATTGCTGCTACCTTCCGCCATACCGATAAAAACACAACCAAAAACTTAGGAAACACAAAGGAAAATAGGAGTCCACAAGTCGCAAGAAACAGTTCCACAAACGTTTAATAGTAAGCACTTTCATGCACGACAAATACATGCACTTCTTCAGACATTTAAACTGACAAATACTAAAGCTTTAAATCACATTAACTTATGGCGTTACAAAAATGTTAGCACCATTAAACAATTAATTGAATAATTGAACCTACTCCAAATAAATAAAGTAAAATTCTTATAAAGTATGACTACACCTCCACCTTTCTTAGTATTACAGTCAAGTCTCTGGATATTGTAGCCAGGAGGTAGAACTACACTGTCTTGTATTGATGGATTAAGCCATGTTTCAGACAGACAGAGGATGTCAAAAGAATGTACATCTATAAGGGCATGCAAGTGAGGAACTTTATTATTGATGCTACGAATGTTAAGATGAGCTATCAGGAGAGAGTTGGGGGCCTGGTAAGCAGGTGTGCGTTAGTAGGAGCTGGTGTTTCAGACTGTGTAGCTGTGTTTGTGGTAGGACCAGGGTTTGGGTGTATATCACCATCTAAAAGGGAGTGGACCTGTACTTTTAGGGTTTGTTGTAAAAGTTTAAAAATTAGGTTCTTGGTTTTTCTAGCTTTTGGGTTATAATGAGAGATGTGAGTGAGTCTATGAAACTTTGCTGACGAATACTTTGCTGGGCAAGAAGAGTTGTTAAGACTGTGAGGTAGGCTAAGTGTAGGAATAGAGGTTTGCCTGCTGTAGGTGTGAAGTCCTAGATATGTACGGTGTTCGTAGAGAGTAAGTAGATAGGGTACAATTAGTATAGTTAGGAGTACTAATAAAGGTAAGGGTTTGTGGTATGTTTGGGCCATTAGTGGAGGCATAGGAGATGGAATGCAGGGATGCTTGTAGATAGAGTGGTAAGGTAATGGATAATAGGAGATGAGTGATAGCACTTTAAGGGGGAGGAGTTAGAGGTAGGTGTTAATGTACAGGGGTGTGGCAATTTGTGTATAAGATTAGGGTCACTGGGGGGCGGGTGGTATTTGGGGTTAGGGTAGGGGAGCAGAGTGAGCCCTTGAGGCGAACAGAGCAGATGAGCCACAGAGGAGTGCACCCTGGCAGAACAATCAGAGGAGCAGTAACCTAAGGTAAGTATAAGTGGGGAGGGTGAGATGACACAAAGCCTTGATAGTAGTTATAATATACTGAGAGGATAGGCAGTGAGGAATGTAAAAAGAAATGGGGATAGAGTGGGATTGTAAGCTCCTACAGGATTTGGGAATCGGAGAGCCTGTAAGTTAAGTTTAGAACCAGTATGAAGGTCTAAGGAAAATGTTGCCCTCTAGTGGACAAAAGGCTGAATAGCAGTGGTAATGTATATTGAGAGAAAGAATGGAGGGCAGTAAGTTTAATATTCAGGTTGAATAGGATCAGAGTTAATGACCAGTGGTGTAAGTAGGAGACGGGAGACAAGGTAAAGGAACAGATAGTACTGGTTGCTGACTGTCCTGGCTGGTGAGAGTAAATTTACAACCTAGGATATAACACACTATATGTCTACAGACAGTGGTATGAAGTACATACTTTCACTTATTTAGTTTGTTCCCTTGGGGGGAATGCTGCAGAGGGAAGGATGGGTTCAGATCCTTAGTATGGGGAGACCGCAGTATGATGTGGAAAAAGTTGTTATTCAGCAGGCAGGGCAAGTCCTCATTACTACTGGCAAACCAGGTTGGGCAGCTACAAACCCTATTTACTCCACATAAGGAATGCACAGCACCCTAGAGTTAAGTAGGAGAGTAAAGATGCATTGGCAAGACAAACATACAAGTTGTGATTAGGACAGTGCACTGCAGAATGGCAGTGATGGAATGGTGAAAATAGCTTAAACACATAGTAGCATGGTGCAAGTGTAAATACTGTAGAACAGACACATTACATAAATGAATTAGGTCAGTTAACCTCATTCAGAACTCATAATCATGTTTGAGCAGCGGTAATACAGACATGTAAGTGATGTAAAAAAAGAAAATGATAATTCTTTGATCTCCACTTTTTTGTTGTACTCTTTGAGTGCAGCACCACTGAGCTGATTTGTGTTGCTGATGGCATAGTGTTAGTGCAATACACTTAAAAAGAAAAAAGTCATGGACTTTCAGAATTGCCATATAGCTGAAACACTTGATGTCCTTAAAGGGTAATTTGCACATATCCAATGCTGCCTCTGATACAGTAGGTTTAAGAAATGACACAGTGGCAAGTCTAGCCTTACTAGATTTTTCTTTTGGCTTTTACCTTTATTATAAGGAAAACATATGATCAATTTTATTCTCGCTTATTCTGTTTGTTGTATTTATTGCTTGATTTCATATGTGATCCTGAGAGTAGCACTGTGAAACTCCTACCATCTGATGTTGGAGTATTGGTAAACTAGGATGATTATGGTAGTGGTGATGAACAGATATAGTTTGGAGATGCAGGGGGTCAGTCTAACACTGAGGTTGTGGCTCCCATATCCCCTGCCCATGTTTTAGACACAGTTAGTATGTCTACACATACTCATGACACAGAGATGTCAGATATAGAACAGGGTGAGGTTCATGCAGTTGATCATGCTAGTGTGGTTACTCTGAACTAATTGCCTCTCCTGGTAGCCATTATGAGGGCATGTTGCCACAAAGGAGCATTGGTAGGGGGTGCTCAGAGGAGGCCTGCTGTCCACTGTCTTCCTGTAGCTGATGTGTCCTTAGTTGCCGCCAGATATATGTGCAGGGTGTAGTGGAGGTATGGGCACATTCCAGCGGGCCCTCAGAAGAAATACTGCAACTATTCAGTGTCATGCATTCTGATGTGAATGACTCCCTGAGCCATGTGGGCAACTCCTTAGACAGGATGAATGACAAACTGAATTGATCAGTTACTGTTGATCAGTTACTGTTATGGAACATCTTTTGGGAAGGGTGTACACCCACATAGCAATATAGACGCTCCACCTTCCAGAGTTAGCAGATGTGACTATGCAAGATCCCAGTCCCACAATGACACTACATCTACTGCTCTGTCAGTGATTGCAGTGTCCATTCTCAGACATGGAAGGCTTCAGGGTCATGGTTCTGAATGCAGTTGTGAGGAGAACTCAACCAGCAGATCCATGTTCAGATGGCACCTGACTTCTAGCCAGGGCCATGGAACTATCAGTGCAACTCATGACAGAGGTGTTTCTCATGGTTGAGGGTGATGTTTAACTGAGTAGTCTGCCATGTACAGATCACACCTGTCCATGATGCTACAACTTAATTCTGTTCATGCAAACACACACACATGCAGACAAACACAAACAGATACACAGGAAAAAAAAGTCACTTGCCCATACAATTTTACACACATGCAAACAATCTAAACAGTGCTGTTGAGTGCTGCACATCTGTTGTTACTGGCCCTGAACATTGCATACTCTGAGCGATACATATGTTTCTTACTTGCACACACTCAGTTCTTTGGTGTCAACATTGCCGTGATACCACCCCGTTCCACCCTGTGTAAATGACAATGACAAGCTTGGATTTATCTATGTGTATTTCAGAGCTAAATTTGTTGATTTCTTGATCCTACAAGCTTGTTAATGGCTTACTGCTATGTTATTGTACCACATTGTATTTCAGTAAGTATTGAAAGCATCAGGTACTTCAGTCTTGCTTCTAGGTATAGTTGTGTAAATGAGGGTATACTTGATGTGCTCCACGTTTTATTGATGACAATCAGTTGAAATGCTTGATGCAAACTATTGCTTTTAACACATAACTTTTATGTTGCAAACATCTTACAGATGAGATATTACCAACATAACTGTACACCTTAGACAAAAGGCTCTGCTTAGAGGCATATACATATTCTCTTATAAGAGTAATCAGTTATATAGCTTTTCTTTTTCTTTACAGGTTCCACACTTACTTTGTTATTAATGCAGGTAAAAATTGTGTGCTTGGGGGTTGTCCCTTTCTGATGTTATTACAACACAGTCATTACCTGGTTAAGTAAAGGTTGTGTTGTCTGACAGGCATCAATTTTCCTATGTGCACATGTGTGGGATCTTTGGCTTTGAACTAAATATTGAGTGTGTGTTCTATCCTTTTCCACTTAGGAAGAGTCAGGACCTACTATGCATGCTTCCATCTCCAGCAACAACGGCAACTGGTGATTCATCCTCAGACTCCTCATCTGTACCTGCTGCTGCTGGCCCTACCTCTGATCCTTGAAGCTTTGGTCCTGCCACTTACTGACCTTGTTCAAGTTGTTTCCTGTAATATGACATGGACTGTAATTATCAGCACAGAAGCCTGGCTCATACTGCAGTGCACCTTCTGATGTGTCTAGACACGTATGAGCACAGGAACCTGGGTAATACTGCAGTGTACATTTTGATGTATCTAGACACATATGAGCACAGGAACCTGGGCCATACTGCTGTGAACCATCTGATGTGTCTTGACATGGATCAGCACAGGAGCCTGGGTCAAACTGAAGTGCACATTCTGATGTGCCTAGACACTTATCAGCTCAGGAGCCAGGGTCATACTGCAGTGCACCTTCTTATGTGTCTAGACATGTAGCAGTACAGGAGTCTGGGTCATACTGCATTGCACCTTCCGAAGTGTCTCAACATGTATCAGCACAAAGGCCTGGGTCATACTGCAGTGCACCTTCTGAAGTGTCTAGACACGGATCAACACAGGAGCCTGGGTCATATTGCAGTGGACCTTCTGATGTGTCCAGACGTGCAGCAGCACAGGAGCCTGGGTCATACTGCAGTGCACCTTCTGATGAGCCTAGACACATATGAGCATAGGAGTCTGGATCATATTGCAGTGCACCTTCTAATGTGTCTAGACATGTATCAGCACATGAGCCTGGGTCACACTGCAGTGCACCTTCTCAAGTGTCTAGACACATATGAGCACAGAAGCCTGGGTCATACTGCAGTGCACATTCTGAAGTATCTAAACACATATCAGCACAGGAGCCTGGGTCATACTGCAGTGCACTTTCTGAAGTGTCTAGACACGGATCAGCACAGGATCCTGGGTAATACTGCACTGCACAATCTAATGTGTCTAGACACATCCTAGGACAGGAGTCTGGGTCATACTGCAGTGCACCATCTGAAGTGTCCTGATATGTATCAGCACAGGAGCCTGGGTCATATTGCAGTGCACCTTCGGAAGTGTCCAGACATGGATCAGCATAGGGGCCTGGGTCATACTGCAGTGCACCATCTGAAGTGAGTAGACACGGATCAGCACAGGAGCCTGGGTCATACTGCAGTGCACCTTCTGATGTGTCTAGACATGTATCAGTACAGGAGCCTGGGTCACACTGCAGTGCACCTTCTCAAGTGTCTAGACACGTATCAGCACAGGAGCCTGGGTCATAATGCAGTGCACCTTCTGATGTGTCTGGACACGTATCAACACAGGAGCCTAGGTCATACTGCAGTGCACCTTCTGAAGTGTCTAGACACATATTAGCACAGGGGCCAGGGTCATACTGCAGTGCATCTTCTGAAGTGTCTAGACATGTATCAGGACAGGAGCCCAGGTCATACTGCAGTGTGCATTCTGAAGTGTCTAGACACATATTAGTACAGGAGTCTGGGTCATACTGCAATGCACCATCTGAAGTGTCTAGACGCATATCAGCACAGGGGCCTGGATCATATTGCAGTGCACCTTCTGAAGTGTCTAGAAAAGTATTAGCACAGGAGCCTGGGTCATACTGCAGTGCACATTCTGATGCGTCTAGACATGTATCAGCACAGGAGCCTAGGTCATACTTAAGTGCACCTTCTGAAGTCTCTAGACACTTCAGCACAGGAGCCTGGGTCATACTGCAGTGTACCTTCTGAAAGTGTCTAGACACGTATGAGCACAGGAGTCTGGGTCATACTGCAGTGCACATTCTGATGTGTCTAGACACATATCAGCACAAGAGTCTGGGTCATACTGCAGTGCACCTTCTGATGTGTCTAGACACGGATCAGCACAGGAGTCTGGGTCATACTGCATTTCACCTTCTGATGTGTCCAGACACGTATCAGCACAGGAGCCTGGGTCAAACTGCACTGCACCATCTGATGAGTCTAGACACATATTAGCACAGGAGTCTTGGTCATACTGCATTGCACCATCTGAAGTGTCTAGATATATATCAGCACAAGAGCCTAGGTCATACTGCAGTGCACCTTCTTATGGGTCTAGACATGTATCAGCAAGGGAGTATGGTCATACTGTAGTGCACCTTCTGAAGTGTCTAGACACGGATCAGCATAGGGGCCGGGGTCAACTGCAGTGCACCTTCTGATGTGTCTAGACATGTATCAGCACAGGAGCCTGGGTCACACTGCAGTGCACCTTTTCAAGTGTCTAGACACATAGCAAAGGAGCCTGGGACATAATGCAGCACACCTTCTGATGTGTCTAGACATGTATCAGTACAGGAGCCTGGGTCATACTGCAGTGCATCTTCTGATGTGTCTAGACACAGATCAGCACAGGAGCCTGGGTCATACTGCAGTGCACCTTCTGATGTGTCTAGACACATATCAGCACAGGAGCCTAAGTCATACTGCAGTGCACCTTCTGAAGTGTCTAGACACTTCAGCACAGGAGCCTGGGTCATACTGCAGTGCATCTTCTGATGGGTCTAGACATGTATCAGTACGGGAGTATGGTCATACTGCAGTGCACCTTCTGAAGTGTCTAGACACGGATCAGCATAGGGGCCAGGGTCATACTGCAGTGCACCTTCTGATGTGTCTAGACATGTATCAGCACAGGAGCCTGGGTCACACTGCAGTGCACCTTTTCAAGTGTCTAGACACATAGCAAAGGAGCCTGGGACATAATGCAACACACCTGCTGATGTTTCTAGACATGTATCAGCACAGGAGCCTGGGTCATACTGCAGTGCATCTTCTGATGTGTCTAGACAGAGATCAGCACAGGAGCCTGGGTCATACTGCAGTGCACCTTCTGATGTGTCTTGACACATATTGGCACAGGAACCTGGGTCAATCTGCAGTGCACCTTCTGATGTGTCTAGACACGTATCAGCACAGGAGCCTAGGTCATACTGCAGTGCACCTTCTGAAGTGTCTAGACACTTCAGCACAGGAGCCTGGGTCACACTGCAGTGCATCTTCCGATGTGTCTATATATGTATCAGCACAGGGGCCTGGGTCATACTGCAGTGCACCTTATGAAGCATCTAGACACGTATCAGGACAGGAGCTTGGGCCATACTGCAGTGCACCTTCTGAAGTGTATAGACAAGTATCAGCACAGGAGCCTGGGTCATACTGCAGTGCACCTTCCGAAGTGTCTAGTCACGGATCAGCATAGGAGACTGGGTCATTCTGCAGTGCACATTTTGATGTGTCTAAAAATATATCAGCACAGGAGCCTGGGTCACAATGAAGTACACCTTCTCAAGTGTCTAGACATGGATCAGCACAGGAACCTGGGTCATAATGCAGTGCACCTTCTGATGTGTCTAGACATATATAAGCACACTAGCCTGGGTCATACTGCAGTGCACCTTCTGAAGTGTCTAGACACTTATCAGCACAGGAGTCTGGATCATACTGCAGTGCACCTTCTGAAGTGTTTAGACATGTATCAGCACACTAGCCTGGGTTATACTGCAGTACATCTTCTGAAGTCTTTAGACATGTATCAGCACAAAAGCCTGGGTCATACTGCAGTGCACCTTCTGATGTGTCTAGACACAGAACAGCACAAGATCCTAGGTCATAGCGCAGTGCACCTTCTCATGTGCCTAGACACATATCAGTACAGGAGTTTGGGCCATACTGCAGTGCACCATCTGAAGTCTCTAAACACATATCAGCACAGGGGCCTGGGTCATACTGCAGTGAACTTTCTGATGTGTCTAGACATGTATCAGCACAGGAGCCTGGGTCATACTGCAATGCACCTTCTGATGTGTCTAGAAAGGGATCAGCACAGGAGCCTGGGTCATACTGCAGTGCACCTTCCGATGTGTCTAGACAAGTATCAGCACAGGAGTCGGGGGCATCCTGTGGTTCACCTTCTAATGTATCTAGATACGTATCAGCACAGGAGTCTGGATGATACTGCAGTCCAACTTCTGACATGTCTAGACACGTATCAGCACAGGGGCCTGGGTCATACTGCAGTGCACCATCTGATGTGTCTAGATAAGGATCAGCACAGGAGCCTGGGTCATACTGCAGTGCACCTTCTGAAGTGTCTAGACACGTATCAGCACAGGAGCCTGTGTCATACTGCAGTGCAACTTCTGAAGTCTCTAGACACGTATCAGCACAGGAGTCGAGGACATCCTTCAGTGCACCTTCTGATGTATCTAGATACGTATCAGCACAGGAGTGTGGGTAATACTGCAGTGCACCTTCTTATGTGTCTAGACACGTATCAGTACAGGAGCCTGGGTCATACTGCAGTGCAACTTCTGAAGACTCTAGACACATATCAGCACAGGAGTTGAGGACATCCTTCAGTGCACCTTCTGATGTATCTAGATACATATCAGCACAGGAGTCTGGATGATACTGCAGTCCACCTTCTGATGTGTCTAGAAACGGATCAGCACAGGGGCCTGGGTCATACTGAAGTGCACCATCTGATGTGTCTAGATATGGATCGGCACAGGAGTCTGGGTGATACTGCAGTCCACCGTCTGAAGTGTCTTGACACATATCAGCACAGGGGCCTGGGTCATATTGCAGCGCAACTTCTGAAGTGTCTAGACACAGATCAGCACAGGAGCCTGGTTCATACTGCAGTATACCTTCTTATATGTCTAGACAAGTATCAGCACAGGAGCCTGGGTCACACTGCAGTGCACCTTCTGAAGTGTCTAGACACATATCAGCACAAGGACCTGTGTCATACTGCAGTACAACTTCTGAAGTCTCAAGACACATATCAGCACATGAGCCTGGGTCATACTGCAGTGCACTTTCTGAAGTGTCTAGACATGGATCAGCACAGGGGCCTGTGTCATACTGGAGTCTAACTTCTTAAGTCTCTAGACACATATCAGCACAGGGGTCTGGGTCATACTGCAGTGCACCTTCTGAAGTCTCTAGATAAGGATCCACACAGGAGCCTGGATCATACTGCAGTGCACCTACTGAGGTGTCTAGACACATATCAGTACAGGAGCCTGGGTGACACTGCAGTGCACCTTCTGAGGTGTCTAGACAATAATCAGCACAGGAGCCTATGTCATAATGCAGTGCACTTTCAGATGTGCCTATGCAAGTATCAGGACAGGATATTGGGTCATACTGCACTGCACCTTCTGAAGTGTCTATACAAGTATCAGCACAAGAGCCTGGGTCATACTGCACTGCACCTTCTGAAGTGTCTAGACACGTATCAGCACAAGAGTCTGGGTCATACTGCAGTGCACTTTCTGAAGTGTCTAGACATGTATCAGCACAGGATCCTGGGCCATACTGCAGTACACCTTCTTATGTGTCTAGAGAAGTATCATCACAGGAGCCTGCGCAACACTGCAGTGCAACTTCTGAAGTGTCTAGACACTTATCAGCACAACAGCCTGGGTCATACTGCAGTGCACCTTGTGAAGTGTACAGACAAGTATCAGCACAGGAGCCTGGGTCATACTGCAGTGCACCTTCTGATGTGACTAGACATGTATCAGCACAGGAGTCTGCTCATACTGCAGTGCACCTTCTGAAGTGTCTAGACACATATCAGCACAGGAGCCTGGGTCATACTGCAGTGCACCTTCTGATGTGTCTAGACACGTATCAGCACAGGTGCCTAGGTCATACTGCAGTGCACCTTCTGAAGTGTCTAAACACTTCAGCACATGAGACTGGGTCACACTGCAGTGCATCTTCCGATGTGTCTATATACATATCAGCACATGAGCCTGGGTCATACTGCAGTGCACTTTCTGAAGTGTCTAGACATGGATCAGCACAGGGGCCTGTGTCATACTGGAGACTAACTTCTTAAGTCTCTAGACACATATCAGCACAGGGGTCTGGGTCATACTGCAGTGCACCTTCTGAAGTCTCTAGATAAGGATCCACACAGGAGCCTGGATCATACTGCAGTGCACCTACTGAGGTGTCTAGACACATATCAGTACAGGAGCCTGGGTGACACTGCAGTGCACCTTCTGAGGTGTCTAGACAATAATCAGCACAGGAGCCTATGTCATAATGCAGTGCACTTTCAGATGTGCCTATGCAAGTATCAGGACAAGATATTGGGTCATACTGCACTGCACCTTCTGAAGTGTCTATACAAGTATCAGCACAAGAGCCTGGGTCATACTGCACTGCACCTTCTGAAGTGTCTAGACACGTATCAGCACAAGAGTCTGGGTCATACTGCAGTGCACCTTCTAAAGTGTCTAGACATGTATCAGCACAGGATCCTGGGCCATACTGCAGTACACCTTCTTATGTGTTTAGAGAAGTATCATCACAGGAGCCTGTGCAACACTGCAGTGCACCTTCTGAAGTGTCTAAACACTTATCAGCACAACAGCCTGGGTCATACTGCAGTGCACCTTCTGAAGTGTAGAGACACAGATCAGCACGAGGGCCTGGGTCATACTTGAGTGCACCTGCTTAAGTGTCCAGATATGGATCAACACAGGAGCTTGGGTCATACTGCAGTGCACCTTCTGAAATGTACAGACAAGTATCAGCACAGGAGCCTGGGTCATACTGCAGTGCACCTTCTGATGTGACTAGACATGTATCAGCACAGGCGTCTGCTCATACTGCAGTGCACCTTCTGAAGTGTCTAGACACATATCAGCACAGGAGCCTGGGTCATACTGCAGTGCACCTTCTGATGTGTCTAGATACGTATCAGCACAGGTGCCTAGGTCATACTGCAGTGCACCTTCTGAAGTGTCTAGACACTTCAGCACATGAGACTGTGTCACACTGCAGTGCATCTTCCGATGTGTCTATATACATATCAGCGCAGGAGCCTGGGTCATACTGCAGTGCACCTTATGAAGTGTCTAGACATGTATCAGCACAGGAGCCTGGGTCATTCTGCAGTGCACCTTATGAAGTGTCTAGATGTGGATCAGCACAGGAGCCTGGGTCATACTGCAGTGCAAATTCTGATGTGTCTAGACATGTATTAGCACAGGAGCCTGGGTCACACTGCAGTGCACCTTCTCAACTGTCTAGACACGGTTCAGCATAGGAGCCTGGGTTGTACTGCAGTGCACCTTCTGAAGTGTTTAGACATGTATCAGCACACTAGCCTGTGTCTTACTGCAGTGCATCTTCTGAAGTCTCTAGACATGTATCAGCATAGGAGCCTGGGTCTTACTGCAGTGCACCTTCTGATGTGTCTAGTCATGTATCAGCAAAGGAGCCTGGTTCATGCAGAAGTGGACCTTCTGATGTGTCTAGAGACGTATCAGCACAGATGTTTGGGTCATACTGCAGTGCACCATCTGAAGTATCTATTCACATATCAGCACAGGAGCCTGGTTCATACTGCAGTGCACCGTCTGATATGTCTAGACATGTATGAGCACAGGAGCCAGGATCATAATGCAGTGCACTTTCTGATGTGTCTAGACACATATCAGCACAGGAGCCTCAGTCATACTGCAGTGCACCTTCTGATGTGCCTAGAAAGGGATCAGCACAGGAGCCTGGGTCATACTGCAGTGCACCTTATGATGTGTCTAGACATGTATCAGCACAGGAGTTGGGGTCATCCTGCAGTGCACCTTCTGATGTATCTAGATATGTATCAGCACAGCAGTCTGGGTGACACTGCAGCGCACCTTCTGATGTGTCTAGACACGTGTTAGCACAGGAGCCTGGGTCATACTGGAGTGCACCTTCTGATGTGTCTACACACATATCAGCACAGGAGCCTGGGTCATACTGCAGTGCACCTTCTGATGTTTCTAGACACGTTTCAGCACAGGAGTCGGGGTCATCCTGCAGTGCACCTTCTGATGTATCTAGATACGTATAAGCACAGGAGTCTGGGTGATACTGAAGTCCACATTCTGAAGTGTCTAGACATGGATCAGCACAGGAACCTGGGTCATACTGGAGTGCGCCTTCTTATGTTTCTAGATACGGATCAGCACAGGAGCCTGGGTCATACTGAAGTGCACCTTCTAAAGTGTCTAGACATGTATCATCACAGGAGCCTGGGTCATACTGCAGTGCACCTTCTGATGTGTCTAGACGTGTATCAGCACAAGATATTGGGTCATACTGCAGTGGCCCTTCTGAAGTCTCTAGACAAGGATCAGCACAGGGGCCTGGGTCATACGGGAGTGCACCTTCTGATGTGACTAGATACGGATCAGCACAGGAGCCTGGGTCATATTGCAGTGCAACTTCTAATGTGTCTAGACATGAATCAATACAGAAGCCTGGGTCATACTGCAGTGCACCTTCAGATGTGTCTAGACATGTATCAGCACAAACGTCTGGGTCATAATGCAGAGCTCTTTCTGATGTGTCTAGACATGTATCAGCACAGGAGTCTGGGTCATACTGCAGTGCACCTTCTGAAGTGTCTAGACATGTATCAGCACATGAGTCTGGGTCATACTGCAGTGCACCTTCTGAAGTGTCTAGATACTGATCAGCACAGGAGCCTGTGTCATACTGTAGTGCACCTTCTGATGTTTCTAGACACAGATCAGCACAGGAGCCTGGGTCATGCTGCAGTGCACCTTCTGATGTGTCAAGACACATATCAGCACAGGAGTCTGGGTCATACTGCAGTGCACCTTCTGATGTGTCTAGACATGTATCAGCACAGGAGCCGGGTTCATACTGCAGTGCACCTTCTAATGTGTCTTTTCACACATCAGCACAGGGGCCTGGGTCATACTGCAGTGCACCTTCTGAAGTGTCTAGACACAGATCAGCACAGGAGCCTGGTTCATACTGCAGTATACTTTCTTATATGTCTTGACAAGTATTAGCACAGGAGCCTGGGTAACACTACAGTGCACCTTCTGTAGTGTCTAGACATGGATCAGCACAGGAGCCTGGGTCATACTGCAGTGCAACGTCTGAAGTCTCAGGACACGTATCAGCACAGGAGCCTGGGACATTCTGCAGTGCATCTTCTGAAGTGTCTAGACACGGATCAGCACAGGGGTCTGGGTATTACTGGAGTATAACTTCTTAAGTCTCTAGACACGTATCAGCACAGGAGCGTGGGTTTTACTGCACTGCACCTTCTGAAGTGTATAGACATGGATCAGCACAGGGGCCTGGGTCATACTGGAGTGCACCTTCTGAAGTGTCTAAGTACGGATCAGCACAAGAGCCTGGGTCATACTGCAGTGCACCTTCTGAGGTGTCTAGAGATGTATCAGGACAGGAGCCTGGGTTTCACTGCAGTGCACCTTCTGAAGTGTCTAGACAATTATCAGCACAGGAGCCTGTGTCATAATGCAGTGCACTTTCAGATGTGTCTATACAATATCAGCACAGGATATTGGGTCATACTGCACTGCACCTTCTGAAGTGTCTAGACACGTATCAGCACAAGAGCCTGGGTCATACTGCAGTGCACCTTCTGAAGTGTCTAGACAAGTATCAGCACAGGAGCCTGGTTCCTACTGCAGTGCACCTTCTGATGTGTCTAGACACATATGAGCCCAGGAGTCTGGGTCATACTGCAGTGCACCTTCTAATGTGTCTAGACACGTATGAGCACAGGAGCCTGGGTCATACTGTAGTGCACCTTCTGATGTGTCTAGACACATATCTGCACAGGAGCCTGGGTTATACTGCAGTGCACCATCTGATGTGTTTAGACGCGTATCAGCAAAGGAGCCTGTGTCATAATGCAGTGCACTTTCAGATGTGTCTATACAAGTATCAGCACAGGATATTGGGTCATACTGCACTGCACCTTCTGAAGTGTCTAGACACGTATCAGCACGAGAGCCTGGGTCATACTGCAGGGCACCTTCTGAAGTGACTAGACATGTTTGAGCACAGGAGCCTGGGTTCTACTGCAGTGTACCTCCTGAAGTGTCAAGACATGTATGAGCACAGGAGCCTGGGTCATACTGCAGTGCAACTTCTGATGTGTCTTGACATGTATCAGCACAAGAGCCTGGGTCACACTGCAGTGCACCTTCTGAAGTGTCTAGGCACAGGAGTCTGGGTCATACTGCAGTGCACCTTCTGATGTGTCTAGACATGTATCAGCACAAGATATTGGGTCATACTGCAGTGGCCCTTCTGAAGTCTCTAGACACGGATCAGCACAGGGGCCTGGGTCATACGGGAGTGCACCTTCTGATGTGACTAGATACGGATCAGCACAGGAGCCTGGGTCATATTGCAGTGCAACTTCTGATGTGTCTAGATACGAATCAGTACAGATGCCTGGGTCATACTGCAGTGCACCTTCAGATGTGTCTAGACATGTATCAGCACAAACGTCTGGGTCATAATGCAGAGCACCTTCTGATGTGTCTAGACATGTATCAGCACAGGAGTCTGGGTCATACTGCAGTGCACCTTCTGAAGTGTCTAGATACTGATCAGCACAGGAGCCTGTGTCATACTGCAGTGCACCTTCTGATGTTTCAAGACACAGATCAGCACAGGAGCCTGGGTCATGCTGCAGTGCACCTTCTGATGTGTCAAGACACATATCAGCACAGGAGTCTGGGTAATACTGCAGTGCACCTTCTGATGTGTCTAGACATGTATCAGCACAGGAGCCAGGTTCATACTGCAGTGCACCTTCTAAAGTGACTTTTCACATATCAGCACAGGGGCCTGGGTCATATTGCAGTGCACCTTCTGAAGTGTCTAGACACAGATCAGCACAGGAGCCTGGTTCATACTGCAGTATACCTTCTTATATGTCTAGACAAGTATTAGCACAGCAGTCTGGGTAACACTACAGTGCACCTTCTGTAGTGTCTAGACACGGATCAGCACAGGGGCCTGGGTCATACTGCAGTGCAACTTCTGAAGTTTCAGGACATGTATCAGCACAGGAGCCTGGGTCATACTGCAGTGCATCTTCTGAAGTGTCTAGACACGTATCATCACAGGGGTCTGGGTATTACTGGAGTATAACTTCTTAAGTCTCTAGACACGTATCAGTACAGGAGCCTGGGTTTTACTGCACCGCACCTTCTGAAGTGTATAGACACGGATCAGCACAGGGGCCTGGGTCATACTGGAGTGCACCTTCTGAAGTGTCTAGGTACAGATCAGCACAAGAGCCTGGGTCATACTGCAGTGCACCTTCTGAGGTGTCTAGAGATGTACCAGGACAGGAGCCTGGGTCTCACTGCAGTGCACCTTCTGAAGTGTCTAGACAATTATCAGCACAGGAGCCTGTGTCATAATGCAGTGCACTTTCAGATGTGTCTATACAAGTATCAGCACAGGATATTGGGTCATACTGCACTGCACCTTCTGAAGTGTCTAGACACGTATCAGCACAAGAGCCTGGGTCATACTGCAGTGCACCTTCTGAAGTGTCTAGACACGTATCAGCAGAGGAGCCTCGTTCCTACTGCAGTGCACACTCTGATGTGTCTAGACACATATGAGCCCAGGAGCCTGGGTCATACTGCAGTGCACCTTCTAATGTGTCTAGACAAGTATGAGCACAGGAGCCTGGGTCATACTGCAGTGCACCTTCTGATGTGTCTAGACACATATCTGCACAGGAGCCTGGGTGATACTGCAGTGCACCATCTGATGTGTTTACACACGTATCAGCAAAGGAGCCTGTGTCATAATGCAGTGCACTTTCAGATGTGTGTATACAAGTATCAGCACAGGATATTGGGTCATACTGCACTGCACCTTCTGAAGTGTCTAGACATGTATCAGCACGAGAGCCTGGGTCATACTGCAGTGCACCTTCTGAAGTGACTAGACATGTATGAGCACAGGAGCCTGGGTCCTACTGCAGTGTACCTCCTGAAGTGTCAAGACATGTATGAGCACAGGAGTCTGGGTCATACTGCAGTGCATCTTCTGATGTGTCTTGACATGTATCAGCACAGGAGCCTGGGTTACACTGCAGTGCACCTTCTGAAGTGTCTAGGCACGTATCAGCACAGGAGCCTGGGTCATACTGCACTGCACCTTCTGAAGTGTCATAACACGTTTGAGCACAGGAGCCTGGGTCATACTGCAGTGCATCTTCTGATGTGTCTTGACATGTATCAGCACAGGAACCTCGGTCACACTGCAGTGCAAGTTCTGAAGTGTCTAGACACATATCAGCACAGGAGCCTGGGTCATACTGCAGTGCACCTTCTGAAGTGTCTAGACACGTATCAGCACAAGGGCCTGGGTCATACTGCAGTGCACCTTCTGAAGTGTCTAGACACGGATCATCACAGGAGCCTGGGTCATACTGCACTGCACCTTCTGATGGGTCTAAACACATATTAGCACAGGAGGATGGGTCATACTGCAGTGCACCATCTGAAGTGTCCAGATACGTATCAGCACCTTCTCAACTGTCTAGGCACGTATCAGCACAGGAGACTGGGTCATAATGCAGTGGACCTTCTGATGTGTCTAGACACGTATCAGCAAAGGAGCCTATGTCATACTGCAGTGCACCTGCTGAAGTCTCTTAACATGTATCTGCGCAGGCGCCTGGGTCATACTGCAGTGCATCTTCTGATGTGTCTAGACACGGATCACCACAGAAACTTGGGTCATACTGCAGTGCACCTTCTGAAGTGTCTAGACACATATTAGCACAGGAATCTGGGTAATACTGCTGTGCACCATCTGAAGTGTCTAGACACATATCAGCACATTGGTCATACTGCAGTGCACCTTTTGAAGTGTCTAGACACATATCAGCACAGGAGCCTGAGTCATGCTGCAGTGCACCTTCTGAAGTGTTTAGCACACATGACCACAGGAGTCTGGGTCATACTGCAGTGCACCTTCTGAAGAGTCTAGACATGTATTAGCACAATAGCCTGGGTCATACTGCAGTGCAGTGCACCTTCTCATGTGTCTAGACATGTATCAGCACAGGAGCCTAAATCATACTGCAGTACACCTTCTGATGCGTCTAGACACATATCAGCACAGGAGTCTGGGTTATCCTGCAGTGCACCTTCTAATGTGTCTAGACACGTTTCAGCACAGGAGTCTGGGTCATACTGCAGTGCACCTTCTGATGCGTCTAGACATGCATGAGCACAGGAGTCTGGGTCATACTGCAGTGCAACTTCTGATGTGTCTAGACATGTATCAGCACAAGAACCTGGGTCATACTGCAGTGCAGTGCACCTTCTGATGTCTAAACACGTATCAGCACAAGAGCCTGGGTCGTATTGCAGTGCATCTTCTGAAGTGTCTAGACAGGGATCAGCACAGGAGCCTGGGTCATACTGCAGTGTAACTTCTGATGTCTTTAGACATGTATCAACACAGGAGCTTGGGTCATACTGCAGTGCACCTTCTGAAGTGTCTTGACACAGATGAGCACAGGGGCCTGAGTCATACTGCAGTACACCTTCTGATGTTTCTAGCCACATTAAAGCTTTTTGTCTAAACCTTGATTTAACCAAATCAAACACACACATTTTATGATATTCCTAGTTTGAATGTGTGCCTCATTGTATCCTTGTTCAATGGGGTTGTGTGGGTGAAACACGGGTCCAGTGCATAACCTGCATCCCCTGCTAGATGGTATAGAGGGATGTCACCTTGGCAAATGTGGTGTACAGCTTGCAAGTTTGGCATACGTGTGAGTCATGGAAACTTCCTGGGTTACCTGCACAGACACTGTAGATGATCCCTTGGGCATTACTTACAACCTGACAGTTTACAGAAGTGGAAACCTTTTCTGTTGATGTACTTCCTTCACTGTTCACTGGGTAAGGTTTTTATTCCAATCTGTGTGCAATCCATGGCCCCCAAAACCTTCAGGGAATTGTGCTACCTCATAGAATCCCTATGTGATTCTTACTCTTTCCTCTGGGGTATTCATGAGAAACCCTTGCATACAGTAGCATTGCACTTAAAAACTGATGTAATATTCTAGAGGGTGATGTCTGTGATACCCCTAATATATCCCCTCTGGGTGTCTGGAAAGGACCAGTACCTAGTATATGTAATGCTAAATATACCTTTTTTTCCACCTGGATAAGTTCTCTATGATTTCCATGTGGCTGAGATGGGTGAGGCAGAGGTTGCATATTTCCTCCAGTGTTTCCCTGTCCACCCTCTGTCTCTCAACAATTCCTAGGTTATGCAGTCTATGATGAGTTTAATTAGGTCTAAACACTCTTCCTCATCTTGCCCAAGGTCTACCAGCAGCCTGATTTAAAGCCTGTTGCACATACAGCATAATGATAGCAGCAGCAACTCCGACATGTTTTTTAAGTGTAACTGTGTCTGTATTACAAAAGGTATTGGTATACATGGCAAGAACCTACACCAAGTATACAGGATTGCTTAATAGCTTCCTGAATAGCTCTGCCATGTTGGATTGCTTAATTAGCATTTACTTTGGCTCTTTATGCTTTCATTAGCATATTCTGCCATTTTCTTTGTTTAGCAGCTCTAGATGTTGTGTAGAGCTGCTCAATGAATACCAAATAGCATGTTAATATTACCGTCACCACAATCACTACACTTCATGTAGCTCTTTATGAATCGGGCCTATTAACTTAAAATGTTGGTTATTCACTATATATCCTTTGGAAGTGAATATAGATTTATTGGAAACAGGAAATGAAAATTTTAATGTTATATCTGAGAGAAAAGAAATTCTTTAGTTAGTATAGTTTTATGGAGAAAGTAAATGTTAAAAATGATGGAAAACAATAACAGAGAAATATAATATATCAAAGGGAAGCCAGCTAACTGTAAAGCCATAACATAGAACACATGTAACAGAACTCAAATCTTTTTGGAATCCACCTTAAACCTTGAGCCTTCAAAATTATTAGAGTACATAATGAGATAATTTATACAGGTAGTGATAACAAATCATAAATATGCATTAGTACTTTAGTCAACAGACATTCAGATTAGATTCCACCTCCCACATAAAAGTATAAATCAGTCTGTACGCTGTCAAAGTCAGTAGTGTTCCTTAAATGTAAGACCTTCTTAACACTTTCTTCATTTCTTCTTTCCCTAACAAAGAACAGTGGAGTCACTTGTCCCACAGCCTGTATGTGTGTTAGAAGTTAGTTACACTCTTTAATGCATTGTAGCCTATTTTTTCTTCTGCATACAGCAATAGATTGACTCCTACTTGTTAAAATCATGAACCTATTTGCTGAACTTTCTAGAAGTAGTCATGAGGTGCAGCTGCGCAGCAATTTGATACTAGAATAGACGAGTTCTGCTGTAGCAAGCTATATTTCAATGTTGCTACCATTATGCATCAAAGCTGTGCTACAATATTGCTCAGCAGTTGTATGCAGTTCATTCTTCTATTCTGCTTGAAATTGCTAAAGTGAGTTGATCAGTACCAGTATAAATATTTATTAATTACTGCAATGTTTTGTGTCTTTCCTAGTAGTGTTTACTAAAATGTCACTTACTACCTGTTTTTTTTTTTTTTTTTTTTTTATCTTCTACCCATGTGTTCTTACTATGTCTCTCCTCTTTCTGTAGGTCCTGTAAAATATATCGGTCTGTGGCTGGTGCTTAATGCAGCTGATATAACATCTAGTTTAACCCACTTATACTGTGCTAAATCACAGTTAAACAGTGGAAAATTGTTCCATTTTCATTTTTTAGCTAACTATTTGTCTGACTTAATAGGATAGAGTCTGTTTTGAAATGCTAACCTAGTGTGTGTGTGTGTGTGTGTGTGTGTGTGTGTGTACGTGTGCGTATGGGCTGCATGAGTGTGTTTGTGCATGCTGTGTGGGTGTGTGTGCGTGTGTGTGTGTGTGTGTGTGTGTGTGTGTGTGTGTATAAATTACAGAAGGAGTCCATTCTGGTCCTGTTGCGGGTGCTGAAAGAGCAATTTTGACTAACATCAAAGAATGAAACAATACTAATTTCATGAATTTAATTGAACTTTAATCATATCCTGACTTAGACATGGAATCCATTACTGTCATGGTATTAGAAACTCAAACAACTTGGAGAAATTAAACAGAGAGAAACTAAAATACTAGGGGGACTTTATTTAGATTGTCAAACTATTTTTAGTGACTCCAACAGTAACATAATCTGTTTATATGGCTTCCCCCAACTCATCTCCACTCCTATTAAATGCAATAAGATCAGTAACATAAGCTACTCCACTATTGACTGGAGAATCACAAATTTCCCAAACAATATTCTCACTTCTGGTTTCCTCCCTTGCTCCTTAAGTGATCACCTTCCTTCTTTTACAATTAATCATTTTAACTCCCCTGTGAAACACCACCACCACTATAATCTAGTGCATAAACTCACATTTGCCTAACAGTTCTTGGAATTCATAAATTCCAATGCCTTGGATCAACTAATCCATAGTCCCACCAGGGGCTCCAGTATCCTACACCTGGTCATTACCAACATGGGAAATTGATGCTCCATACCTATGGTCACCCCCTCGTTGGTCAGGACAGACCATAAGCTAATCACCCTTAACATCCACATACCAACCCCACCCCCCAGTAAGGAAACCTCCATTAAAAACTTCTCCAAAGCCAACTTCATGCTACTCAAGTCAGAAGTTACAAACTTCATGACACCCATGCAGACGGGAACTGAAAGTTCGACTGCTGAGTCCTACACTAAGGCACTGTATGAGCACATCCACTCATGCATGAATCGTGCCATCCCAAATAGATCCAAGATGCTCTCCTCCAAAAAAGGAAGCCAATCTGGTGGTTCCCTGCCATAAACAAACTTTACAACAAAAGGAAAAAACTGTTGCAGAAAAGAGGAAAATCCCAGGATGCAAAAAACTCCCTTACCAGCCTCAGTAAGAAGCTGAGATCCCTCATAAAATCCTCCAAAGCTAAGTACGAAAATAAACTTGCCAAAGATTCCAAAGACAACCACAAGGCATTCTATAACTATGTCAAGAATCTAAATGGCAATGCTCAGATCTGCTCTGAGCTACAACAGAATGGCATTAAATATAATGATCCCAAGGATATTGCCAATATTCTGGCAGATCAATTCAGTGCCAACGTCACCCCCCCTCTCAACCCGCAAATGGCCCATCTCAATACCGGAAGATTGCCAAATTCCGGTAATAACAGCCACGCAGGTAAAAAATGCACTCTCCACAGCTAAGAATACAGCATCCATGGGACCAGATGACATCATGGGCTGTGTACTACATGAACTACAAAATGAACTGGCACCTCACCTAAGTGTCATATTTAATCATACCCTCACCCCAGGCTTCATGCCCACTGAGTGGCGCACAGCTACAGTTATCCCACTCCACAAAGGGAGATCCACCTTGGATCCCGGGAACTACCGCCCCATCAGTCTGACGAGCCTGATCTGCAAGACCATGGAATGTATTATCATGGAACTTATAAACAAAGACATTGGCAACCTTAAAACACTGGACCCCACCCAGTTTGGGTTCGTGAAGGGCCGATCTTGTCTCCTGAACCTGACTGACTTCTTCGAATCAGTCTCCAGAGCTGTTGATGAGGGTAAGGCAGTCCACACAGCCTATCTGGACCTCGCCAAGACCTTTGACACCATCCCCCACTCTGGAATCATAGATAAACTTAATAAGCTGGGCATTTATCCCTATGTCACTCGATGGGTTGCCAACTGGCTTACTGATAGAACCCACACTGTAAAAGTAGCTGACTCCAAATCCAGCTCCAGACAAGTGACAAGTGGAGTACTTCAGGGTTCAGTCCTGGGACCTCTCTTGTTTGGCATCTACTTCTCTGAAGTACAGACCAACACTAAGGGACTCTGGCTAACAAAGTTTACAGATGACTGCAAACTGGGAGCCATTACTGAATCCCCAAATGATGTCGATACTCTTCAAAAGGGCCTTACAGAAACAGATGCTTGGTGCCAGAGCCATGGACTCAAGCTCAATGCCAAGAAATGTATAGTTATCCCCTTTGGGAAAAAAACATGTACCTATGAATTATCACATAGGTGGCAGTACACTAAACACTGAAAGTGTAATAAGAGACTTAGGGACACAGGTGGACAGTGGTCTCACCTTCAATAACCACATCGCCACAACAGTCAGGAAATCCTTCTATGTGGCACACCTCATCACTAAGGGCTTTTCATCCAGAAAAAAGGAGGTCATTGTCCCACTGTACTCATCCCTCATTAGACCCATTATAGAATACAGTGCCCCATTTGGTATGTACCTCTCAAGACATCTGCAACAACTGGAAAGGCCGCAGAAATACCTCACTAAAAGAATCACAGGCCTAAAGCAGATGCCCTATGCTGACCACCTTAAAAAACTCCAGCTGTACTCTGATGCATATCGTCTACTCTGAGGCGGTTTCTGCTTAACATAGAAGACCATGTCAAACCCAGAGCTGTTGGACATGCTACACTTAAATAAATCCCAAACCCTCAGAGCCACACGCTCCAGAGATCTAAACCTTGTCATCACAATAAACAAAATATGCTGGAGGGATAGGTTCCTGACCCAGAGACTCCCAAGACTCTGGAATAGACTGCCCATACATGTCAAGCAGAGCACCTCTTTGGCCCTCTTCAAAAGGAACCTTGATGACTGGATGGGAGAAAGGAAATTCACCCCAGGGATCATGTCAGTCACCCTGCTAGACAGGGGTTCAGGGAAGTAAATAGTGTGGGAAGAAATAACCAGGGAATTGTTATGGCTAGGCTTGTATAGACCCTAGGGCTGATAGCCTAGTACCAGCCTATGAACCTATGAGCATCTTTCTATAAAGACACTTTTCTGGCCAGCTTAGGATACCTTATCTGGAACCACCTTCATACCACTCCATTAGATGACGCTGTCTCATACTTCAATGATACATTTCCCTGCATCCTAAATGAACATGATCCCATAAGAAATAAAAGAGATAAAGTAAATCCTGCACCATGATTAATGAGAAAAAGAAAATGATAATGAAAGATATAGAAAGAGCTTGGAATACTTGGAAACAAACTAAAACTCAGTCCACATGTCATGACTATAAACAACTCCAAAACATAGTAAAACATGAAAAAAACTTGACAAAAAAGTATACAATACAAACTAAGCAAAAAATCTCCAAACTTTTCTTGTCCTCCATCAACAATCTTATATATCCTGACCACACTACCCAGCCAACCCCATCTAGTAACTATACTACTGACAGCAATGTCAGCCAGTACACATTAATGGAGTATCTTCCCTCTTAAGCATAAATAACCCTACAACTTGTAACAGCTCACCATGTCCATAGCAAACAAATAATTCCAACACACTGGATTTTGAACTGATCCCCATCCACCATCAGGAAATACGTTCTGAAACTAAAGCCAGCTGCACATGTCACAAATAATCTTCCAGCAGAGCAGCAAGCACTCTACCTTACCCATCCTAATAAACATTTCATCTCAGAAAGGTATGTCCCTAAAATTTAGAAAAAGAAACCTTATATCCTACCACTACATAAAGGTGGTTCTTCTGTTGATTCTGAAATTACAGACTAATAGCCATTCTGTACCCCCAACCCAAAGAAAATTTTGTCCAATACCAGCTATTTAATTTATTTTACCACAAATGACTTATTAAGCCACACACAGCACAGTTTCAGGCTACACCATTGCACAATAACAGCTCTACTACCGTCAGTAGATACAGGAATACAAGGAATTTAGTAGCAGCACTTTTCCGTGATTTGTCAAACATTTTTGATGCTGTATCTCAACAAAAAACTACTCTACAAGCTCTCCTCCCTAGGACTTCAGCTGTTATCTCTCAACTAGTTCAACAGCTGTCTCAGTGATAGACTTCAAGCTGCAATGATTCTCTCCATTTTTCTCTCTGCATGTAATGGTGCCTCGAGCATCTGTCTGTCGTTGCTTGCTATTTCATAAATGACCCACATACCACAACTAAACATGCTGCCACAACTCAGTATGCTGATGATTCCACATTCATTTGTACTACCATAAATCCTACAGCAGCACCAAACACAAGCACAGGAATCCTTCAACATCATTGAAACATGGCTCCATAATTCTTAAAGTCCAAATTTATTCTGTTCTCTTCCAAACAATACTCTACCAACAAAGCTCTCTTCACTGTTATGTCTTTTGACCAAACAAAAATTGAAACTGTAACTCATAACAATCTCCTCTGTGTCATCACAAATAATGCCATGGGGGAGGGGGGGGCAGAGCCTGAATGGCTAACTGAAAGCAGCAGTATTTTAGAGCTCCATATAACTAGTTAAATAAGACAGGAAAAAATATTATTTTTTTTTCTTCAAAGTATAAAATCTTATAGATAAAGGACTGATTTACATAATTAGAAACTTTGGTGAAGTTTTACAAATAACTTCCTGCCAAAATTCACTTGTTAAAATGAGCAACTCAAAGAATTCTCATCAGGATGCTGCCTTAAAGAAGGAACTACAACAGATGGCATCTACCCTGCAGGAGTTGTCTTTGAAGATGGATGATTTTAAAGAGAACCTAGAAAATCTTAAAACAAGCAGTCAAAAACAGGCTGACACCCTCAAGGAAATGCTACAACACCAGACAAGGATAACAGGAATAGAGGTTTCTCTAAATGACTTAGAAAGCAGACTTAAGGAAGTGGAAACACAGAAAGAACTGCTTCTTAAACAAAACATTTGGTTGGTTAATAAGGTAGATGACTTGGAAAATAGGGAGAGGAGAAATAACATCAGGATTTTCGGATTACCTGAAAACACAGAAGGTGAGGATATTATTTCCTTTTTATCAAGCTGGATCCCTGACTTTTTAAATTTAAAAGGACTTTCCTTTGGCATTGAAAGGGCACACAGAGCTCTTGGGAAACCTGCCACTAACTCAAACTCTCCTCATAGGTCAATAATTGTCAAATTTCTTTCATACTTGGACAAGGAACTGATTTTAAGATCTGCTTGGAGGAAGGCACCTCTACAATATAAACAGAGCCTGATAAGATTTGATAATGACTATTCATCTAGAATAATGGAACAAAGGAAAAAAGTGTGGCCAATGTTAAAGTTTCTGAAACAAAATAACATCAAGGCACAACTTGCATATCCAGCTAAGATAAGAATAATGTATGCCAACGAAATAAGGACTTTTATTGACTTAGAAAAAGCCTCTTCATTTATTAAAGCTAATAATGTGATTACTTTACCAGAAGATATGGATTGGATGTCACCTTCGCTCAAGAGAACAAAAGAAACAAATAGTCTGGACAGATGTCAAAAAGAAGAAGCAAAAGACTGATACTGTTACAGCCAAATCTCTCAAAGCATCTACTATGATATGGATTGTTTTAACATTACTTTAAAGGACCAATTTCACTGCTTGGAATTTTAAAACATAGGTAACTAACTATTGGAATCTTTATCTATATTTCTTGAAAATAGATGACACATCAGAGTTTTCACATTACCTCAGGTATATAAAACAGGGTACTTTTCTTTCACAGAAGGAGGGTTATATAGCACATAAAATATTTATACTTTAAATCAGCATACATAGTATATGTGTATTTTCTCTTAATTTTCTCTTTTCTTTCTCTCTCTTCTTTCTTTTCTCATTATTTATTTTAACTGCATCTTGTCTCCCTTTCTAAATTCTCTCTTATTTACTATACTAGTATAGTCTGTATATATTTAATAACTCACTATCTATACATAGATAAATAATAGTCTAAAATAATCTAGTTGTAAGGTAGACTAATTGGAATAGTGAACTTAATTGTTATTACAAGATTCATTAGATTAATAATAGTCACTGTTATGCTTATTGGGATTGGGGACATGTTCTCAATTAACTCTAAAATGTTCCATTCATGTACATATGTCCTTTGAATTATTTCCTTTTAGTATTAACAAATACATAAAAAAGGAGGGAAAATGTACTGTTGGTTAAGAGAAGTGAAGTTTTCTTCACATTCTATTTGCATTGCCATAGCAACAGTAAATAATTGCTACAATTTCTAAGGACACTGAGAACCTGCAAAGTGCATTTAGCCTCACAGATAACAAATAATAAGAAAAAGTAATGTTGTTTAGTTATTAAAATGAAAAACAACCTAAGCAAGGTAAAATAAATACATAATAGGACTCTTTGCAAATATTTTATGATTTATCCTCATAGGATTACATATTCCTGGAAACACAACTGAAATGTTCCAAAATTACATATGCACTTAAATGTAGCTGCTTGATTAAAAAGTATTACTCAGTTTAACATGCTGATTTCACAAGCTGTCTGCACTGTAAAAGTTTCATTTTATATGTTACTTGAAATTGTCAGTCTCTAGAGCATATGAAAATATACATATTACTTTTTGCAACATGTTATCTTTGCAGTTACCTCGCACTCTGTACAAACTCACTTGGTATATGATAGCTATTCATTTAAAATATCAGTTTAAATATTAAATGTGCCCTTGAAATGCTACTGACATTTTGACAAAATATAATCTGAACTGTAAAATGAATGACTTGAAAGAAGTGAAGTAATGTATAGATTTCAAAGACAGTTCTTGACACTACAGTAAAAGTAAAAATATATATTCACAAGGAAGTATTGAAATGTTTTAGTATTCCAGTTAAAATAGCTTACTGTCAACATTTTGTGATATCAGAAAGTTTGAAGAGCTAGGAAATTACTATTCTTTGTCTTTATAATGATTATTAGACAGATGTTAGACTCTGCTTAGTTTAATGAATTGTGACATATGTTTATGAGGAAAAGTGGACTCAATTACTCACATTGGACTACACATTCCTGGAAACTCAACTGAAATTTCCCCAGATTACTTGTGAATTTAAATGAAACTGCCTGATTAATAAGCATAACTTACTTTAACAACCTGAATCCATAAGCTATCTGTTCTATATATGCTACATTATATATGTCACTTGCATATGACAGGCTCTAGAGCACACAAAAAATACATATTATTTTTGCAACATGCTATATTTACAGTAATCATACATTCTAGACTAACTTAATTGGCAACTGGCAAGTTATTTATTTGAAACATCAGTCTAAATATTAATTGTGCCCTTGAAATGTTGTTGCCTGAATTGAAAAAGGAATGATTTGAAGAAGTGAAGTATTGTACAGATTTCAAAGACAGCTATTGGCAGTACAATATAAGTAGAAATGTATACATGCAAGGAAAAATTGAAATGCTTTATACTTTTAGTTAAAATAGCTTATTGTTAACTTTTTGCTTTATCAGAAAATATAAAGAGCTAGGAAATTATTTCCAATTTGTCTTTATAATGTTTACTAAAGTGATGTTAGTCACTGACTTGTTTAATGGATTGCGAGTCATGTACAAGATGGACTACTGAATGTTATTTCCGTTTACCTATGTTTGCTGAATTTTTTTTATTAGTACTGATTTAAAACAAGGGAAAGAAAGAGAAGGGAAATCTCTGTTTTTGGTCAAGGGAGGGGAGGTTTAAGAGTATTCTAACTGCCCAAAGAGCTCTCTAAGATGCTCTAAATACTATTTGATTAATACTTACCTAAGGTAAGTCTTGATTACCATATAGGTACCTTCACATTCATTCTACACCTGATGTGATTACCCATTCTGGAAGCAGGAGGTGCCTTATGCAGGATGGGAATTGTTAGGGTGATCATAGTTCATTCTTAGACTCTGCTTTGTAAATCTATAAATATGTAAAAGTACTGCACACTAGAATGTAGGGCGCCTCTACTCAGAGTCAGGATACCACTGAAAAGCCATGTCTTTTCACAAGTGTAAGTTGAAGTTGGTGAGCTGAAGATTGGGAAAGTAAAGGAAGACAGTACACCTAGAGTAAATTCATATTTCATTGGTAATCACTCATTGTCTCCTGTAGAGTCCTATTATTTTAGTAATAATCTATTTGTTGTTGGCTTATTTAGTGTATGCTCCTCTGTTGCATTTAATTTATCCAAAATGACATATCTGACATATTTGGGATCTCTTAAGGGTAACTAAATACTGGATATTTTCTAAGTCAACTTAATAATTATTTACACTCCTAACATTCCATCCTGATATATAAAATACTATAAAACAATAGTAAAATAATATAGAATTTCATATCTCTTTTAAGAAAATTCTCCATATAATAATTTAACATATGGAGCTCAGTTGATATTGTTGGTTAAAGGTATGAGTGATAATCCAACAAATCTATCTTTATCTATTGGATTAAGAATGACTTTCATTCAATGTTTAATGGGAAATTCATATTTACTTGTATTTGATACTTTAGAATTAATGTTTTATAGAAGTACTTTTTTAAAGCCTGACTAGAATTTTACCCTACTTGTATTTAAAGAAGAAAGAACATTAAGCATTAAGTTTACACACATAAAAATAACATTCAATGTCATCAGAGAATATGGTATAACTACTATAATCAAAATAAAAAAAAAGAAGCAAAAAGTTTCTTCCAACAATAACTTGAAATGGATTTAACATTCTTATCATTAAATATTAATGGCATAAATAATGCAAATAAAAGATCAAACTTACTAAAATATTTAAATCTAAATAAGGCACAAGTAGTATTTCTCCAGGAAATACATTTTAAGACTAATGATAGCTTTATTTGGAACCCTAAGGACTATACAGTCTTTGTTCAATCCTCCTATAGAACAAAGACAAAAGGAGTATCAATTCTCTGGAAGAAAAACATAATCACTTCAAAAGTTATTTATAAATATGAAGACAAAGAAGGTCTACTAGCATTTGTTATAATTAAATTTAATAACAGAATATGGACCTTAGCTAATCTATATTGGTTCCCAGGAATTGGAGCAGGAATGGTTAAAAAAAAATCTAGATTTTATTTCCAACAATTATAAAAGGAAATCTTATACTGGGAGGAGACTTTAATTGTACCTTAGAAGCTTCTGAAACCACCATGAAGTCTTTTCGCATAGCAACTATTTCAAAATCATTAAAAAGACGGATTGATTCATTTCATTTAATAGACACTTTTAAAGTAAAAGATGGTAAATCCTTATTGTTTTCCCATAAAGACCATAGATTTGGAACACAAACCAGAAGAGACAAATTATTCGTAGTTCAGGATTTACAAACAAAAATCCTCAACTTCTCAATAGTTCCATGTCCCTTCTCAGATTATGACTCTCTGATAATGAAGCTCCAAACAGAGTTTAAACCTTTAATCCTCTCAACTAGAATTCCATCATATATCATGAAAATTAAAGAATTCAGACCCTGGATGTTGTCAGAACTACAATTATTTATTGAAATTAATAATACAACAGAAATCAGCAGAGTCATGGTTTGGGACTCAATAAAAGTGTATTTATTTGGTATGACCCTTAGCTGGTACAGAAACAAAGTCAGAGAGTGGGAATCTGAATCAGTAGACTTGCAAACCAGACTTTTGACAGCAAAATCTAAAAGAAAATCAGAATTGTCCAGAAGTAAAAAAATAATAGAGGAATTAAATAAAAATATAATGAAATTCTAGCACACAAAACTTGTCTAGCCTTGGAAAAATTAAAAATAAACTTGTTAGCCACCTCCCCCAGATATCTACATACTTTATCTACAAGAATTAAAATACAATCTAAAGCAAATAACATTAGTAGTATATATCATGAAAAGAAAAGGAAAACATATCAGATATAGGAGACATCTTTGAAGCATTTTGGTTCCATTATATGGAACACTTCAAAAAATAAGATTTAGATACCAACCAAATAAACTTAGATACAAACCTTATCAATATAAAAAAAATTCCCGAAAACTTAAAACTAGACCTACAAAAACCTATATCCTACAAAAAATTGTTGACAAGATAAAAGAAAGTAAATCTAACAAAGCTCCAGGGATAGATGGTATAATTACAGAAATTTACAAACTCTTCCCTTCAACAGTAATCTCCCTTTTTCATAAAATTTTGCTAGAAGTCCAGTCAGAAGCAAAAATACCACCCTCATGGAAATATTCTCTCATAACACCAATTCTAAAAGATAATAAACCATCAGATCTTTGCACCTCATACAGACCTATATCATTACTGAATAGTGATTACAAAATATTCATGTCAGTCCTTGCTAACAGAATGAAAATCCCACTTTCAAAGACAATTAATAATGATCAAACTGTATTTTTATATAACAGGCACACACGTGATAATATTAAAAGGATACTTACTCTTATAGATTATGTGAATAAAGAAGATAGAGAAACACTTGTAATTGGATTAGACATAGAAAAAGCCTTTGATTCCCTCAACTGGGAATATCTATTTAAAACTTTAGCATTATTTGAATTTCCTCCTACCTTCATCTTATTACTAAAAACATATATATTAATAACTTAGCCTACATTAAATTAGGTTCTTTCACCTCAGAATCTATCCATATAACGAAAGGTACTAAACAAGGGTGCCCCCTTTCTCCTATTTTATTTGCTTTGGCTATAGAAATACTTGCAGAAATAATATGCAATAATCCAAGAATAAAAGGAGCAGAAGTCTATGACCAGTACATATCTAAAATAATGCTTTTTGCTGATGATATTTTATTAACCCTATTAAATTTCAGAGAGTCATTAGGAGAGCTAGAAGAAGTAATGGAGAAATGTTATAAGATTTCAGGTCTACACTTTAATAGATCAAAATCAAAATTTCTATTTTTAAATAAGAAAAAAGAACTACAAGTTACAAATAAATCCATCATAGGAAAACAAGAACTTATGCTAAATTATTTAGGAATAGTGTTATGCAAAAATATAAACGAAACAATATTAATAAATTATAAAAACATTATTGAAACAATAAAAAATATATAAAAAAAAGTGGAACAAAATTATATTAACTTTTGAAGACAGATTGCAATTAATAAAAATGGTCTTATTGCCAAAAATACTATATGTAGCATTAGCAATACAGTTAATTCCTGAAAGATGCATTCTTAAAGAAATAAACTCATGTTTAATAAATTTTTTTATGGTATCCCAAAAAGAGTAGAGTAGCTCTAACTCATCACAATAGACCCTAGAAATAAGGAGGATTAAACTTCCCAGAAATAGAAACATATATAAAAGCATCTGTGCTTAAAACTACAATAGACTGGATAAACCCAAATTATTTTTTGGAAACTGGAAAGAATTAACAATGGCTAAATTAACAAATGAATTTAATCTGTTAAAAAAAATAATAGTATACAAATTAAACACATCCTGGTACATACTATGCATAAGTATACAATATAATATAACAAAACCTTCTAAAACAACACTGATTAATCATTACATCAATTCCTTTAGGAAACTTATTAATGCAAACATAGATCTAAATCTTTGGTCTAACCTTTTAACCCCATTTACCATCACTAAGAACTTTCCTCACAAAATATATAGGGAAACAATAACAACCTGGGAACAAAATGGATTCTTATGCTGGTTTCAATGTGTAAATAAATTAAATGTTTAGATATACATATGATAAAAACTGCTTACAATATTCCAACACAGGACTGGTTAACCTTACAAAGCATTCTAATGTACACTCAAGATTTATGCAGATTAATTAATAATTCCTCATTTAAAGATATTCCAAATCTAATAAGTTTTTTGTATGAATTTATATATAATAGTTGTGAAAAGAAAAATTCCATTTCAAATCTATATACAGAGTTAATAACATATAAGAAATTCCCAAACCATCATACTGGCAGTTCTTAACTCAAGGTCAGTCATTGCAGTTAAACAGAAGAAATTAAAACTGACATCTTACTATCAGTTAATTACACCTCTAACACATAGTACTGGAAAATATTTAACTGGAAATACTTGCATAGAGCATTTTTAACACCAGATAGAATTAAAAAGATCAGTACTATTACAAATGTTCTTTGCTGGAGGTGTGAAAAGTCAAATAAAGCAGACTGGATTCATATTTTTATGAATGTAATAAAATTAATCATATTGGAATGGAATCAATCATTTTTTATCATCTTTATTTAATGAATCCTTTACTTTAACTAAAGTATTGAGTATTCTCAAAAATAAGCCCAATGAGGGCCAAACTGATAAAATAACCAAAGCCAGGATAAACTGAGGGGAAAGACTCTGTCATTGTCCATGTTGGTGTGAATGACCTGAGACATACCTCCCTGGACTACATGAAAAGAGACAATGGAGGAGCTCTCTGATCTTGTAGCCCAGGCCGGTATGACCCTAGCCCTGAGTAGCATCCTGCCATCACCCAGAATGATAACACAGTACAAGGACAAAATGATTGACTTTAACAATTGGCTAAGCTTCTGGTGTCATTCTAAGGGAATTCAGTATCTGTCTGCCTGGGATGACATGATCGACAGACCACACTGCTTTGCCAGAGATGGCCTGCACCTGTCGCCCTTGGGATTCCTTATAGTGGCAAAGGCTCTTGCCACCCCTATAGTGCCTTTTTTAGGCAAGGTTCAAATGACAAATTCACCATCATAACAGGTACAAGCAAGCAAAATCTGAGGGTAATGCTACTCAATGCTAGAAGTCTAAACCTCAAAATGCACTCACTTGAGGCACTCCTTAAAATGGAGAACATTGACATCTGTGCAGTGACAGAGACCTGGTTCAAAGCTCCAGAGAGCACCCCTGCATTACCAGGCTATAATTCATGCCACACCTTTCAGCCACCAAACCCGGACCGAAACAATAAAGGTGGAGGCGTGTCCATATTCATTAAGGATATCCACACCTCCAAGCTAGTTGCTCAGCATAATGTATCCAAGATTATCCAAGTTCAACTAACTCCGGGCAAAACCGCAATCCAGATTGTAGCCTGCTACAGACCCCCCCACCATGCCCCAGGATTCCCACTCCTCTTTTCTTGATACACTGGAAAATATCAAGGTACAACCCAACACTCTAATAATGGGTGATTTCAACTACCCTACCATTAACATCAACGTTTTCTGGAAATCATCAATTCCAACGCTTTGGATCAACTTATCCACACCCCCACCAGAGGCAGCAATATCCTAGACCTGGTCATCACCAACATGGGTGACCGGTGTTCCACACCAGAGGTCAGCTCCTCGTTGGTCAGATCCGACCACAAGCTAATCACCCTAGACATCCACATCCCGCTCCCACCCCCCATTAGGAAAACAACCGTAAAAATTTCTCCAAAGCCAACTTCACGCTTCTTAAGACAGAAGTGGCAAACTTCATGACACCCATGCAGATGGACAACAGAGGTACGACTGCTGAATCCTACACAAATGCACTTTATAAGCACTTACACAAATGCATGGATTGTGCTATCCCTAACAGAACCAAGATGCTATCCTCCAAAAAAAGGAAGCCAATCTGGTGGTCTTCTGCCATAAACAAACTCTACAACAGAAGAAAGAAACTGTTGCAAAAACAAGTAAAATCCCACGATTGGAGGAACTCCCTGGTCAGCCTCAGTAAGAAGCTGAGATCCCTCATAAAATCCTCCAAAGCTAGTTATGAAAACAAAATTGCCACTGATTCTAAAGACAACCACAAAGCATTCTATAGCTATGTCAAAAATCTCAATGGCAACACTCAGATCTGCTCTGAGTTACAGCACAATGACACTAAATATACAGAACCAACTGATATTGCCAACTTCCTGGCAGATAGGTTCAGTGCTAACTTTACCCCCCTCTCACCCCCTAAAGGGCCCATCTTTATACCAGAAGAATGCAAAGTTCCTGTAATCACGGCTGCACATGTAAAAACTTCACTCTCCAAAGCCAAGAACACAGCATCCATGGGTCCTGACAACATCCCAGGCTGCCTTCTACATGTACTACAGAATGAACTGGCACCCCACCTAAGTACCATGTTCAATCATAGCCTCACCTCAGGCTTTGTACCCATTGAATGTCACACTGTGACAGTTATCCCACTCCACAAAGGGGTGGCCACAAAAGACCCCGGGAACTACCACCCCATTAGCCTGACGAGCCTTGGAATGTATCATCATGGAACTCATAAACAAAGACATTGGAGATCTCCAAACCCTGGACCCCACACAGTTTGTATTTGTAAAATGCAGATCATGTCTTCTAAACCTGATAAACTTCTTTGAAGTAGTCACCAAAGCCATAGATGAGGGTAAGGTGGTTCACACAGCCTATCTAAACCTCGCCAAGTTGTTCAACACCATCCCCCACTCTGGAATTATAGATAAACTCACTAAGCTAGGTATAAATCCCTATGTCACAAGGTGGGTTGCCAACTGGCTAACTGAAAGAACCCACACTGTGAAAGTAGCAGACTCCAAATCAGACTTCAGACCAGTGACAAGTGGAGTACCACAGGGTTCAATCCTGCGTCCTCTCCTGTTTGGTATCTACTTCTCTGAAGTACAGGCTAACACAGAAGGTCTTTGGCTAACTAAATTCGCAGATGACTGCAAACTAGGAGCCATAATTGAAACTCCTAACGATGTGGACATCCTACAAAAGGGCCTCATTGAGACAGATGCCTGGTGTCAAAGACATGGTCTCAAGCTCAATGCCAAAAAGTGCATTGTCATCCTCTTTGGTAAAAATTCTGTACCCATGAACTACCACATAGGCGGTAGTCTACTTAACACCAAAAGTGTGATAAGAGACCTTGGGACACAGGTGGACAGTAGTCTCTCCTTTGATAATCACATCACCAAAGTGGTCAGGAAATCCTTCTACATGGCACACCTCATCACAAAAGGTTTCTCATCCAGAAAAAAATAGGTCATTGTTCCCCTCTACTCATCACTGATTAGACCCATTATAGAGTACAACTCCCCTTTTGGTATGTACCTCACAAGACATCTACAACAACTGGAAAGGCCGCAAAAATACCTCTCAAAGAGGATTATTGGCCTCAAACAGATGCCTTACGCAGACCGTATAAAAAAACTCCAGCTTTACTCCATCGCATATCGCCTACTCAGAGGCGATCTCTGCCTAACATACAAAGCTATGTCAAACCCAGAGCTGTTGGACATGCTCCACTTAAAGAAATCCCAATCCCTCCGAGCTACACGCTCTAGGGACCTAAACCTTGTCAACACAATAAACAGAACATGCTGGAGGGATAGATTCCTGTCCCAGAGACTTCCCATACTCTGGAACAGACTACCTATCTATGTCAAACAGAGCTCCTCATTAGCACTCTTCAAGAAAAATCTTGATGATTGGATGAGTGATAGGAAATTCACCCCGGGGATCATTTCTGTGGTTCTGCTTGACAGGGGCACAGGAAAATAATTTTCTTGGGTGGCGAAAGCCAGGGTACATTTTTGGCTAGGCTTGTATAGGCCCTAGGGCCCATAGCCTAGTACCTACCTATGAACCTATGAATAATTCCGCTTTAATACCAAATTCCAGAAAACTTAGCGCTTTCACCATAAAACATATGGCTTCATCAGAGTCAGTGGAAAATCTAAAATCATTCATATAAATAGTTACATCATCTAGCAACAACCAATCAGCTTCCTTAATACATTAGTAAATAATTGATCATTTTAATTAAAATAAAATTTCTCACTAAACTATTCTAGCTGCTTTAAGAACAAAACATATATTATGTAAAAATGTATATTTAAATAAAACTCTTAATACACTTAAAACTCAATAAATGTTTTATATATATATATATATATATATATATATATATATATATATATATATATATATATATATATATATATATATTAATATACCTATATCAACCTATACATTTATTTAATACTAAATACAAATATATGTATGTATATCCATTATATAAATAAATGTTCAACATATATATACACATTACTTAGGGAAATAATATTAAAAGTATTTTGGAGCAAACACCGGTTAGTAAAGGTTTCTAAAGGATGTACAAATGTGGGGCATGTAGGATTTTTAGATATATTAATGAGGGGCCCTATGTAGTAATTGCTGGTTATAATAGGTCGGTTCCCTGTCCAGGAAGATGTAACTCAACAATGGTTGTACATCATGACCGGCTTTTTATGTGGGAAAGATGGTGAGGAAACTGAAAGAATGAATTGCAGAACACCTTAGAGTTATTAGAAATAAGGACACCCTCAATGCCGTATTTATGCACACCACAGTTTGTCCAAACTTTAAAAAGTTTATTTTCTTTGTGTTGGGTCTAGTTATGCCTGACATACGAGGAGGTGATGACAAGCTGAAGGTTGATATGTTGGAAACAGCTTGGCAAATTAGATTAAATGCCACCCAATACCCGGGTATTAATGATAGTATATCCATTTTCCCTATTTGAAGTCAAGGAGTTATACTATTAATTAACATAACACAATATTTTTAACATGTAGCTTTACTATACAACAATTGTTTCTATTATAAGTATTGAAGTGGCCAATATTATTAAACATAATTATTTATTATCATTATTATAAAATATTGAGTATACTAAATGTAAATGAAGGTCCCTACCTGAATAAGACAAATATGAATTTGTTATGGACAATACTTGCTATATCTAGGAAATGGTAACCAGAAGGTGGAATTCAAATACACCCTTGACCTTGGAAGAATTCTACACTTTACTGAAGACAACTGCATCAATGGAAATAAAAATCAAAGAACTACGAATTTATCCTAGGCCACTGGTAAATAATCACTGGAAGAAAGTTATATAATTGTTGGACACTCTGCAATAATCAATATTGTTATCTCTGATAACTAGGGTTGCCAACTTTTCATGTCAAAAATTCTGTACATGAAAGCAAAATGCGTGTAATTTTGGTACCCCAATCCCCTCACACGCAGCCATTCCAGTGTCCCATTACTTGGCTATTTCTCCATTTCTTCCCAGTTGCCATAAACACTGATCAAAACTCTCAGTGTGCATACTGTTTTATGAGTTACTTCTACAATAATTACAGATATTTGGATTTCATTTGAAACTTTTATTTCAAATTTTATAGCACAAACACTGATAGACCTTTGCTAAACAAAGTAATACAGTCTCACAATGAAAGCAGACTTAGCATTAAAACTTTTCGACCTTTGAAACTCACATTCACTAAAACAGCACTGAAACCCACATTCAAAGAAAATGCATCTGGCCAATGATGGATTAAGTTTACCTTTGGGCTGTTTTCAAATCACAGACCCCTTGCACACATTTTTAGGACCATACAAAAGTTCTTTGATTCACCTTCCTGATTGTAGTAAACTATAATATACAATAATCAAATTATATCCCTTGGATAATACAGCACCAAGCCTTAGAGCATATTTTAAATTTATAGTTTTGAACATTTTTCCAGTTAGCAATGAAACAAAACATAGAACCAGTAATGGCAGAACTGCCCAGTTGAGAACATTTCAACCATAAAAGGCCACTCAAACTTCTGTCATTACAATCCACCAATCAGTCAATATGCACAATCTCTGCAGAAGTAAAAGTCATCTGAATAATTTCACATTAAAGAGATCTGTAACTAATGAAAGGTTGCTGCTAGCAAACAACTTTGTATATCAGTGCTTCATCTGCAGATTCAGGGCCTGCTGCCCTTGAAGAATAAATTGCCTGTGTTACATTAAAAAATGGTAAGCTGGTAATATTACAATAAGGAATGGATGGCAAACTGAAAACAGGTTCATTAAGTTCCTAAGAAATACTGAAGTCTGCAGAAGAAGAGCTTGATGGTTTAGATAAAAGATAATCTGCCATCCTGGAGAAAATCTTGTTTAACTACACTCTGAAAGTCAAGTCTGAGAAGCACAGTACTTGCATGATTTAGTTTATTTCAAACAAAGCAAACAAAATAATTAATTACAACAACCTAGCAGGATTCAGCACAATATATATAATGCAATTCTTCTTTCTTTCCATTTGTGTTAGTTTCCATAAAATACCCCAAATACCAAGCATCTTTGCCAGCTGTTGTCATAAAAGCCTCTGCTAGAGAGGAACATTTTTCACTGCTGAGTATTTACAGTACAACACAGTTTCTGGTACAGTAGCAGTAATGAAAGATAGCTTATTTTGGTGTGCTCTGCTTCCCTCCTAATGCAGGAAAGTATATACTTCTAGGTTTCTTAATAAGCATCCAGAAAAGGGATATCTAATGTAAACAATGTGCCACCTGAGATCGTAACACAATATTCCCTTCACCTTGAAAAACAAACAGACTGAAGGCAAATGTATGTATTAGCCATTTATACAGTTCTCTAAATGATAAAAATCTGTCTAATGATAAAACTGTCTGCCAGGCAATTAGTTAGCTTTTAGCAGTTCAGATAGGAATGAACAGAAGTTACAGAAATTTGACCAGGTAAAGGAATATGCTGAACTCTAGTTTAATGCAGTCTAGGCAATGACAGCATCACTGAAAAAAATTAATAGAGTAACACTGTGCCTGGGCACTGCTTCATATTTACAGAAAAATGCCACTGTGCCAAGTACTGAGCAATCTTACACTGCTCAGCTTAACCTATCCTTGAAAAAAATAGCCATCTGTATAATGGATGTTAGCACAGGTATGAAGGAGTTAAGAGGTGAAACTCTGCCTTCAAGAGCTAGACCCACATTATAACTATATATATATATATGGGTCTATCTGACATGGTCGACAGTTCATTTGACTGACATTCATTTGGTCGACAGTTCATTTGACTGACAAAAAGTATTCAAGGCAAAAACCTGGGATTTGCCCTCCCACTGTTGTGCGACCGTGGAGTTGTTATATATAGTTGGGGGGTGGGGGGCACAGCCCCACATCGGGGGTGTGGGGGGCGGACCCCCCCACCTATACATTTTTGTCAGTCAAATGAACTGTCGACCAAATGAATGTCAGTCAAATGAACTGTCGACCATGTCAGATAGACCCATATATATATATATATATATATATATATATATATATATATATATATATATATATATAGATGAATTGCTGGTGTTTCTACCGGCATATAAATTCTGTTAGACCACAGAAAGTCCAGAGCTGCAGCAATGGCTTCTCATTATAGTGAGACCATATTTTTCACCCCACTATGTCAGATCTGGAACATCAGTCCTACTCAATATGAAGATCAAGAAAGTGACATGAAGGGGAATAACCTGGGTGGCCACATAGAAAAGCACACAAATACAGACATGGTAACCACAGTATATTATGTCTGCATGTGAATTAGTTTGCTGAGGTAACAAGCTACACAGGTCAGTAAACTGGTCTGAGAATCCTTTTTAGCCATGCCCAAGGCTAATTAAGCAGATACAAAAGCATGTTGACAGCTGTAGTACATATAGTGCACTTACAGCAAGTTTAACATGCACAGAAATAAATCTTATATCTAAAGTACAGAGCTATATAAGCAGTAATATATGATAACTAAATTATGTACATTTATGAAAAAAATATATTTATAATGTCATATGATAGCATGGGAATCACAAGTGAGTTATGTAGTCAGCTTTGTTCCCCCTGTACCACTTTAGTAATCAGTGCTAACCCTGTAATGCTGCCCCTTTCCTCAACCTTAACCCTATACCTTACCTTCATTAAATCCATCCCATAACACTGCCACTACACAAGACACACTTGGACACACAAACAATACTGTATCTTATCCCCTACCCTAACCCTGACGCTAACCCTAAAATACACAAATTTGCACACAGATATATAACACCTATCCTTTACTCATCCCTGATCCTAACCCTACCTCATACACATGCAGAAACACTCTCACCCCTCCAACCTCACTTACCTATCTCGACATTACACAGTATCAACATTTCTACTACGTAGCCATTTGTACCATTGACAGTAAACCACACCCACTGTGTTTGTTGAAGAAACAGCATTCAACAAAAATGTAGGGGACCCATATATATATATATATATATATATATATATATATATATATATATAAATATAAATATATATATATATATATATATATATATATAGCAGTCATAAAATCAGATATGTGTATTGATCATATGGTCTTCTGACATGATCCCACTGAATAACTGTTTGGCAACCATCATCTTTATAGAGAGAAAGAGGTGTGCTTATGCAACTTGATTTGATTAGTACAACAGCATCCTCAGGCTTGTCACACTTGTACTTTTGGATACATTACATCTGTATAGCACCAGATATTAATATTTGTCAGAAGTCTGTGACATCTCTCACCAGAAATGAATTCACCCATAAAAAAAAAAAAAAAAAAAACATTTAAAATACTTCTTTGATCACATTAAATGATTAAGTCCCCACCAATAATACTCAAATGCATAATGAACTGCAACAAAAATATTCTACTTAATCACTTAGTGAAACAGCATCATAACTAAAAACAGTATCATAATTTAGTAGCCATCTTTTTCAATTCACAGAGTCCTTCAGACCTAGTATCTTTATTGCTTGCAACTTTAGCTGCCAACATAGCTACTTAACAGTACTTTGAAATATTACTGTATAGCTAGGAATTCCACATTCTGCTTCCTCTATATATGTAAACAGACTGTGGAATGAGTAGGTAAAACTACAACATTTCATAAGTGCCTGAACCATATTTGAAATATGTCCGTTCGTGGTCTGCTGCACAGTTCAAATGTCTTCAAGAATTCATATTCCAGATGCGTGGAAGACAAAGGCATACACAATTAGTCGCACAGACACAGAGGACTGTTTTCATATTCTGTGTCTGTGTGCAACCGGACGCAAAGGGTGTTCTTAAATAAAGAATACTCTTAAAAACAAAAAAATTTTTTTTTTTTATTAAAAGAAAATCACTCTCCTGGCATTTTTTCTGGATAATATGCTGTCCTGTACGTTTTCTGGACAGTGTTCCCTTAATTCTGGACAGTCCAGAAAATTTCTGGACAGTTGGCCACCCTAGGTGTTAATTCTATATTTAATAACATGCAGTGTATATAATTGAAAGTCAGGCTATTGTAAATATTGCATATAGTTGTTTAAAATGATATTTAAAAATATTATGTAAATGTTATTTTAAATGAAAATAAAAAATATTTGAGGGGAAAAAAACAAATAATGCTATGAAATTTGACCATCACATACAGCAAGCTATCAGCAAAATGCTCAAAAATGTGGCACCATTTATTGAGCTAAACTCACGCTGACTGGCTATGCTAGGCAAGCCATTGTCTCTACTCTACTGCTACCAACCCTTTTATATGCTGCTCCTGTATTTGTTAAACTGCAAGCTACTTACATAACCATGCTACAACAATGTTACAACAAAACATCTAAATTTGCAGCTGATATGCCATTAGATGCCATTATTGCATGGTGCTAAACAGATAATTTGTTTATAATTGACTACCTATTTAATATTCACTGTCAGTAAACTAATTTTCAAACCTGAAAAAATCCCAAACACTAAAAAATATTATCTGACCATATTCCCTTATTCCCTTTCTAGGTGTCTTTGCTGTACTGACCAAGTCTTAGTGGATGTAATTAAATCAAAAATACTGCAGGTGACTCACTAAATTTCTCTCAAGATCTCTAAAGTTTGAAATTCTATTCCCCTCTCACTGAAACAAAATAAGAACCCAATATCCTTCAAGCTGCTATAGAAACAACATGCAAGGGCCTCATTGCTTTACTCACAGGTTCATAGGTGTGTACTAGGCCAACTGCCCTGGAGCCTTTACAAACCTAGCCCATAGAAGTGCCTTGGCATCATGCCATCATTACTTCCCAGTGCCTCTATCAAGTAGAGTCACTGGAGTGATCCAGGGTGAACTTTCTATTTCCCATCCACTCATCAAGATTCCTCTTGAAAAGGCCCAGTGAGGTGCTTGACACATATGGGAAGTCTATTCTAGAGCATGGGCAGTCTCTGGGTTACAAACCTGTCCCTCCAGCATGTTCTGTTGATTGTGGTGATGAGGGTGAGGTCCCTGGAGTGTGTGGTGTGGAGGGTTTGGGATTTCTTTAGGTGTAACATTTCTAACAGGGCTGGGTCAGACATGGTTTGTAAGTCAAGCAGAGATCACCTCTTAATAGATGATATGAGAGAGAAAAGCTGGAGTTTTTTTTTACTCTGTCCATGTACGGCATGTGTTTAAGGCCTAGGATCCTCTTCATGAGGTACTTTTGTGGCTTTTCCAGCTGTTGCAGGTGTTTAGTGAGGTACATGCCAAATGGGACATTATACTTGATGACTGGTCTAATGAAGGAAGATTAGAGAGGGATGATGACCTCTTTCTTCCTGGATGCAAAACCATTGGTAATGAGATATGCCACATAGAAGGACTTTCTGACCACAGTGGTAATGTGGTGGTCGAAGGAGAGGTTGCTGTCATTCTGTGTCCCTAGATCTCTTATAACACCTTCAGTGTTCAGTGGGCTCCCATCAATGTGGTTATTACTGGGAACTGAGTTTTTCCCAAAGGGAATGATGACGCATTTTTTGGCATTAAGCTTAAGGCCACGGTTTCAACACCAGTCATTGATCTCAGTGAGGCCTTTCTGTAAGATGTCTACATCACTTGGGGAGTTAATAATGGCTCCCAGCTTGCAATCATCAGTGAACTTGGTCAGCCAGAGTCCCTCCATGTTGGCCTGGACTACTGAGAAGTAGATGACAAACAGAAGAGGACCCAGGACCGATCCCTGTGGGACTCCACTTGTGACTGGTCATCAGTCTGATTTGGAGTCTGCTACTTTCACACTTTGGGTTCTATCTGTGAGCCAATTTGCAACCTACCTAGTGATATAGGGGTTGATGCCTAGTTTGGTGAGTCTATCAATAATTCCTGAGTGAGGAATGGTATCAAAGGCCTTGGCAAGGTAGGCTGTATGAACTGCCTTGCCCTCATCCATAGCTTTGGTGACTGACTCAAAGAACTCAACAAGGTTGAGCAGGCATGACCTACACTTCACAAAACCAAATTGCATAGGATCCAGAGTTTGGAGAGTCCCTATAACCTTGCTAATTAGGTTCATGATGATGCGTTCTATAGCCTTACATATCATACTTGTCAGGCTAATTAGGCAATAATTTCCAAGGTCTGTAATCGCTCCCCCTTTATGGAGAGGGATGACTGCAACAGTGTGCCTTCTGTAGGGACAAAGCCTGAGATGAGGCTGTGATTGAACAGGGCACACAGGTGTGGTGCCAGTTCACTTTGTAGCTCATGTAGAACACAGCCAGGGATATTGTTGGGTCCCATGGAAGCTGTATTCTTGGCCTTGGACAATGCAGCTTTAACCTGTACTGCAGTAATGCTGGGTGCCTGGCATTCTTCTAGTATTGTGATTGGTCCTTTGGGGGGGAGAGGGGTAGAATTGGCACTGAATCTGTTGGACAGTATGTTGGCAATATCTGTTGGCTCAGTATAGGAGGTACCATTGTGCAGTAACTCAGAGCAAATCTGAGTATTGCCATGGAGATTCTTGATATAACTGTAGAAGGCTTTGTGGGTTTTTTTAGTGTCTGCCAGAATTCTGCCTTCATAGCTAGCTTTAGAGGTTTTGATGAGGGATCTCAACTTTTTGTTGAGGCTAATAAGGGAGTTTTTCCAGTCTTGGGATTTCATCTTTTTCTGCAACAATTTCTTACTTTTGTTGTAGAGTTTATTAATGGCAGGGGACCACCAGATTGGCTTCCTTTTTCTGGAGGAAAGCATCTTGATTCTGTTGGGTATGGCTCGTTCCATGTATTTATGTACATGCTTGTACAGTGCATTGGTGTATGATTCAGCAGTCATGCACCTATTTTCCATTTCCATGGGTGCAGTGAAGTTAGCCACCTTCGTTTTTAGGAGCCCAAAGTCAGCTTTGGAGAAGTTTTTCATGGTGGTTACCTTTGCTGGTGGTAGGAGTGAGATGTGAATTTCCATGGTAATTAGTTTGTGGTCGGATCTAACCAGTGAGGAATTGACTATTGGTGTTGAGCAACGGTTGCCCATGTTAGTAATAACCAGGTCAAGGATGTTGCTTCCTCTAGTGGGGGTAAGAATGACCTGGTCCAGAACTTTGGAATTGATGGATTCCAGGAAGCGTTGGGCAAGTGTATTGGTGCATGAGTAGTTTTCCCAGTTGATGGAGGTGTAGTTGAAGTCACCCAGTATGAGAGTGTTGGGTTGGACCCAAATAGTTTCCAGGATGCTTAGGAACATCAAGTGAGAGTCTTGGCACATGGTTGGGGACCTATAGCAGGCTACCGCCTGAATCACCATCTTACCCACTGTTAGATGTACCCGAAGTATCTCTGATGTGTTATGCTGGGCTACTCGTCTGGAGGTGTGCATATCCTTTATGAATATGGAGATGCCACCACCTTTGGAGCTTTGGTCCATGTTCTGGGGCCAAAAGGTGTGGAATGAGTTATAGCCTGGTAGTGGAAGGGTGCTTAATACTGCTTTAAACCAGGTCTCCATTACAGCACAAATGTTGATGTTCTCCATTTTGAGGAGTGCTTCGAGCAAGTACATCTTAAGATTTAGACTTCTAGAGTTGAGCAGCATGACCCTCAGATTGGATTTATTTATAGCTGGTACTGTGGTAACTTGGTCTTTGGAACATTGCCTAAAAAAGGCACTATAGGGGTTGCAAGAGCCTTAGCCAGTATCCAGAAACCTAGGGGTGACAGATGCAGGCCATCTCTGGCAAAGCATTGAGGTCTGTCAATCATGTCATCCCAAGCAGACAGATACTGGATCCCTTTATAATGACATCAGAAACTTAACCAATTGTTGAAGTCAATAATTTTCTGCTTGCACTGCGGTATCATTCTGGGTGATGGTAGGATGCTGCTCAGGGCTAGGGTCATACCTGCCTGGGCTACATAATCCAAGAGCTCCTCCATTTCTCTTTTCATATAGTCCAGGGAGGTGCATCTCAAGTCATTCACACCCACATGGACAATGACAGAGTCATACTTGTACTTGTTGTGGAGTGACCTGAGTGCATGTCTTATGTGTCAGATCCTGGCACCCAACAGACAGCTGACTGTTACCTTCTCCTTATTCAACCTAGTTAGTAGGACATCAGTGTGTCTCACTATCGAGTCACCTATGATTAGTGTATTGGGCAACCTGTTTTGCCTTAGGGGCTTAGGCTGAAGGGCACACTGTGTAGGTGAGCTATGTGTCTTGTGATTTGTGTTGTGTTGCGGTGGTTACCTGGCTAATCTCTCTAAACTATCTGATTCTACTCTGTCCTCTCCTGCTCTAAAATGACCACATGGCAAGTAATCTTCCATTTTATCCTGTGCTATTATATCTACTTGGTCACATTACACTGTACCACATGATCCTCAACTCTGCATTGTTATGAAAGTTCACTTTATCAAATATCCCACTATAATAATAAAGTACTATGGTCTAAACTCTCATTCCAATCTACCTTTGTGTGATTTTCATATCATTTTAGTGACCATATCAGTATTATATTATGTTTGTATGTTGACTAGTCATGTGTATCTTGTCAGTTTTTTCTCACTATATGTTCAAACTATCATTGTTTTCTCATTATTACATGCTCAAAGAATTTGTCACACTGTATATGTATGCATGGTATTTTCTCTCTGTATCTTGTAGAACTTTTCTCCCCAGATTTACATAATGTTTATTATGGACATCAAATATCATCAACAAGGTGAAAGGAAATGAAAGCAAAGGAAGGTAGAAAGCAATGAAGGTGTGAAGGAAACAAGGGCTTTTATACTTACTTGCTGCATATAACATCATTGATGTTATAGATGTGATCCAAGACACACTGTTGACTTCAGCTGAGAAAAATGTCTGTAGTTCCACAAAGTATATGCCAAATGACTTTAAAAACCCAAATGTGAGTGCATAGGCAAGAGAACAGGACAGCAGGACAATCCAGCCATACCCTCCATCTGGTGGGTCAACATACGTTGAAGTCCCGCTTCCTTGTGACCTAAGATTAACAAAAAGAGATTAATGCTCTGCATACTTGTCAAGTACATAATTTCAGTCAAAATATACATTGTGGTATTCTAGTATAAATATTTCCTTTATGTGTACCATTTTCACAGTAGATAACAATTAAGTAGTACCATAGGTGTCACTATTAGTGGTGCAGAACTGTATACCCAATGGACATAGATTGCTAAAATTATTTTATTAGAAGTATAGACTGCAGAGCTTTCAAGTGAAGTATATTTTAATTGCCTCCTAACTAAGGTACAGCTTTCATAATTATATAGCCAACAGTGGAATGGCATTTAAATTTGATTTTTTATATATTTCACTTTGTCTTGTAAAATGACAATTGGCATCAATAGTGGACTTCCTGTGTGTTTGAAGATACCATTTGATATTTATATTTTCTCAGCTTATGAACAGGCACAAGAAATGCAAATATAAACCATTTCATTGCATCCTGAATATCTGCATGAAGTCAAATACAGACTGCAATGAAATTATATTCTAGCTATATAACAGAATCTAAGAAAAGACTGGCATACCTCTGATGAACATTTAAAAAGATCAAGCAACATGCACTAAGTTACCTAAAATAAAGGGTCTCAAACTCCTGGCCCATGGGTCAGATGTGGTTCCTAAATATGATGTCTATGATCCAAGGATAGACGTATTTACCACAATGCAATCCAGACAGCAAAGGAGTAGTTGGCACAACAGCCAAGATTTGAATCAGGACGCACTGTTAAAGTGCCATTCAAATTCCAGCTGTTGAAATAAATCTGAGGCTTTGCCACTGGCATACAGAGATAAAGTCCAGACTATGGCACAGAAGACCCTTAGTTTGAAATGTGGCTTGGGTTCTTCATTGTGTAGTCAATGAGGATGCATGTGCTCATCTTGGGAAAGAGTAGTACCTACTCTGGATATATTTGTACAGATGATTTCCCCTGTGGAGACTGAAAAACCAACCACAAGTGTTGCCTTTAGATTGTAAGGTAGGCCTGCTATTTTTAGAGCCTCTTGCAGAAGTAAGGAATAATGAAGCACTGACTATCACTGCATGATGCAACTACTTGGGTTTTCTAGGCAGCACTGTAGGGAGGCAGGGGTAAAAAATACTCCTTGACAGCAATATGACATTATGCCTCAGTCTTCTCACAGGATCTTAAAATAGGTCAGAATTAGTTCAGCAGTAGCTATTCATAGTCGATTGACCTGAAAGATGAAAAGAGGCTGCAAGAGTAGCTGAGGATAAGCTGCATGGATCCAAAATGAGCAAACCATTGTTCTTCTAAACGTCATAGTTATCTTATTCCTTTACTCATTCCATAACTACCATCTTTATCCTAGTTAAGATAATGTGCGTAATCAGGCAATGCATACATGATTATAATTCTCCCTCCTGCATAGAAACTAGACGTGGCCAGTCAGTCCATTTCCCAGTCTTCAAGGACAGTTTTTTTTTCTTGCAAGTATCTTCCTAAATGCTTACAGGTAGTGGTAACTGCACATAGCTAATAATACTAATCCAGCCTTTTTTTTTCTTACTTCTTTATGGTAAGATAAAAACCAAAAGGACCCAATGAAGAGGCTGTAGTTTCCAGTTTAAAAACACAGTTTTAATCCACAAAAAGGAAGCACAAGTGCTTTCATAGGTACAAATCCCACTTCTTCAGATGCTAACAACTGTTCAAACAGGAATTGTTTAAATACATATACAGAAACAATGCTGATTTTGGAATGAATGAATATGCTCCCCCTCAAGCCTTTATTAAAGAAAAGACCCTTCACTAGGTGAAAATATGTGCAATAGGTATATATAGTAAATAATTATACATATTTTGTAGAGTATGTATTGTAATGTTTTATATCTTTTTATATATATTTTTTAAAACTTAAGTACTGTATTTAAATGTTTAGTCAAATATAGGCAGGTAGATGTATAATATCCTTGTCTTGAACATTTTAACATGAGTGCAGCTTTAAGGTGATGTCACTACTTAATTACTTCAGGTGTTTTTGTATATGTATTTAAACCATTCCTGTTTGAACAGTTGTTAGCATCTGAAGAAGTGGGATTTGTATCTAAGAAAGCGCTTGTGCTTCCTTTTTGTGGATTAAAACTGGGTTTTTAAACTGGAAACTACAGCCTCTTCATTGGATCCTTTTGGTTTTTATCTTATTATTGGATTCTGCTTTGTTCTTGGACCTGACTGCTCACAGAGTGTGGTGATAGTTTTGTTTTTTGTTATTTCTTTATGGTGGTCTGAATAAGAGGTGGCTGTTCATGACAGCAGCAAGCTAAAATACAGTACTGTGGCATTATATATTTCACTTTCTTTCTGAATACGCATTAGAGGTGACTGTCAAAGGAGGGGGGTCATGCAGTCTGTGTGTGTGTGTGTGTGTGTGTGTGTGTGTGTGTGTGTGTGTGTAAGCAAAGAACAAACATGCATATGTTTACTTTTTCTCACAAGGGCAAATATATAAAACAATAAAAATAAAATCTAAGAACTAAACAATTACAATTTTAAATTTCCTGAAAGGGGTGTTATCCAGCACAATTTGTAGCAACAGTGAGCAACACTGAAAAATGCAATCAAAAAAATTAAAAGTCAGAACTTGACACTGACACCTGAATAGCACATTTTCACAGGTTTTTCAACCCCCCCCCCCACACACAAAGCCAGACAACTACTACCAATTATATTAAAACCAGAATCACTGTACCTTGAAATTCTCCAAGCAACTATAATCTTGAGCTTTATATACATAGTGCAGTTTTATGATTGCACATAGCAATGTTGGTCACCACTGGATAACATGGGTTTGTGATGTTTTTAAACAAATTGGACAGAATGGTGAACAGAATTAAAGTGTATATTAACACGAGTTCCAGTGGAAAAGAAAAGTTAAAAAAGTAGAATTTATTGAAAAAGTGTTCATGCTTCATCGATAAAATGATATGGCTTCACAGGGAGACTATTGAAAAGAAACAACACAGCAGATTGGCCTGGATTTTAGAGTTATTGTAAATTTGATGCCAGAGGAAGTGATGATGAAATGAAATGAATGAACTGCAGTCCAATGTGTCTGAAGCAGTGTGAGATCTGGTTATACCTACAGCTGCAAATGAGGAATCTAAGAAGGAAGTACATGGAGGACAACAGAAAGTTAAAAAAAACTCTATTATCTGTGAAAACATGGGAATAGAAAGAACTCTGCATGACAAGTGAGAGAAAAAAATGTTTCCAATGGTAATATGCTATGAGTAAGATTTGATTTTCTTTTCAAGCATGCTTTAGTTTTCCTTATACTAAACCAATTACCTAGTGGTGCCACAAAGAAGCATCATACATTGGAATAATCACTTGTCTCATCTGTCTTCTGTTTCAAAGGCTGTAAGCCATTTCTGTGGATAGGGAAAATGTACCATCTTTTGACCCTATAGTACCTTGGGCCCCTTGTATAGAGATTGGCTAAGAAGGTTCTTTCATCCCGCTTCTGAACTATGCTGTTTTCTCCAATTCAATGTGTTAATCACCAAGGTTAACCCCTTATTTTGAATTTGTGGGTCCAAATTAATATGTATATTAGAGAACTCAAATCAAAAATGCTGTTTGCTACCACATCTTCTGCACTTAGGTTTACTGTAGCAGTGAAATAAACTGTTGACATTGTCAAAGCAGACACTGCTTAATTAGATGTCCTGATGCCTGACAGTAGAGAGAGGCTTTCAGCTGCATTGCATAATGCAATGCAAAGTACCCCTAAGTATATGTCTGCATATGTATATAAATATATCTATCTTGCAAAATGTGTGAAATAGTAGTAGGTGTGAGGCAATATCAAAGGCCTTAGACAAGTCACAGAATAGTGACGGAACTATGGGATTTCTGTTCAAAAGAGAATTTACAGTGCTGAGAAATGAGTGTGTCTGTGCTGTGCCAGGAACAGAAGGCATGCAGGCATGGGGAGAGGGGATTATGGTTGAGGAGGAAAGCTACCAGCTGTGTTTGAGTGTGTACATGTTTCTCCAAGACTTTTGAGAGGGTTGATAGAATAGCTATGTAACTGAAGATATAAATATCAGAGGACCATCTTTGTATAATGGAAGGATGAAGGATTTTTATACAGAGGAGAAGTATGCTTTTTGGATTGATCTGTTAATTAACAAGATTTCCATAACCACATCTTCAAATTGATAATAACTTCCCAAACCCCAGTCCATAAACCTCCTAAGTCCTTTAACTGCTTAATATTAACAAGATTGCCTGTTTTATCATGACAAAAAGGTATACATGCCTTCTTTGGATAACACATCAATTCTAAATTTTAAAAAGAAAAAAAGAAACCTGTTCACAGTTAAATTAATATTGTTATAACTGCCTAATGGGATCTGCCCTTTTCCTATATTAAAAAAAAAAAAACAGAAAGTCACAGCCTAATTAGGAAGAATAAATATGATGTCTGTAAAAGGCTCTGGGTCCAAATGGATAACTAATAATAGTTAGAATAAAAAAGTCCAGTGGGGATACTATGTGATTCCTAACAAATAGTAAGTCAATACAAATAGCAGTTTTACTTGACAGACTTACTGCTTGATGTTGTTTCTCTGCACTAATGCTATTTGCTTTGCTCTGTCCTTCATGCTCCCTTGTAATATGTTCAATCTGAGTGTTCATGCCACCTGGGAAGCGGAAGGAGCAGTATGCATTCTTCAGATTTTCCATGAACCTTATACTCTTGAGCCATCAGTCTGCCAATGATTCCCACATGAGGGAAATCCACCATCACTCTGCCAATGACTCCCACCTGAGGGAAGTCCAGCATCACTCTGCCAATGACTCTCACCTGAGGTAAGTCCAGCATCACTCTGCCAATGACTCCCACCTGAGGGAAGTCCAGCATCACTCTGCCAATGACTCTCACCTGAGGTAAGTCCAGCATCACTCTGCCAATGATTCCCACATGAGGGAAGTCCAGCATCACTCTGCCAATGATTCCCACATGAGGGAAGTCCAGCATCACTCTGCCAATGACTCGCACCTGAGGGAAGTCCAGCATCACTCTGCCAATGACTCTCACCTGAGGTAAGTGCAGCATCACTCTGCCAATGACTCGCAGCTGAGGGAAGTCCAGCATCACTCTGCCAATGACTCGCACCTGAGGTAAGTCCAGCATCACTCTGCCAATGACTCGCACCTGAGGGAAGTCCTGCCAATGACTCTCACCTGAGGTAAGTGCAGCATCACTTTGCCAATGACTCCCACTTGAGGTAAGTCCAGCATCACTCTGCCAATGACTCCCACCTGAGGGAAGTCCAGCATCACTCTGCCAATGACTCGCACCTGAGGTAAGTCCAGCATCACTCTGCCAATCACTCGCACCTGAGGGAAGTCCTGCCAATGACTCTCACCTGAGGTAAGTGCAGCATCACTTTGCCAATGACTCCCACCTGAAGTAAGTCCAGCATCACTCTGCCAATGACTCCAACATGAGGGAAGTCCAGCATCACTCTGCCAATGACTCGCACCTGAGGTAAGTCCAGCATCACTCTGCCAATGACTCGCACCTGAGGGAAGTCCTGCCAATGACTCCCACCTGAGGGAAGTCCAGCATCACTCTGCCAATGACTCTCACCTGAGGGAAGTCCAGCATCACTCTGCCAATGACTCGCACCTGAGGTAAGTCCAGCATCACTCTGCCAATGACTCGCACCTGAGGGAAGTCCAGCATCACTCTGCCAATGACTCGCACCTGAGGGAAGTCCAGCATCACTCTGCCAATGACTCGCACCTGAGGGAAGTCCAGCATCACTCTGCCAATGACTCCCACCTGAGGTAAGTCCAGCATCACTCTGCCAATGACTCGCACCTGAGGTAAGTCCAGCATCTCTCTGCCAATGACTCGCACCTGAGGTAAGTCCAGCATCACTCTGCCAATGACTCGCACCTGAGGTAAGTCCAGCATCACTCTGCCAATGACTCGCACCTGAGGTAAGTCCAGCATCTCTCTGCCAATGACTCCCACCTGAGGTAAGTCCAGCATCACTCTGCCAATGATTCCCACATGAGGGAAGTCCAGCATCACTCTGCCAATGACTCCCACCTGAGGGAAGTCCAGCATCACTCTGCCAATGACTCCCACCTGAGGGAAGTCCAGCATCACTCTGCCAATGACTCCCACCTGAGGGAAGTCCAGCATCACTCTGCCAATGACTCGCACCTGAGGTAAGTCCAGCATCACTCTGCCAATGACTCGCACCTGAGGGAAGTCCATCATCCCTCTGCCAATGACTCCCTCTGCCAATGAACCACCTGAGGGAAGTCCAAGTCCAGCATTACTGTGCCAATGACTCACACCCGAAGTAAGTCCAGCCTCATTCTTCCAGTGACTCCCACCTGAGGTAAGTCCAGCACCATTCTGCCAATGAGTCCCACTCAAGGTGAGTCTAGCATCACTGTGCCAATGCCTACCACCCAAGGCAAGTACGCTTTGTAATTCTGTGATTCTCTTGGCTCCTCACTAGTCCATTGTGAGTAGATTTGCAAGTCTTTAAGAGTAAGGAGAAGTTTCAGTCCAGTTTCTTCTATTTAAACTCCCCATTGGAATTACAGTAATACCAAAGTGTCATCTTTCTACAGTATTTTAGCCAAAACAGCCTGGAAAATCCTGACTGTTAAATTTGGTTATTGTGACACCATCAATTTCTTTATACGTCTCTTACAAAACCTCCATACTGAACTGGTTGCTAGCATCTTCCACATCACCCATCTCACTGTGGTTCCTCTCCATCTTGTTAGGAAGGCCTGCCTCCGCAGTGCCCCCTGCAGATTAGTGGAATGTCTACTCATGCCAAATTTCCCCCAATCATTAAAAAGCAACCTTAGTTTCATACAAAGAAGCTACTGGCCTAGTGTGATTAACATAAGCAATAAAGCATAAATATAAAAAATATATATTTTGCTTTGTTCATTATTATTTGCCCTTCTTACTTTGACTGTGCTGCATGTGCCTGAGAACAGTACATTTGTAATTATATATTGACTGCTGTTGTCAGAGTAGGGTTTTGCCCTAGTAGAACAAAAATCAACCAGAGTTGCATTAACCTCATTAATATTCCATATCTGTTGCGACCTGACCATTTTTATTAGAAACTTTTCAGGATGCAGTTAGAAAACCTAAAGAGCTGTACTAAAAGCAATCTGTACTGAGACTGGTGGCAGTGATATTACCTCACAGGTTCAAGATCTCAGGTTTCATCCTGGCTAGTACACATTTTGAAAGTTTGTATACTTTGTCTGGGTTTGTATGGGTTAACACAGATACTCCATTTTTCTTCCGTATCCTGAAACATGCATTTTTATACCCTGAACATGATAATAAATCAGGTCAAAGTATATACAGTAATGATTTTCTGCCTAGTTGTTCACAAAAAGAATCTTCATCTCAGTGAGATTAATCTTGTTTACAAAAATCATATAATACGCCTATAGGAAAAAAACAAAGAAGTCTAAATCAAGAATAACCTGACACCTCAGGTCAAGCCAAAACTAAGTATAAACAGGAGCGTACAGTTTCGCAATTTCATTCGGTTAAAAAATGATCTTTCTCTCTCTCCCACACACACACACAGACACACACACACACAGACACTCACACACACACACACTCTCTCTCACACACACACACACACACACACACACACACACACACACACACACACACACACACACACACACACACTAGTTTGGTACTAATCCCTTCAGCAGACCATGTTCATAGGTTGGTGCTAGACTATCGGCACTAGGGCCTATACAAGCCTAGCCATAACAGTTCCCTGGCTATTTCTTCCCACAGTATTTACTTTCCTGGACCCCTGTCTAGCAGGGCAACTGATGTGATCCCCGGGGTGAATTTCCTATCTCACATCCAATCATCAAGGTTCCTTTTGAAGAGGGCCAAAGAGATGCTCTGTTTGACATGTATGGACAGTCTATTCCAGAGTCTAGGGAGTCTCTGGGTCAGGAACCTATCCCTCCAGCATGTTTTGTTCATTGTGATGACAAGGTTTAGATCCCTGGAGCATGCGTTTCTGAGGGACTGGAATTTCTTTAAGTGTAGCATGTCCAACAGCTCTAGGTTTTTGACATGGCCTTGTATGTTAAGCAGAGATCACCTCGGAGTAGACGATATGCGACAGAGTATAGGTGGAGTTTTTTTAGACGGTCAGCATAGGGCATCTGCTTTAGGCCTGTGATTCTTTTAGCGAGGTATTTCTGTGGCCTTTCCAGTTGTTGCAGATGTCTTGAAAAGTACATACCAAATGTGGCGTTGTATTCTATAATGGGTCTAATGAGGGATGAGTACAGTGGGACAATGACCTCCTTTTTTCTGGATGAAAAGCACTTAGTAATGAGGTGTGCCACATAGAAGGATTTCCTGACTGTTGTGGTGATGTGGTTATCGAAGGTGAGACCACTGTCCACCTGAGTCCCTAAGTCTCTTATCACACTTTCGGTGTTTAGTGTACTGCCACCTATGTGGTAATTCATGGGTACATTTTTTTTCCCAAAGGGGATAACTATACATTTCTTGGCATTGAGCTTGAGCCCATGGCTCTGGCACCAAGCATCTGTACAATATCCACATAATTTAGGGATTCAATAATGGCTCCCAGTTTGCAGTCATCTGTGAACTTTGTTAGCCAGAGTCCCTTAGTGTTGGCCTGTACTTCAGAGAAGTAGATGCCAAACAAGAGCAGTCCCAAGACTGAACCCTGAGGTACTCCACTTGTCACTTGTCTGGAGGTGGATCTGGAGTCAGCTACTTTTACAGTGTGAGTTCTGTCAGTATGCAAGTTGGCAACCCATTGAGTGATGTAGGGAATAATGCCCAGCTTATTAAGGTTATCTATGATTTCAGAGTGGGGGATGGTGTTGAAGGCCTTGGCGAGGTCCAGATAGGCTGTGTGGACCACCTTACCCTTGTCCACGGCTCTGAAGACTGATTCGAAGAAGTCAATCAGATTCAGGAGACAAGATCAGCCCTTCACGAACCCAAACTGTGTGGGGTTCTTTGTTTGAAGGTTGCCAATGTCTTTATTTATAAGTTCCATGATAATACGTTCCATGGCCTTGCAGATCAGACTCATCAGAGTGAAAAGGCAGTAGTTTCTGGGATCCAAGGTGAATCCCCCCCTTGTGGAGTGGGATAACTGTAGCTGTGCGCCACTCAGTGAGCATGAAGCCTGAGGTGAGGCTATGATTAAACATGACACTTAGGTGAGGTGCCAGTTCATTTTGTAGTTCATGTTGTACACAGCCTGAGATGCCGTCTGGAAGGCAGTAGTTTCTGGGATCCAAGGTGAATCCCCCCTTGTGGAGTGGGATAACTGTAGCTGTGCGCCACTCAGTGAGCATGAAGCCTGAGGTGAGGCTATGATTAAACATGACACTTAGGTGAGGTGCCAGTTCATTTTGTAGTTCATGTTGTACACAGCCTGAGATGCCGTCTGGTCCCATGGATGCTATATTCTTAGCTTTGGAGAGTCTTATCAGTACACTAAAACAACACTCCCTTGCTATCTATTATGCCCTTGTAATACTATAATATATATCTGTACTCCAGTATCTTGCCAGTAATCACTTACCTCTGCAATTTTAAGATAATACGAAATGAAGTTTACTTGTTATTTGTATTTCTTATTAATGGTTTTGGCTCGATCCCTTTTGCTACCAATGACCTTATCTTCATTTTCTCTTTGTTGGAGGTCACCAGGAGAGGGTGACAAAAAACAAGGATTTTGGCAGTCATAGGTATGTGCAGTTAGGATACATTTTGAAATTTCCTAAGTCACTCTCATGTAGATGTTGCTTCTATAGCGACATGATTCTGAAATGGATTGTTGTGCATTAATTACAGTCTCATACCCTCCGAGTTCCAGGTGTAGGAACTACACTTGTAATCATTTAGTTTAAACAGTACTGCTACACAGAACCCCATTTTCTGCCTGGCTTGGACAATTCCCTACCATCACTTCCTGGTCTGCTGGTGTAGTATTTGGCCTAGCATTTGAACCCATGTCATACTTGAAACCTTTACAACATGGCGGCAGCTTCTTGTTTTTACTTCTTTTGTAGTATAATCTATGTCCGTCAAATCTAACTTTTTTAGTGGTTATCTAGCATGACACAAACAAGACAGTGCAACACGTCTACAGTATCTTTTATTAAATGATTGCATACTACTCTGCAATGCTTCTTTATGCTTTATTTAATACAAACTATTTCTAGGTTATCACTTCATCTCAGACATGGCACAGTCAGTTAGTGGGTATCTGTGCTTTACCCAGAGTTTCACCCCACCCAGCCACTTTTTTAACAGCACCTGCTGGAGCCTAACGTTACACATAAGCAACCTGTGCTTAAACACCCAGCTCTAGTTTGACTGAAGTCATGTAGTTTGCTGCTTCATTTTTCAGTTTCATTGTCAGAATTTGAATCATAATTGTCAAAGTATTCCCTGCAGTTCAATATGTAACTAAGTCATAAAAGAAATTACAGTTGTGTAACTTCATACCATAAAGGTAGATATCCTTGCCTTCACTGCTGCAGTATTCTTAACATATAGGATGCCCTGCTGTGGAAGCCCAATATCTGGCCAGTCTACCAAAAATTCTTGTTGCTTTAAAGGTACACTGAATGTCACCCAAATGTTCCTTGTGTAGCATAGGGCATAAAGATGACATTCAGGCCTACCATAGTCAGAATTGATTGCCCCAGTAGGAACACAAGTCCAAGGAACCCAAGAGATAATCTGTACATCCAGGAAGGCAAAGGAGTAGGGGAAAGGAGGGAGGGAGTGAATATTGCAGCAGTGAAGGCAAGGGCATCTACTATTATGGCAAGATTTTACGCAACTGTACTGTGTCCTTACATTCACTGCTACAGTGTTCTTAATATATAGGAGAGTGCCACAGCTCGAGATGAAACTAGGGAGAGTCAAGGAGTAGAAGAGTCTCCTAAAACCTAAAAAGCCATGAAGAACAGCATTAGCATAACCAGCCCTAGCGCTAGAGATACCATCCAGCTTGTAGTGCTTGACAAAGGTATGCACAGAAGTCCAGGTAGCTGCTTCAAGAATAGAATTAGTATATAAGCCCTTGAAAAAAAGCACCAGAAGAACCCACAGCTCTAGTAGAATGAGCCTTGACAGAAGATGGAAGGCTCTTGCCATGAAAAGTGCAACAACAAAAAAAAAAATAGCCTTAGAAATCTAAGAAGAAATTGTTTGCTTGGATACAGCAAGTCCCAAACATCTAGGATGAACATAAACAAATAACTGAACAGATTTTCTAATAGCCTTAGTCTTATCAAAATAAAACCTGAGTTGCCTATGCAGATCCAAAGTATGCAGCATCCTCTCACTGTCAGTTTGTGGCGAGTGGTAAAAGTACGCAGATTGTGATAACTCATTAACCACATTAGGCATCAAAGAAGGGTCAGTGCACAAGGACACCCTGTCCTCATAGGGTCTATATTAGAACATCGAAGTTTCAAAACTTTGAATGTTCTAATATCGAACCCTATTCAGCGAAAGCTGAAAATATCGAAGTAACAGAAAACCAAATTTTTCCCTAGGGAAAGAATTCGGTTGTCCGTTTCTGTTGCTTCGGTATTTTCAGCGCTGTGGTGGAAAGTTACGGGTCGGGTTCAGGTAAGTGTGCAGTTGAGTGCAGGTTAGGTTAGTTAGGGTTAGGGTGCAGGTTAGGTATGTGTACGATTGTGTGGACGTGAGGGTTAGGGCGGTTTAGGTGAGTTAGGGTTAGGGCGCGGGTTAGGTATGCATGCGAATGTGTTGACGTGAGGGTTATGGCGGGTTAGGTGAGTTAGGGTTAGGGCGCGGGTCAGGTAAGTGTGCGATTGTGTGGAGGTGAGGGTTAGGGCGGGGTACATGAGTTAGGGTTAGGGCGCGGGTGAGGTGAGTGTGTGATAGTGATGGACCTTAGGGTTAGGGTTTGAGTTAAGGTAAGTGGATAGTTAGTGGTGTGTGTATAGTTTAATGTAGGGTTGGGTGTAAGATTTTAGGTGTATGTGTGTGGATTGCTGTTTGTTTGGTGTGCTTGTGTTGTGTGTATGTGTTTTGGAACAAATTCGCTGTTCTGTATGTTCGATGTTTTCAGCTTTTGCTGAATAGGGGTTGATATTAGAACATTCAAAGTTTTGAAACTTTGATGTTCTAATATAGACCCGTCCTCAGAAAAGATCAAAAAAGGATGGCAAGCCATAATGGCCTGTAACTCAGACACTGTCTGGCAGAAGTAAGAGCTAACAAAAGACCAGTCTTTCAGGAACAATGTTGCAAGGAAGCTGAAGTAAAAGGCTCAAAAGGAGCCAAAGTGAACTTCTTCAAAACAAAATTAAGATCCCAGGGAGGAGGAACAGGCTTCCTGGGAGGTCTAACATTAAGGGTGTCTTTAAGAAATTGTTTCACTTCAATTCTAGAAGCTAAAGGAGGAGAAAAAGTCAGACAAGCAGAAATAGCTGATAAGTGGGCCTTAATAGAGGAATAGGCCAAACCAGCATTGAGCAACTCACACAAATAAGAGAGAACCAGGGGAACATCTACAGTAAGTGGGTCCAGGTTATAAGAGAGTCACCAAATAGAAAACCTCTTCCATTTGACTAAGTTCCTGGCCTTCTGCAGGACTTGCAACATGTCCTCAGAAAAAAGGTGTCCATGAGGAATCGAAATCCTATCACCCACAGTGTCAGTTGAAGCTTGGACAGGTGGGGATGGATGAGAGATCCCTTCTCTTGTGATAGTAGAGCCACCCTGTGAAGTAACTTGTGATGACTGCCCCTGGTTAAATGCAGAAGAAGAGAGAACCAGTGCTGTTGCAACCAAAATGGAGTCACCAACAAGATCTTGGGAGCATCCTGTTGAATTTTGAACAGGACTTTCAGAATGAGAGGAAGGGGAGGAAATGCATAAAAACATCCCCTTCCAAGAAAATGAGAGGGCGTCCACCTTCCACGCCAGAGGACCTGGGACTCTGGCACAAAACAGATGAAGTTGCCTGTTCAGAGGGGAGGCAAAAAGATCCACTTGAGCACGCCACTGGTGGATAATGTCCATAAACAAATTCCTGTGAAGCATCCATTCATGGGACTGAGTTAAGGACCTGTTCAGAGTGTCTGCCACAATATTCTGACTAGAAGGAATATAAACTGCCTGAAGAGTCACTTGATACTTGAAAACAAGATCTCATACAAGAAGTGCCAACTGGCAAAGAAGATAAAATCCACCCCTCCCCCATTTGTTGATATACCACATCACTATGGTGTTGTCTGTGAACACCTTGAGAGGGCCTGGGGAGAAAAGGGGATGAAAGGCCTGAAGAGCCAGCAGAAGAGCTCTCATCTCTTTAACACTGATGTGCTCCTTCTGCCGATGAGGCAAGCACACCCCCTGAACTTTTATGGAGCCAAATGTCATCCCCCCATCCCATGTCTGAAGTGTCTGTAAACAATTTCTGAGAGGGAAGAGGGGGATGAAAGGGGATCCTTGGATTCAGAAAAAACTGCTGAATCTACCAGTGAAGTTCTTGTCTGAGACAAGGAAGAAGAGAAGCTAAAAAGTCTAGATGATGTGCATGTTGAGGCCACACATGAAGATACTCCATAGTGGTAGTGGAAGTCAGAGGAAGAAGAGTCTGAAAGAAAGAAATTAAAACTAAGGCCTTTGGTGAGCAGGGAAGCCAGCATTGGTACCATCTGAATCCTGCAACTCAGAAAAACATGATCTGGAGAAGGAGTCAGAGAAAAAAAATTTAAAATTTATAGGGAACCTCAGACTCTGAAGAAGGGTAATGGCAAAATGAAGATTTTGCAAAAGGGTCTCTGGAGAGGAGACTGAATCAACAGGTCATCTAAGTAAGGAAATATTTGGATCCATGAAGCCTGCAAAAAGCAATCACTGGAGTAAAGAATTTGGTGAACACCCTTGGGGTAGAAAGGCCAAAGGGCAACTACACATGCCAGGAAGCAACAGTGAAATGCAAAAACTTCCAAAAAAGAGGATGGATTGGAATATGGAGATAAGCATCCTTGAGATCCAGAGACACCATATAGGCCTGAGGGAGCAAGCGAGGAAACAGAATCTGAGGGACAACATCAGAAAAGAAGGCACTTGTGTTTCAATAATAGAGGTCTAGAATATGTCTCCAAGTGCCCCCTTTCCCGGGCACTAGAAACAATCTGGAGTAGAACCCTTCCACCCTTTGGGACACAGGCAACTCTTGAATACCACCCTGAGTCAAGGGATTTTGAAGAACCTCTGGAAAACAGGAAGTTGTTCCTGAGGAGGCTGAGGAATGCAGTTAAAAGGAGGACAGGATTTTCACACCATGAAGTACCCCTGATGAATGACTGACAGAACCCAATAATCTTGAGTGATCTGAAGCCAAACAGGAAGAGAAAGGTGAAGAGAAAAAGAAATATGGCTGGGAAGAGATGGATAGTCATACAACATGTGGTTTGTCTGGAAAGGAAGGCTTTGGAGTCCCTGAAAACTGTGGAGCCTTAGTAGGAGGAACCCGTTTGCTACTCTTCTTACCTTTAGTAGAAGGGCAGGATTGCCTACAAACAAAGGCAGGCCTAGCAGGGTACTTTGAAATTTAGGCACAGGAGAAACAAATACATGTTTAAGCTCCTGTAAGACCTTGCCCTTATCCTGAAGGGAATTAAACCAGCAGCAGCTTCCCCAAATAAAAGCTTAGAATCCAGAGGAGTATCCATCAACTTACCCTTAATATCATCAGATAGAGGTTGAAGCCTAAGCAAAGAATACCTCCTCATCACTGAACCAAAAACAGTAGCCCTAGAAGAGGTATTTTCCACATCATAACTACATTTAATAGAATATCAAATGACTTGAGAGGAAGTCTCTAACAAGGAAAGAACAGAAGGTTTGCCCTCAGAGTCTGGGAAATCAGAAATAAGTTGACAGGCCTGAGAAAGAACAGTCAACACATACTTAGACATATGGGTCTGATAATTAATAGCCCTAAAAGCCAGGGTAATAGAAGTGTAAACCTTCTTACCCAGCCTTTCCATAGCACTGCTGTCCTTGTCAGAAAACAGTAACTTTGGCAAAGGAAGCAAATGACACTGCTTTTCAGAGACCACAGACACTACAGATGGGTCAGTAGCAGAACATTTATATAAAAATAACAATCCTTGGGCACCTTATAAAAACTGCCAGCTTTATTGGGAGCAGCAGGAAGAGCATCAGAATCAGGCCCATGAGAGGCATTGGAAAAAGCATCCAGCAAAGCAGTCAAAACAGGAGGAATAGCCACAGGTTTAGGAGATTCCAGCTGCAGCAACTTATAATAACTCTTACGGGTATCAGAGACCTGAGCACAATCCTGCTTAAAAAATTCATCAAGTGTGTCCCCAAAGAAAATTTCCTCAAAAGGAACATCTGGACTAATAGATTCCTTCTCCGCTGACCCATAGTCTAAAGGAGAAGGAATTTGAGTAGAATGAGTCAGGACTTCATTATTTGAATCTGACTCATCCTCAGAAATATCCTGTTCTCTAGGCCTTTTAGGGGGAGTAGAGAGGAAGAGCAGGAAATGAAACCACTTGAGTAGGCTTTAAGGACATTAAAGTAGTAAATAGCCCCTGAGTGAAGGCCCGCCAGTCACTTTGTGGATCCCTAGGAGCAGAAAGTTTTTGGTCCTTTTTTTAAGGGAATGTCTCCTCCAAAAACTGTGAAAGCTCAGACCCAGGGCAACAGTTGAGAACCATAGTAGGAACTTCTTCCCCAATAAGAAATGCAGGAACTCCCCTAGGCCCCTCTGAAAAAAATCATAGGGTCATAAGATCATAGGAAGTTACTAGGCTAATAACCCTAGGGCCCTACAAGCCTAGCCAAGTTCTACCCTTATTTCCGCAATCAGCACCTATTGCCTCTGTCTAAGAGGGATGCAGGTGGAACCCCCGGGATGAATTTATGGTTACCCATCCAATTTTCCAGACTGCATTTGAAGAGGGCCAGTGAGGTGCTCTGTCTGACATGAAGTGGGAGTCTGTTCCCAAGGCGTGTGCCCAGGTCTCTCACCACTGAGTGTGTACTTAGGGTGTTGTTATTGATGTGGTAGTTAGCAAGAACTTCACTTTTACTGAAAGGGATGATAATACATTTATTTTCATTGAGTTTAGGGCCATGACTTAGGGCCAAGGCTTTGAAGCAATCCCCCACTTGGGCATCATCAAAAAGCTAACACAACTTGGGTGGCCAACTGGCTCACTGATAGGACCCACAAGGTCAAAATAGGCACCTCCACTTCTGACAGTAGACCTGTCACTAGTGGTGTTCTCAGGGATCTGCCCTGGGACCCCTACTGTTTGTCATCTACTTCTCAGAGGTCCAGGCAAAGACAAAAGGCCTGTGGTTGACAAAGTTTGCGGATGACTGTAAGTTGGGTACTGTCATTGACTCCCCAGATGATTTTAACATACTGAAAGAGGGTCTCACAGCAACAAATCACTAGTGCCAAAGTAATGGCCATAAGTTAAATGCAAAAAAATGTATTATCATACCATTCATCAAAAACATGACCCCTACTGATTATCACATCAACAGCAACTCCCTAACCACACAAACTGTGGTGAGAGACCTGGGAACTCAGGTTGAAAACAATCTCACATTCGACCATCATGTAGCAGCAGTGGTTCATCTCATAAGTAAAGGGATTGCATCCAGAAAAAAAGAGGTTATTACCTATCTGAACTCCTACCTCATTAGGCCAATAATTGAGTATAATGCCCTATTTAGTATGTACCTCTTCAAATACCTGCACCAGCTGGAAGGCCACAGAAATACCTCACAAAGAGAATCCATGGCCTCCAATACCTGTCCTATGTGGACAGGCTCAAATCACTGTCACTCTACTTGGTATCTTACAGATTGCTCAGAGGTGATTTGTGTCTCGCCAACAAAGCAATATAGGACCCTGCCCTACAAGAGATGCTCCATATCTGTAAGTCTAATTCTTCGCGCAATACCAGCTCAAAAGGCCTAAATCTAATATGTGACATCAACAGAACCTGCTGGAGAGACAGGTTTATCTCCCAGAGGCTGCCCTGTTTCTGGAATAGACTTCCCATAGATGTTGAACAGAGTACCTCGCTGACCCTCTTCAAGCACATCCTTGATGAGTGGATAGGAAACCACAGATTTGTCCCAGGGGTTCCACCTGTGTCCCTCACTGACAGGGGTAACAGTTGCTGGCTGAGGTTTCCTTTTTGTGACTATACTCTTGGCTAGGCTTGTAAGGGCCCCAGGGCCATTAGCCTAGTAACCTCCTATGATCCTATGACTTTGGCACCAAACATTTATTTGTGTAAGACCGTCTTGTAAGATGGTGACATCATTTGGAGATTCTATGACTGCTCCCAGTTTGCAAATCAGCAAACTTTGTCAGCCACAGACCTTTAGTTTTTCTTGTACTTTGGCGAAATAGATTCCAAACAGTAGAGGCCCTAGGACTGATCCCTGTGGAACACTACTGGTTACAGGTCTGCTGTTGGAGGTGGATTCCCCTATCTTGAGTGAGCCAGTTAGTAATCCATCTAACAATATAAGGGTTGATACCTAGCTGGGTGAGTTTGTCAATGATGCCTGAGTGGAGGATAGTGTCAAAAACCTTGGCTAAGTCTAGGTAGGCTGTTTTGCACCAATTTCCCCTCTTCCAGAGCCTTGATGATTGTCTTGAAGAAATCCACCAGGTTTAACAGGCATGATCTCCCTCTGACAAATCCAAACTGAGTAGGGTCAAGTATTTGGAGATTACCTATATCTTTGTTGATAAGGTCCATGATGATTCTCTCCATGACCTTGCAGATAAGGCTAGTCAGGCTAATAGGTCTATAATTCCTGGGGTCAGTGGAAGCACTACCTTTGTGGAAGGGAATAATGTTGGCTGTTTTCCATTCAGCTGGGAAGAAGCCGGTCCTTAGACTATGATTGAAAAGAGTACTCAATGGTGTTACTAATTCTTGTTGGAGCCCATGTAGGATGCAGCCTTGGATGTTATTAGGTCCCACAGATGTTGTGTTTTTGGCATTAGAAAGGGCATTTATGACCTGCTCTTTACAGATACAAGGTAGGAGACAGGTGGTAGGGATGTCATGGTGTACGTGTGACGGGGACAGGGGAGTAAAGTTTTCACAGAATCCGTCAGCCAACAGGTTAGTTATGGTTCAGTATATGTGCTATCATTAACTACCAGTTTGGCTTTTCTTTTAGATTATGGCTGTAACTAACGAATGCCTTATGGTTGTCCTTAGTTGAGGAAGCTAATTTGGATGTGTAGTTCACTTTGGAGGACTTCACAAGAAGTCTTATTTCCTTGTTTAAGCTGAGGAGGGAGTGTTTCCATTTTAGGGCTTGCTACTTCTTACTCTTAGACAGCAGTTTCTTCCTCTTATTGTAAAGCCTGTTAATGTCAGTTGTCCACCAGGCAGGTTTGCTTTTTTTGAGGAGCTTCTTTTGGTCCTATTAGGTAGAGCCAAGTCAATGCAGTTATACAGGTGGTTGTATAAAGCATTGATGTAGAACTCAGCATAGTTGGCACCCATTGTGGGGGACTCAACCAGCTGGTCTAGGTCATTGGAGTTAATGAAGTTGAGGAATATTTGGGCAACTGAGTTTGAGCACAAGTAATTTACCCAGTCAATGGATGGGTAGTTAAAGTCACCCAAAACCATGGTGTTCAGATGTATCTTGGTAGACAAAAGTAGATCAAAATAGGCAGAATGTATGTCCTTATTCATGGTGGGGGTCCTGTAGCTGGCAATTTGAAGAGGTGTCCTACCAACAGTTAATTGCACCTGAAGTATCTCCAGGGAATCATACTGTTTAACCAACCAGGATGTGTATTTATCTTTAGTGAATATTGATACACCGCCTCCTTTAATTTTCTCTCCTTCAGTTTGTGATATGAACGTACGGAAAGCAGGTGTAACCTGGTATGGCTGGGGTGCTCTCCACAGCCTTGAAACAGGTCTCTGTGACTGCATAAATGTCTGCGTCTTCCAAGGTGAAGACTGCTTCCATGAGTGCAGTTTCATGTTAAGACTCCTAGTAGACTAACCTTGAGGTTGTTTTTAGATGGAGTTTTTACATTGGGAATTTTGTCCTTAAGACATTGGCTAAAAAAGGCACTATGGGGGTGACAAGAGCCTTAGCCAGTAACCGAAATTCCAGGGGTGACAGATGAAGACAATCTCTGGGAAAGCATCAAGGTCTGTTGATCATGTAATCCCAGGCTGACAGATACTGGATCCCCTTAGAATGGCGACAGAAACTAAGCCAATTATTGAAGTCAATCATTTTCTGTTTGTAATGAGGATTCATCCTAGGTGTAGGTAAAATGCTGCTTAAGGTTGGGGACATACCTGTCTGAGACATGTAATCTGATAGCTCAGTCATGTCTCCCTTTATATAGTCTAGAGAGGTACATCTCAAGTTGTTCACACCAACATGATGGAGTCATAACAGTATCTGTTGTTGACAGATTTGAGTGCACGTGTCATATGACAGATCCTAGCACCTGACAGATAGCTGACAATGACCTTTTCTTTATCCAGCCTGGTGAGAGGAGTATCTGTGTGTGTGTGTGTCTCAATGGAATCACCTATGACTAATATGTTTGTTTTTTTTTTGTTTTGCCTTAAGGGCTTGACAGGTGAGGCACTGGTACCTGAGCTATTATGTGTATTGTGTTCTGCAGATCAACATTCTGCACATCAACCGTGGTTCCCCTGAACATCCAAAATGGATGCCTGCAAAGCCTCTTTGGACATGCTGGCAGCTGGATCCTCACCGGCCTCCAACATGGTCATGGTAGAGAAATCCGTCAACACAGCCAGGCAAAACCACTAAACAAAATAAAAAATAAAAAAAACAAGACAAAAGTTACCAGACTGTGAAACAAGAAAAATAGAAAAAACACACTTCCACAGACTTGATGCAGTCTCAGACACCAGTTTGTTAATTACTAACACAAAGAGGGACTCTGATGATGCCCTGTGTATGTTAAGGGCAAAAGCACTTAGTCTTTGTTTTAGTGATTAATAAACTGGAATTCAAAACTGCATCAAGTCCGCGGAAGTGCATTTTTTCTTTCTTTTTCTTTTGTAACACAACCAGGTGAGCCTCCAGGTTTGTAATGAACTCGGGAGCAACACCTGGCAGAGGCTGGACAGCAGAAGATTCTGGTAGTATCGTTTTCACCTTCTTCTTCACTAATGGCTGACCCTCGGGGCAGGAGATTCCTTCCATTGTATCTTTAGTGAGAATCTTAAGATGCTGGTTCTCATGATAAAATGAAAGGGAAGAAAGTCTACTATAGAGGGTTTTCAGAATGAATGCCTGACAAATTGGTCATGAGAAGCTCTTAGACAAAAAAGACACATCATGGTGGTCTTTATGGGGAACTTGTCTCCCACATTGGCATTTACTCTTCCTGGATGACATTAAACCCAAGGAGCACAAAACAAGACAAGAAAAAAAATGGCACTCTAATCTGCAAACAAGTCATCAAACAGGTGTATGTAGTCACTGGAGAATGAAAATGCATTCAACAGGCAGAAAACGGACACAAAAATCAGACCAACAGTGAAAAGATACAAAAACGTTCTGACTATGGTAGGTCTGAACATCACTTTTATGCCCTGCGCTATGCAAGGAGAGTTTGGGTGACATTTGGTGTACCTTTAAAGCAACAGGAGTCTTTGGTAGACTGGCCGGACATCGGGCTTCCATGGCAGGGAATCCCATATGTTAAGAATACTGCAGCAGTGAATGTGAGGACATCTCATAGCCCTACCACAAATAGAACAAATAAAATACAATTAAATTAATAGTAACTGTGACACTAGCATATAAAATCTATAACATGAATGTGTTTTTTTTCAATATTTCCTCATCCAAAGAACAAATCATTTTAGTGGCAACCAAAATATTTCATAGTAATTTCAAATATATTATTGAGTGAACATTATTTGCTCCATAAAAGCAGCATATCCGTATATCTTAATCTTATTTTTCTGCATGTTATTAAAGCTTTAAGTTCAATTCTCAGATGTAAATAAAAGCCATACTAGAATTCATTATTCTGAGCTGTTGTTGAAAAGCTTTGCTGACTATTTCTGTACAAAGGTCAGCTTTCTTGTTTAGAAATACCTGAATAATTATATTCCCACATAACATCTCAGAAAACAAAGGTACTCAATGGCTGCACCCTAGGCAAGCAAGGTGTATAAAGAAGAACATTAGCATAATTCAGCATTTTATTTTATTTTATTTTTTGTTCTTTCATTTGTTCACCAGGATAGTCTCACTGAGCATGCAGACCCATTTCAGTAGAGTCCTATGGAGAAAAGTCTAAACAATAACAAAAAAGAGCCATCATGTTTTTGTATCAAAGCAAAATACATATGAGAAGAAAACTACAGTAGTTGATCATTTACACTGCATCCTTTGTAAAACTGCAATATATGATCATTTACAGGTATGCATGTCTTTTATACAAGTTTGGGAGGAATTTGTTCATAATAGTATTTTGTCTTTCAGAGAAGAAGGAGCTTATACTACATACTAGAGACAAATTAGTAAAGTTATAGGTGAAGGTGTATAGATGTTGAAGGAATGATAAGAATGGAATAATGTTAGAAAAGGACTAGACGTGTAGACAAAAATGTCACTCAAAGCATAATGAAGTACCTATTTGTAAACATCAAGTTGTTTTTTTATCGCAAGAATTCAGGAATCCAATTTGACAGTAGCATACATACTATAAATGCTTTAATAATGTTCTGAAAATGTGTCCATGAATTAGTCTGCTACGATATATGCATTTTCTATCTTTATTTATATAGCTAGATTGAAAGATGGTTTGACAAACAGGTGTGAAAGTGCAAGAGAATGTGTGTGTGTGTGTGTGTGTGAGACAGAGAGAGAGAGAGAGATACATGTTTGATCTTTTGTGTGCATCTCAGTGTGATGTTAAAGTGTCAGAAGGGTCTATCAGCCTGACAGTAAAGAATTAGCAGAAGGTTATTGCATGACTTTTTCAAACTTATCAACTGTTGCTCAGCATGTTGCCTTCCACTTTAAGCTTTAATCAAATTACATTATCTATGTTACATCTAATTATTCTGCAAAATATAATGCCACTTACATTACCACTTCGGTAGGAAATGTCGACTGTCCTTCAGATAGCTGAGGCTTCTTAGCTTTGCATCATCCTTTGAAGTGTCTTAACTTTTTTTCAATCACTGTTTAATGTTTATTTATACCTGAACAGTAAAGTTTATTGGTAATGCATTAAGAATGAGAAAGAAGCTGACAAACAGAAGACAATCGGCAATACAGCTTCACAGATCATTACCAATGTAAGCAAGTGCCTGAAATAATCTTGCAAAATAGTAACACTTGTAAAAGACAAATTTATTGGCTAGTCAGATAGATTAACAGACAGCACACTTTCCATAGTTAAATTAAAATCCTATAGCCTTAATAATATACATATAAATTAGTATTTTGCATTTAATAAATCACCAGAAGCCTGATAGCTGCATACATTTCTATGCTGGATCAGATTTAAAGACTGTTACTTAAATTATGCAAATTATTTTTTTCTACTAGTAGTGTTTAAGGGCACCAGTGTTTTGGAGCACATAAACTCAATAAACTCAATATTTATAAATTTATTTATTTTTATTTGTCATTTGTTAACTGAGTTAGTCCAGCTGAGCCAGTGGCCTGTTTTCAGTTATGCAAACATTACAATAATGTGCTTTATATGAGAACATTAGAAATTTATATAAGGCCAGAGAATGAAGTTTAAATAAACATTACAATAATGTGCATAACATGCAGTACAAAAGTTAGAATATTTTTTCAACAAAAAGAGAAAGAAATGCAGATGAGATAGGACACTTACAACAGGTGGGCGTTAAAAGTGTGAGAGGTAGTAAGGTGGTAAGGTGGAATTTAAGAGGGATCATTGCAGGTGTTGGCATTTAGGAGAAAAGATTTAAGTTTGGATTTAAAGAGATTTATGTTAGAAATGATTCAGATGTTAAGGGGGAGTTTGTTCCATGCATGGGAAATACTATATTTGTAAAGAAGTTTGCCAATGTTTTTGTTTGGTTTATACCTGTCCAGAAGGAGCTGTCACCCCTGGGCTTATAGCATTTACTTTTTGTTACTGTATCTTTTTCTCCTTTCTCTGTAAAAAAAGAAAAAAACAAAAAAAATATCCTTGTTTTCCCACTTCCGGATATAGGCCAAGGCTCTTGCCACCCCCATAGTGCCTTTTTTAGGCAAGGCTCAAATGACAAACCTACCTCCCTAGAAAGCACAAGTGGAAAAAAACTAAGGGTAATGCTGCTCAATGCCAGAAGTCTAAACCTCAAGATGCACCTCAAGCCCTCCTCAGTATGGAGAACATTGATGTCTGTGCAGTGACTGAAACCTGGTTCAAGGCTCCTGAGAGCACCCCAACACTATCAGGTTTTACCTCATATCATGCTTTCCGGCCCCAAAACTTGGACCGAACCACAAAAGGAGGGGGAGTATCCATATTCATCAAAGATACCCACACCTCCAGATTAGTGGCAATGCACGAAGCATCGGAGACCATCCAGGTGCAACTAACCATAGGCAAAACTGCCTTACAGTTTGTAGCATGCTACAGACCACCCTCTCAAACTCAGGAACCCCACACAGCCTTCCTGAAGACACTGGAGAGTATGAATGTCTCTCCAAATACCATCATATTGGGAGACTTCAACTACCCAAACATAGACTGGGAACATTACTCAAGCCCCGACACCCTAGCCCAAAGGTTCCTAGAATTTATAAACTCAAATGCAATGGAACAACTAGTCACCATTCCCACGAGAGGAGACAATATACTAGGCCTGATCATCACAAACATGGGGACAAAATGCTCCACACCGGAAGTATATTCCTCTTTGGTAAGATCAGACCATAAATTAATCTCACTGGAAATCCACATCCCGCCCCCACCCCCTGCACAAAAGACCACAGTGAAAAACTTCTCAAAAGCCAACGTCACACTTCTTAAGACTGAAGTGGTATCCTTCAAGGCCCCTGGGCCAGTGGAAACCACAACCCACACTGCTAAATCCATTGCAAATGCCTTCTACGGGCACCTTCAAGAATGCATGGATCATGCAATCCCAAATAAAACCAAGACCAATTCCCCCAAAGGCAGGCGCCCGGTCTGGTGGACCACAGCCATAAACAAACTTTACAACAGGAGGAGGAAGCTACTACATGACAGAGCAAAATCCCTAAAAGGGAAGGCATCTCTGATCAGTACTAGCAAAAAACTACGATCACTCATAAAATCATCCAAGGCCAACTTTGAGAGAAAAATCGCAAAAGACACAAAAGACAATCACAAGGCCTTCTTTAGCTATGTTAGAAACCTGGGTGGAAACTCCCAGATATGCTCAGAGTTAGTCCAAAATGACACAAAATACACTGAACCCACTGACATTGCCAACATTCTGGCAGACAGGTTCAGTGCAAATTTCTCCTCCTCCTCCCCCCAAAAGGAGAAATAACTATCCCAGCAGAGTGTAGCCTCCCTAACATCTCAGATGCCCAGGTGAGAGCCGCCCTCTCTAAAGCTAAAAACACAGCATCAATGGGACTGGATGGTGTCCCGGACTGTGTGCTACATGAACTCCAAGAGGAACTAAACCCACACATAAGGCTGCTGTTTAATCTTAGCTTTACTACAGGATACGTAACCAAAGAGTGGCGTACGGCAACAGTGGTCCCACTTCACAAAGGCGGTGCTTCTACGGACCCTGGAAATTACCGCCCCATAAGCTTGATGAGCCTGGTCTGCAAAGCTATGGAGAGGATCATTATGGAACTCTTAAACAAAGACATTGGGGACCTACAGACATTGGATCCTACCCAATTTGGCTTTGTCAAGGGCAGATCCTGCCTTTTGAACTTGGTTGACTTTTTTGAAACAGTCACTAAGGCCATTGATCAGGGTAAGGCAGTTCACACAGCCTACCTTGACCTTGCAAAAGCCTTTGACACAATACCCCACTCAGGCATCATAGACAAACTCACCAGCTTAAATGTAAACCCATATGTCACAAGATGGGTTGCAAACTGGCTCAAGGACAGAACCCACAGGGTCAGAGTTGCTGGAGCTATGTCCGACTCTACGCCAGTCACAAGCGGTGTCCCACAGGGCTCAGTCCTAGGACCCCTCTTGTTCGGCATTTATTTTTCTGAGGTACAGGCAAACATAGGAGGATTGTGGCTGACAAAGTTCGCAGATGACTGCAAACTGGGTGCCATAATTGATACTCCAGCGGACACAAACATCCTTCAGAGAGGCCTCATAGAAATGGATAATTGGTGCCAGAGCCATGGCCTTAAGCTGAACGCCAAAAAATGTATAGTCATACCCTTTGGGAAAAAGAAGGTACCCACAAATTACCACATAGGTGGTAATCCATTAAGTACGGAAGAGGTAATCAGGGACCTAGGGACCCAGGTTGACAGTAACCTCTCATTTGACACTCACATTGCCAAAGTGGTTAGGAAGACCTTCTATATTGCCCACCTTATCTTGAAGGGTTTCACATCTAGATCAAGAGAGGTCATTGTGCCCCTGTACTCTTCTCTTATCAGGCCAATGATCGAGTACAATGCCCCATTTGGGATGTATCTTACCCGACACCTGCAGCAGTTGGAAATACCCCAAAAGTTCCTCACCAAGAGGATAAAGGGTCTTAAACATATGTCATATGCTGCCCGACTGAATAAACTCCAGCTCTATTCAGTCGCATACCGCCTACTCAGAGGTGACCTGTGCATGACGTACAAGGCCATGTCCAATCTGGAATTAATGGACATGCTCCACCTCAGAAAATCCAAATCCATCAGAGCCACGAGAGCAAGAGACTTAAACCTCAACACAGAAATAAATAGGATGTGCTGGAGGGACAGATTCATAACCCAGAGGCTCCCTACACTCTGGAACAGAATCCCAATCCATGTTAGGCAGAGCCCCTCACTAACTCTATTCAAGAGAAATCTTGATGAGTGGATGGGAGATCGTAGGTTTACCCCGGGGGTCATCTCTGTGTCACTACTAGACAGAGGCACAGTAAACTAAACCCTAAAAGGGCGTAGTATTCTCATCCTAAGGGGTGGTGAAAGCCACACACACTCTGGCTAGGCTTATAAATGCCCTAGGGCAGATAGCCTAGTACGAACCTATGAACCTATGAACCTAAGAGCTGTAGAGAGTTCTGGGAGGAATATAATGTGATATTAGTGAGGATAGAGCAGGACATGAAAGGGTTTTTAAGAGAAGAGTATGAGTCATTTGCAGGTAAGAGTGAAGCAGGTGCTGGGGGAAGTCAAGCCACTGGAGTTTAATGTATGCCGGTGATGAGATTTGTAGGGTTGGTTACTAGCAAATCTTGCAACACTATAGTATGATTGCCAGAGTTTAGCCAAAAGGGTAGATTGTAGATGTGAAAATATGGGAGAGACAAAAAGTATACACGGAAGGAAGAATAAACATAAATAAGTAGCTCACCTGATTCCAGGACAGATTATGGCATTTCATTAAAAAAAGACATGTAGAACATACACCTGGAATTAAGCTACTTAATTGTGCAACTACACAGGATATTTCTCATTAAAACTAATAGCATTTCTCTTACACTAACTGTTAAGGATGGCCTGTGCAGGAAAATAACAGGTTTCCTATAAACAGCTGAAGAGAGTATACTGTCACAGAGGCCGGACAAACAAATAAAAATTCATCTATTTGTAATTCTGATACATATGTGGAGAAGGAAGTTTGCAGTCTGATGAATATGGCACCTTATTGCAGAGTTTTGTACTACTTGTCAAGAAGATTTCATCTAAAGATGTTATGGGATATGTGATTACTTGACATGGTGCTGCTGAGTGATTGTCCCAAATATGTCATATCAGCTAAAGCGAATGAAAGTGAATAAACTGGAGTAGTTACAACATCCATAGAAACAACCAAATCACAAACCCAAACAGGACATAGGCAGATGTAAATACATCACTGTTTGGAGGAGGGCAAACAATATATGTCTACTGGTTTTACTCACAGAGGTTGCATGACCATGGGGAAATTTGAATTTATCATGTTTCATAAAATATTTGGGGAATATTCAGAAATATTTAGTGCATAACCACCCATAAATTTTCCTCAAGAAGTGGTGACTTGGCTGGGGGGAGGTGAATCAAAAATACAGAAGTGATTGTACTGCTGAAGCAATAGTGTAACATTTGTGGTATGCTAATGATTAAATAACAGCCAAATGGGTAACCATTTGAAATGTTGGGACCCAGCAGAGCTGTGTCCTGAAACATGTTGACTGAATGGCTAAAAGAACAGACAAACATATATTAAGTCTGAGATGGCCATTTTCCAGACTATTCCCTTTTATCTGAGTTATGGTGATGTCATATATTTGAGATTTGCTCTTCTCCTGGATTTATATGATATTTTTGGTAGGATCTTGTTGGCACTCAGCATTTCGAGTGCTGGCATTTCAATAGGGAGCCCTACAAATGACTACAGTGTTTCTAATTATACTTTTTGTATATGTAATTAGTGAAATCAAACATAACACAGCAATTCAAAGATGGCTAAATCTAAGAGCTGTAGTTCTCATCTATTCTATATTCCAGAATTTCCCAATATACAAAGCTTTACTCACACAAATATTCTGGGAATAGCAGCAGCCTTGGCTGAACAACAAGTATTAGTAGCCCTTCTTGGGATCAGTGACCATGATGTTGTTAGTAGTCACTCTTGCGACCAGTACCCATGATGTTGTTAGTACTCACTATTGGGACCAGTGCCCATGATGTTTTTAGTAGTCACTATTTGGACCAGTGCCCATGATGTTGTTAGTAGTCACTATTGGGACCAGTGCCCATGATGTTGTTAGTAGTCACTATTGGGACCGGTGTACATAATGTTGTTAGTAGTCACTATTGGGACCAGTGTCCATTGTATTGTTAGTAGCCCCACTTGGGATCAATGTGAATGATGTTATTAGTAGTCACTATTGGGACCAGTGCCCATGATGTTGTTAGTAGTCACTCTTGGGACCAGTGACCATGATGTTGTTAGTAGGCACTCTTGGGACCGGTGACCATGATGTTGTTAGTATTTACTCTTGGGACCAATGACAATGATGTTGTCAGTAGTCATTATTGGGACCAGTGCCCATGATATTGTTTGTAGTCACTCTTGGTACCAGTGACCATGATGTTGTTAGTAGGCACTCTTGGGACCAGTGACCATGATGTTGTCAGTAGTCATTATTGGGACCAGTGACCATGATGTTGTTAGTAGTCACTCTTGGGACCAATGTGCATGATGTTGTCAGTAGTCATTATTGGGACCAGTGCCCATGATGTTTGTAGTTACTCTCGGGACCAGTGACCATGATGTTATTAGTAGTCACTCTTGGAACCACTGACCATGATGTTTGTTAGTAGTCACTCAACACTAGTATCCATGATGTTTATAGGCACTCTTGGGAAAAGAGGCCATGAAATTGTTAGTAGTTGCTCTTGAAACTAGTGCCCATGATGTTGTTAGTAGTCACTATTGGGACCAGTGCCATTTATGCTTTTAGTAGCCCCTTATGGGACCAGTGCCCATGATGTTTTTAGGAGTCACTTATGGGACCAGTGCCCATGATGTTGTTAGTAGTCACTATTGGGACCAGAGCCCATGATGTTGTTAGTAGCCCCTTATGGGACCAGTGCCCATGATGCTGCTGATTATTATTATCCTTTACATTGCAGTTGAGTCTGCAAATGTCTGACATATCATTTATTCCATGGTCAGGACACTGTCAATCCCTGCCATATAAATAGAGATACCATACAGGAGCAGATATGTGTTGTCCGCATATGGAATCATGGGGGAAGCATGGGCTGCATGCTGTTGTGGTAATTATTGTTTGTGTAATAAGCAGCCTTGTCACAGGCCATGTTAGGAATTTAGCAGGCATTACCCTCATGCATCCTACACCAGTGCCTTGGCATGGTGCTGCAGCACATGGAAAAACATATATGGTACAAACACATAGAGTGGAACACCAGCACTTTACAGGCATTTTACAACTGATATCACAGGGCCTTTAAATACAACATTGCCACCAAGGCACTATTTGCTTCTTATGATATCTGTTACATCAACCAGCAATGCTGCCACTTTATCAACTTTTTAGTGACATGAAATAAGCAGATTATGATATACCAAGTGAACATGTGCCAACCCACTTTACATGTGATGTCTTCCAATATTTTTTGAAGGGTGAATTCCCAAAGTGCCATAATCTTACCAGGAACATGCATTGCTCGGTACACAGGTCAAGAAATTCAGTTCCCATTTAAGTAGACAGCAGGTAATTGGTCTGCTTTACAGGTGATGCTGAATGTGTCTTGTAACCATAGATGATGACTCCATCCGAAACATCCTTACCATAGGTGAGACAGCATAAAAACTGTAATGTTGGAGACACTGAATGTTTTTGAAAATGTGTTTGGACTCATAAAATGAAATGTCACTTGCTTGGGTACATCTGATAGTGCACTGCATTTCACAGCTGAAATTTGCAGTCATATATTCATGGTGTGCTCCCTGTTGCACAGTATCCAAGCAGATACAACTTTGAACTATCACACCACTGGTAGCAGACAATGAGTCAGGTACAGAATCACTGCAGAAAATGGCTACAGCATTACCCTATGTAAGTCAGAGGATGGTCTAAAATGGTGCACTACTGGCTTTCACGAAGATATGCCATGATAAAAACCAACACAGAGTAAAACTGATAGATGGATTGTCAAACCCTGGCTATGCACTGCAGTGCATTTACTAGCCATGTCATAGATCAGCCATACAGGCCAGAGAGGGGTCAAAGCACACGCATCATCATTTATAGAGATGGAGAGAGGTACAGTGACAGGTGGCATAAATATTTATTAATTTATTGACATTTGATTGCTGTGAAAATCTGATTGTGTTGGAGCCCATTTTCAAAGGCGGCTTGGGGAGAAAAGCTCCAAAGATGGCTGTTGAACATTAAGAAGGTTTGTGGTCTGCACTGTTGTGGCAGGACAGGTAGCTTACATCCTTCTAAGCTGGGAATTCCTGATTGAAGGCCCAGTGTCTGCTATTCTAAAAGTGTATTAGTTCTGGCTTAAGCACTTGGACTTCAGGCCAGTTATTCTACATTAAGAAGGTTTGTGGTCTGCATTCTTGTGGGAGGAGAGGCTGGATTCTGCTCTTTTGAGCTGGGAATTTCTGGTCACAGGCTTATTGTGACTGCTTATTTGAAATGTTTCTTTCTGAAATTGGTGTGCCTTGTTGCTGTAGCATAGACCAGATTCAGGCCTGCTGAATCTAGCTTTGTTTGTATAACTTGAGCACTGATCCAGGCCATCCTTTTTTTGTAGAAGGTTCCCCTGCACCCTAGTAAGCAGAGGTGTACAGTTTATTTATTTTTTTATTTTATTTTATTTATTTTACATTTGTTGACCGGGCTAGTCCAGCTGGATAATTTCCATTTTCAGTGGAGGCCCGGGGAGAAAAGCTCCACAATTAAAACAAGGTTAAACATTTAAGCAACAATGCATACATTTTAGTGTAGTAGAAAATACAGGTAAAAAACAAATAGCCTAAGCTATATATTCATATTTTTTTTTTTTTTTTTTTAGAACAGTACAGTAATTTAGTCATTTGAAATAGCA